>NC_091472.1:9397687-9697687 GCF_036971445.1 Narcine bancroftii
CCCTCCAAAACGTACTGGGTTGGAGGCTAATTTGGGTGGATATGGGCAGTGCGGGTTTAAATGGCCGGAATCGGCTTCTACCAGGGCTGTAGATATCTATTTTTTAAAATTAAATATAATTCAATTCATTCAAACAGTGAGCTTCTGCAACATATTTACTCATCACCCCATCTTGCCTGGTTGAGGATATAGTGAGCAGGTGAAGGATAAGAGGTGACTTCAGTGGTTCTCCACTCACATCCCACTTTAAGTAATCCCTAGGCCATCGGTGCTCTGTGATTAGTAAGGGATTGCTTAAGGTGGGATGTGAGTGGGAAGGGAAGATTGAGAACCATTGCTCTAGACCCAATTGTTACTGAAATACTTTGCTTGAGAAAAATTGTCGTCGTTAAAAAAAAAAAAAATTGTCGTTGACCCATTTCCTTTGGAGTTCTGAAACCGTGCACATAACGAGTCAATGAGGGACGATTAAAACAGTGGTTTTCAAACTTTTTATTTTCCACCCTCATCCCACCTTAAGCAATCCCTTACTAATCACAGAGCACCTATGGCATAGGGATTACTTAAAGTGGTATTGAGTGGAAAGAAAATGGTTGAGAACCTCTGTAATAGATGTATACGTGATTAAAAGGGGCTTGGGTAGGCCAGACAGCCGGCTCCTCTTTCTCAGGCAACAATGGCAAATATCAGAGCTCATCTGCTTAAGGTGACTGTAGGAAAGTTTAAGGGGGGACGTCAGAGTTAAGTTTTTTTTTTACACACAGAGCGGTGGGTGCCTGGAATGCATTGCCAGGGGTGGTGATGGAGGCTGGTACAAAAGAGTTTTAGATAAGCATAAGAAAAATAGCGGGTTATAGATGTGAGGTAGGGAAGATTAGCTTGTTGTGAAATAGGTTACATAGGCCCAACATTGAGTGCTGAAGTTCCGGTACTGTGCTGCCTCAGAGGGACTGTCGTCAGCCAGGATGTAACACCTCCTCCACTGCTACAAAAGTCCCTTTTCCACTGGAACCTTGTCCCAGGAATTGATGGCCAATTTACCGGTTGAAGGTCCAGTGGAAAAGGGAGACAATCAGCCTGCTGGCGTCAAATCACGCCGGGGATTAATGGCCTCGACCCCTACTCACATCCCCTGCGTTAGCTGATGCCGGCATGCCGATTAACCCAGTGGAAAAAGGACAAGTTGCATCCCAGGATGGAGTATAGGAGCAGAGATGCCCTCCTGCAGTTGTACAGGGCCCTGGTGAGACCTCACCTGGAGTATTGCGTCCAGTTCTAGTCCCCAAATTTGAGGAAGGACATACTCGCTATAGAGGGAGTGCAGCGCATATTTACAAGGTTAGTTCCTGGGATGGCAGGATTGACATACGCTGAAAGGTTGGAAAGACTGGGCCTTTATGCAATGGAGTTTAGAAGGATGAGGGGAGACATGATTGAGGTATATAAGATTTTCTAAGGGGCTAGACAGGGTGAAATTGGATTACATATTCCCAATGTTGGGAGAGACTAGGACTAGAGGGCATTGTTTAAGAATACAGGGAAGGCCCTGTAGGACAGAGATGAGGAGAAATTTTTTTACCCAGAGAAGTGTGGATCTGTGGAATGCTTTGCCACAGAGGGTGGTAGGGGCAGGTTCGCTGGATATGTTCAAAAGGGAGTTAGAAAAGGCTCTTGTGGGCAGGAGAGTTAAGGGTTATGGGGAGAAGGCTGGGAATGGATACTGATAGCGAATGATCAGCCATGATCTGAAAAATGGCAGTGCTGGCTTGACGGGTCAATTGGCTGACTCCAGTATCTACTGTTTATTGTCCTATCTCCAGGGATGATTTGTGGTCAACGTGAAAGCAGGTAGTGTCCCTGTTAAAAGTGGAAACAGCAAAAACAGCTTATTTAACTGGGACACTGCATGGCCAATTAACTGGGATGCCAGAGGAAAAAGGCTAATGAGAGTTCACAAAGGTGGGGCTTTGGAGGGGAGGGATGTGTACCGCTGAAACCCTGCAGTTTAGTGAACAAGGCTTATGATGAGCCTGGGAGCCTGTTAGACACAACAATCAAATCCTGAAGCAGCAAACCAGTCTGCACAGTTGCCGGCCTGACACCATAGCTGTCAGCCCCCTCGGTTTTCCACTACGTCAGGAAGCAGCTGTGCCTGCACTCCCACGCAGAAGGCCTTTTGAACCGGTCCAAACTCCCAGTGCCTGCCCTCAGTGAAGGGCCACACACTTTGAACACTGCAGTTGGCGAGGGTCCGTGGTGCTACACCTTTAGTTCCCACCCTTCCCGACACCTGGGAGGGGCTTTCCTTCGGAATATACAACGTACACAGCGGAGCTGTGGTGCACAGCTCGCCCATGTCACATTCCAGAATCATAGGCTCGGTGGGCATGGCGGTTAGCACGCCTTTACAGCACCAGCTGGACCAGGGTTCAAATCCCACGTTGTCTGTAAGGAGTTTGTATGTTCTCCCCGTGTCTCCTTAGGTTTTCTCCGGAGGCTCCGGTTTCCTCCCACCTTTCAGGTGTAGGTTAATGAGGTGTATGGGCGGCACAGACCCATGGGTTGAAATGACCTGTTACTGCTCTGTATGTCTAAATTGTAAATGGAAACAGACCCTTTGGCCCAATTGGTCCACCTTGATCAAGTTGTTTCCCCAAATTAGTCCCATTCATGACCAAAAAAATTATTCCAAACTATTTATATATATGTATTTCAAATAATATCTTATTATTTCTGTGTGTGTATGTGTGTGTGTGTGAGTGTGTGTGTGTGAGAGAGTGTGTGTGTGAGAGTGTGTGTGTGTGTGAGTGTGTGTGTGTGAATGTGTGTGTGTGTGAGTGAGTGTGTGTGTGAGAGTGAGTGTGTGTGTGTGTGAGAGTGTGTGTGTGAGTGAGTGTGTGTGAGAGTGTGTGTGTGTGAGAGTGTGTGTGTGTGAGTGTGTGTGTGTGTGTGTGTGTGTGTGTGTGTGTGTGTGTGTGTGTGTGTGCCTCTTTTAATTTGATTCAATTAGTTTACTGTTATAGTTTATCTTTACCTGTTCACCTGCAGCAAGCCAGAATTTTGGAACATTTGTACATCGTACAATGTGTATGACAATAAACTCATCATCATTAATTATCCACGTCCCTACGACTTTGTCTCGTAGCTTGTACATCTGCCCACTACCCACTCTGTGAAAAATGGAATAAAGGAGCCTATCGAGCCCCTTTTAAACTTTCCGCGCCCCCCCCCCCCCACCCACCTTAAATCTATGCCCTCTAGTTTTACGTTGCTCTACTCTGGGAGAAAGATTATCAATTCCCCACATGATTTTCAAAGTTCATAGCTCAAATGTACTGACAGAGTGCATACATGACGGCATTTAATAACACTGTGATTCTTTTTCCTGCGGGCCAGGCAGAATTTTTAATTACTGGTAACTGTAAACTGCACTCATGAAGAAAGAATGTGAAAAAAACAACTGACCGTACAAATACAGAAATATAAATATTCTGGAATAAATAATAAGTCCTTGAATGTGTCTCTGAATAAGTTTGTTGTTCAGGAGTCTCTTGGTTGAAGGGTAGTAGCTATTCCTGAACCTGGAGTATTTTATACACCTCTACTACGGTAGGTTCCTCCATTATCCCCGTCCCTTACCCTCCCACACTCCAGGGAGAAAAGACCCACCATACCCAGCCTCTCCTTGTCATTCAGGCCTGCCAGTCCTGGTGACATTCCCGTGAATCTTTACAGCACCCATTTCAGCTTAATGGCATTGTTCCTGCAGCTGGGTGAGCAGAACTGAACACAGTACTCCGAGTGTGGTCTTATCAATGCCTTGTACAGGTGTAATGGGCAGAACTGAACACAGTACTCCGAGTGTGGTCCCACCAACGCCTTGTACAGGTGTAATGGGCAGAACTGAACACAGTACTCTGAGTGTGGTCTCACCAACGCCTTGTACAGGTGTAATGGGCAGAACTGAACACAGTACTCTGAGTGTGGTCTCACTAACGCCTTGTACAGGTGTAATGTGACATCCTGTACAGATGTGCAGATATCCTGACCGATGACGGCAAGAGCGCCAAACGCCTTCCTCACCTTCTTATCTCCCTGTATTGTTATCATTTACGTGGAACTATGTGCCCATATTCCTGTCTCTCGCTGTTCTACCACACTCTCCAGGGCCCTCCCACTCACTGCCCTGGTTTCATCTACCACAGTGCAATGTTAATTTCCATTTGCTGTTCAGCATGGTCAGGGTGGGCCGAAGGGCCTGCTTCTCTGTTTTGCATCTGTGATCCCGTTACAACACCCAACCCCAACCAACCAATTTTCCCCTGCAACCGCTGCAACCGTGTCTGCCTGTCCCGCATCGGACTTGTCAACAACAAACGAGCCTGCAGCTGACGTGGACATTACCCCTTCATAAATCTTCGTCTGCAAAGCCAAACCAAAGAAGATTACAGCGCCAGCCACCCAGGGTCAAATCAGGAGTTTGTACGCTCTCCCATTGGTTTCCACCAGCTGCTCCAGTTTCCACCCACCCTTCAACGGTGAATTGAGTGTATTTGGGCGGCGCGGTCTCATGGGCTGGAAGGGCCTATTGCCATGCTGTACATCTACATCTTGAAAAATTAAATTAAAGATGATGAAACCTTGAGCACCACATGAGCAATTGCTGGAGGAACTCAGCGGGTTCGGAAGCGTCAGTGGGAGAAAAGCAATGGCTGACATTCCAGGTCAGAAGCATTTATCAAGTTACCTCTGATGTTTTGGCCAACATTATCCCTCACTCAGTATTTCCTGAAGGAACAGATTACCTGGGGTTTATCTTAGAAACGTAGAAGATAGGAGCAGGAGTAGGTCATTCGACCCTTCGAGCCTGCTCCGCCATTCAACGAGATCATGGCTGATCTTAAAGTTCAGTACCCCGTCCCCGCCTTCTCTCCGTAATCTTTAATACCCTTATACTGAAGAAATAGATCTAATTCCCTCTTAAATAGATTTAATGAACCTGCCTCTACTGCCCTCTGTGGCAATGAATTCCACAGATTCACCACCCTCTGGGTCAAGAAATTCTTCCTCATC
This sequence comes from Narcine bancroftii, assembly GCF_036971445.1. Taxonomy (NCBI): domain Eukaryota; kingdom Metazoa; phylum Chordata; class Chondrichthyes; order Torpediniformes; family Narcinidae; genus Narcine; species Narcine bancroftii. The sequence continues at coordinate 9,402,761 of NC_091472.1, forward strand.
TCGGTCCTAAATGGCTTGCCTATTATCCTCGAACCATGGCCCCGGGTTCTGGACTCTCCCACCATTGGAAACATCCCTTCCACATCCATTCTGTCCAGTCCTGCCAGAATTTTATGTCTCTATGAGATCCCCTCTCAATCTTCTAAACTCCAGCGAGTACAATCCCAATTTGCGCAATCTTTCCTCATAAGTCATTCCTGGCATTCCAGGTACCACGCAAAGTTCCTGCATAATTACGGTGCACATTTACATTGCCCAATGTATATGACAATCAACTCACTGTCATGAGCCCCTTTCACACTTGCAAGTGATCCCAGGAATGAACTGCCAATCGGCCTTTAAAATGTCCAGTGTGAAAGCAAGATCAGCTCAATGGCGGCGTCAGATGATGTCATCTCACTCCGGGGATTGACGGCCTCGATCCCTGGTGTCTGCACACTTTGCATTGTGGGATTGAAATGGCCCAAGTTTTTGAAATGGCCCAAGTTTTTTTCGTGAATGCAGGAAGAAAAGATTAAAAGGAAGGTATAAACTTTACTGTGGGAAAGTTACACTGGTGGGTGGAGGGGAGAGAGAGGAAATAAACAGCAATAGAAGAGAATTTTTAAACAGTGTGGGGGGAAAAAGCAATGGTGGACCTGACTTCCCAGAATGCTGTGCAGCAGAGAAACCCCTCTATGAATGCTCTGTGCATGCAGCTGGGAATACAGCCCTTTCTCTGATGCATGGAATTCTGGGAGGGCAGGTCCTCCATTGCTTTTTCCAATGCTGTATAAATTGTGTGCTATAGCGCTACAAACGTTCCCACCCTGTTTAAAAATTTTATGTTATTGCACTTTTCCACGGTCCCTTATAAAGGTTTATATAGGTCGGCACAACAACAACAACAGGAATTGAAGGGCTCATATTGTACTGTACATAAAGCTTAATTATGTTATAATTAGGCATGCTTAATTTTGTTCAAATATAAGGTCATAATACATTGATCAGGATTTAGGGCAGGTCCACCATCGCTCGAAGTGTCGTGACGTCACCGTTAGAAGGTAGAACAGTCCTCACCCTGGGGCTGGCTCCTTGCAAGTGTGAAAGCGCTCAGCGTCCCAGTTAGGAGTGGTCAAGTTTGAAAAGCCAAACCCCCATTCCTATCCCGGGACACTGAATGGCCAATTTAGTGGGACGCAAGTGTAAAAGGGCCCAGGCCCGAAACTTAGGTAACCCTTAACCTTGTTTGGATGTTGCCAGCTGAGTTCCTCCGGCACATTCATTTGTGTTTTGGCCACTCTGCTGTTCAAGTTCGAGTTTCTTTTCATCCAATTGTACAATTACAATCTGACGAAACAGTTTTCCGCTCGTCAGTGTAAAACGCTGCAAATACACATACAGATCTAACACACATGGATATATAAATATATAAATGTATATATAAATATTAAAATATTATATAAATATTATTGTTCAATTAATAGTAGAGTCTTGGAAGGTTTGTATGAGCAGTTCTTTGGTCGTTCACCAGTCTCACTGCCCGGGGGTGGCGGGGGTGGGGGGGGGGAGGGCGGGGAAAGAAGCTGTTTCTCAGGCTGGTGGTGGCTCTGATACCTCTGGATCTCTTTCCCAACTGGAGGATGCTGCATGCAGGGTGGAAGGGGTCCTCACTGATTTTGAGTGCCTCCTTTAAGGTATAGTGATTTTAAACCAACCCTCCCCCCCTCCCCCCTCCTCTGGGTCACTCAGCACAGCTAAACCACAGAAGAAAATCACGGTGGACGGCAGCAGAGATGTTAAACTTGAGCTAAACGGAGTGGAGGCCAAGCAAATTTAGTTGAACCAGTCCGCACTAGAGCAGAGTGAAACACAAAAATCTGCAGACGCTGTAATTGTAGAAAAACACACACTGAAATGCTGGAGGAACTCAACCGGTCTTTTCAGCGTCCATAGGAGACAAAAATAAGTTGCCAACGTTTCGGGCCTGAGCCCTTTTTCAAGAAATTTGAACAGATTACAGCATCGGACACATCAGCTAGATTCCTTGAAGCAGGGCTCAGGTCTGAAATGTTGGCAATATATCTTTGTCTCCTATGGATGTTGAAAGACCAGCTGAGGTCCTCCAACATTTTGGCGCATCAGAGCACAGTTGAGCACTGAACAAGAGGTAGGTTAACAGAAATGAGAAAGGTGGTACAGGGAGAAGTTGTTCCAGGGGTCCCCAAACCTTTTAGACCATCGACCCCTTCATGGATCCCTATCAACTCCCAGGTATGGTGTGCAGGTGAGGAAATGGGGAGGGGGGGGGGGGGGTGGGGCCGATACCAAAGGTACAAAGAACATATAGATCTTTCTTCTACTCTCAGTCCCCCAAAGTTAAATAAAACTTGGCGCCCGCCAAGGCCCGTTCTCATGAGAATTCGGACACGACTGCCATACTATTTTCCATTGATCCACCCTTATTTTCCACTGCAAAAGTTCAATCGACACCCCCACCCCACCCCCGGCATTATTGACCCCTAGCATTTTGCAACCCCTTGGATAGTCCTATCGACCCACAGGGGTTGATATCAACCTCTTTGGAACCCCTGACTGACAGCAGGGACACAGCCTGTTGTGGGAGTGGCCATTCCAGGAGTACTCTGCCTTTATGGAGGTCCAACCTGGGCTAGTACAAGCACCACAGCAAAACATTTCTGTCTCCACATATGCTGTGCAGGAGTGCAAGCTGAGCAGATTACAGCATCGAACACATCACTAGACATTGCAAGTTTCTTCTGGTTCAAAGGTTATGGAGAGAAGACCAGACAGTGGGACTGAGTGAGAAAATGGATCAGCTCATGATTAAATGGCGGGGCTGACTTGATGGGCTGAACAGCCTACTTCTGTTACTATGTCTTACGGCTGTGAGGCAGGGAAGGATTACATTGCTGTGGAGTAGGATTACATGAGTTAGCACATGTCTGCTCCTTCATAAGACCACAAGACATAGATGCAGAAAGAGGCTATTCAGCCCATCGAGTCTGCCCCGCCATTTAATCAGGAGCTAATCCATTTTCCCACTTGGCCCCACTGCCCGTCTTCTCCCCATAACCTTTGATGCCCTACTAATCAGGAACCAATAAACCTCTGCCTTAAACATGCCCAATGACCTGGCCTCCTCAACCACCTGTGACAACAAATCCCATAGATTCACCGCCAAGGCTGAAGAAATTCCTCCACCTCTCGGGTTCTAAGCGCACGCCCTTCGATCCTGATGTTGTGCCCTCTTGTCCTGGACTCTTCCACCATGGGAAACAACCTTTCTACTTCTACTCCAGTGGGTTTCAACCTTTTTCTTTCCACCCACATCCCACCTTAATCAATCCCTTACTAATCACAGAGCCCCGATGGCCTAGGGATTACTTAAAGTGGAACGTGAGAGGAAAGAAAATGGTTGAGAACCACTGCTCTACTCTGTCCACACATTTCAACATTCAAAATGTTTCAATGAGATATTCCCCCACCCCCCCCCACTCCTAAATTTCAATGAGTACAGGCCAAGAGTCATCAAATGGTTTTGTGAAAATACTGCAAGCCAAGAGACAAAAAAATGCAAGCTTCAGGGTAGTGGGAAAGGGTTAAAATTCTTCTTCAGCCTTTCGCACACAACCCCACATTCCAGATGCTGGAACTGAGCAGGCTAACAGTTACAGTTCCACATCTCCCTCTCTGGTTGAAAAGCCACAGTCAGAGGACACCGCTCACACAAACTAACACTACCAACATTAGGAGTGAAGCCATTAGTTTGGGAAAGTCAAATCGATCCACTTAAGAGTGCAGTGATATTTTTACTTCTCAAACTATAAAACCTCGGGTGGAGGGGGGGGGGGGGGGGGACGTGGAAAGAGCTTGAGCTGTGGTTACCTTTCAGACAGAACATTCCGGAGGCATGTTGAGGAGCGGGATTCTGGCACCGTCGCTGAGCTGCTGGAGTTGCCTGCTGCCAGGATACAAGGAGGACTGTGGAACGGCGTGCTGGCCCCTACAGCACAGTGAGATCGGTGCCGGTGGCCTTGGGCCAGACTAGTGCGGTCACAAGTCTCTCAGTCCAATCCCGCCTCAGGTCTGACCCACAGGAGCCCACTCCCTCCACCCCTTCCCCACCCAACTCAGCCCCAGCTCCATGGAGGTCAGGGCTGCGGGCAGTGCGAGCTAGAACACTGTCTCCTTGATGTCCCGAGACTGGCCAGAGCCTGCTCTGCTGCTCAGAAAAGCAAAGGGAGCTCAGGAACACTAGACTTCAGCCCCCCTCGGACCACCACACACACGTCACACTCTTCCTCTCCACCGACTCCGACCTGACCTCCCGCTGCCTCAGTAAAGCAGCCAACACATTGGAAGACTCCAATGTGCTGAGCTTCTTTGCTCCGTCCGCACCAGTGACAGAGACCTCCCAGTAGCCAACCATTTCAGTTCTGTATCACACTCCCACACTCACATGTCTGTACGTAGCCTTATGCATTATCCCACCAAGACCACCCGCAAATTGGAGGAATAACACCTGGCTTTCCATCTGGACACCCTCCAGCCGGATGGCATTAACATCCACTTTTCTGGTTTCCCCCTCCCCCCTTCCCTTACCCTGTCCATTCTCCTCCCTCCCCTCGCCATCCCTCCTCCCCTCGCCATCCCTCCTCCCCTCAATCACTGCTATCTCCTCCCTCCTTTCCCCATCTATCACTTTCCCCCTCCCCCCATTCTTATTTTCGGGAGCATGTCGACATTTTTCCATACCTCGATGAAGGACTCAAGCCCGAAACTTCGGTCATGTATTTTTAGCTTTGCTACATAAAGGACGCCGTTTAACCAGCTGAGTTCCTCCAGCGTTGTGTTTTTACATTGGAAGACTCGTTCCACCCTGCCACGCTCTCTTCAACGCCCTTAAACGGTCAGAAAGAAGATTCCCGAGTGTGAGATCACACACCACCACATTAAAGGACAGTTTCTTCCTCGCTGTCAATAAGGATTGGAGTTATAGGAAATGGGTCCCCGAGTGTGGAGGAAGCTGTAATTTGGTAGAGGGGTAACAGAAGTGTCAGGGGGCATGGATGGTTGCTACTCAGCCCACAAGCCCTCCAGGGGCCTCAAATGGAGAAAGCATCTCTGATAACCTATCCTGGAGCCTCCATGTCCATGCAATCACGAGGAAGGCTTGCCAGCGGCTGTACTTAGTGAGGAGTTTGAGGAGATTCGGTACATCTCCAAAAATTCTCAAATATTTCTTCTGTGGAGAGCATTCTGACTGGTTGCATCACTGCCTGGTATGGAGGCACCAATACACAGGACAGGAAAAGGCTCAGCCGTCATGGGCATCTGTCTTCACTCCATTAAGGACATCTACAAGAGGCGCTGTCTATCCTCAAGGACCTTCCCCACGCAGGCCATGCTCTCTTCACACTGCTACTATCAGGAAGGAGGTCCAGGAGCCTTAAGATGAGCACCCAACGGTACAAAAACAGCTTTTTGCCCTCTGCCATCAGATTCCTGAATGGACAACGACCCACAGACACCATCTCACTTTCTCCTATTTTGTTGCACTTTGATTTATTTTTGAAATGTAAACTAGAGCAATATTTGCAATGTGATGTTGCCCCAAAACAATGAATGTCATAACTTGTTCGTGTCAATAAATTCTGATTCTCCATCCTCACCCAAGCCTTCAACGTTAATGCTGATGGCTACCCAGTGACCATTGGATGCTGCTGTACAGCGAGGCATCCCTTGATGGTTGACCCCTGCAATCACAGCCTGATGGCTTGATTATTTCCGGTGTCAAAGGTCACGAGAAGAAGGCGGGAAGACGGAGGGAGGAGAAAAACCAGCCACGAACCAAATGGATGGGCCAAACAACCTCATTCTACTGGCTTGCACATAGAGCTCTTACACTCAGTACTAGGCCTCCAAACATTTCTTTGGATGTGGCAGCGGGAGCCACAGCCTGTGTTCTCCGAGCAATGAGTGTAACATGCTTGCACACTCCTCCGTCCCTTCGAATTTCAGCAGGCCTACTGTGGGCCCTTCTGCTGGCAGGTCCGTTTCCTGCAGTGTAGCCCTGACCCAGGCGACAGGGACACTGCCCAACAGCTCCTCTATGTAGGCAAAGAGAGGGGGCAGAAGAGAGGAAGGGAAGAAGGACAATAGGGGAAGAAGAAGGGGGTAGGAAAGAGGGGAGAGAGGGAGAGATGACGAAGTGGAGGAGGGAAAGAGGGAGAGAGGGATGGAGAGAGAAAGGGAGGGGAGGAGAGAGAGGAAGAACGGGGAGTGAGTAATAGAGAAAGAAAGAGTGAAAGAGAGAAATGGAGAGAGAGAAAGATAAAGAGGGAGAGAAGAAAAGGGGAGAGGGGAGGGATGGAAAAAGACAGTGAGAAGGGGAAGAAGGAGGAGAAAGACAGGGGTAGAGGGAGAAGGGAGAGGATAGGATGGGAAGAAAGAGGAGGAAAGGGGTGAAAGAGAGAGGGAGAGAGAGAGACAGGGAGGACAGAAAGGGAAGAAAAAGTGAAAGAGGGGGGAGGGGAAGGAGAGTGAGGAAGAGAGGAGATGGGGAGGGTAAGAGAACCAGAGAGAGGGAGGGGAGAGGGAGGGAAGGGGGGGGAAGAGAGAGAGAGAGAGAGAGAGAGAGAGAGAGAGAGAGAGAATCTGCATTTCAGTCTCAGATTGCCCCAAAGAGTTTTTGCTAATTAAGTTCATCTATGGTGTGGAAAAGCAGCATTAAAATTGTGCATTTTCAATTCCAATGCAATTAAAAAAAACCAATCATCTGTTTTTTTAAGACACACACCACATTAACATGCTCTTCCAGCCCGCAGGCACGTTCCTCCCAAATACACCAACTGACCTATGTTTTAGAGGGTGGGAGGAAACGGGGGGACCCTGAGGAAACCCATGCAGACACGGGGTGAACGAACCAACTCCACACAAATTCAAACCTGCGACACTGGGAAGTTCCCTTCCTCAAAATTCCGCCTCAGTATCGATTCCTTATGTGGAAGGGGGCAGATGAGACCTCGGTTTAATCCCTCAGCTGAAAGACTCCCCGTCCAACAGTGCTGCACTCACTCAGCTGGGCAACTGTTGTGTGGGAAGGGAAACGTTTGGTGGGTTCAAAGCACAAAGAGTCTGGACACTTTATTAAAACACACGTAAGGGGATTGTAACAGAGATAATAGACATTAGAACTCAATCACACAACACTGTATAATTAGTCACATTGGACTTAATACTAACGATACTAGTAACTGTACAGACTCATAACAACCAAGGATTACAATATGCTACTGCCATTCCCTGTCTAACGTGGGCATGGCTATCTAACAGCCCCAATCCCTGTGTAGTGCACACCTTACCTACAACTCCTCCAATGTTGTCCACAGTTCGCGACCTGGAGTGGAACAGGGTTCGTCTCAGGACTGAAGAACAAAAGAGGAAGAGCTACTCCCCTTGGTGGACTTTATAGAACAGTAAGCTGGAGGGTCCGGCGCAGGCAATCACGAGATGAGTAAAGGGGCCAATGGTCAGGTGTGCACTAAAGGGTGGGCAGAGTCCAACCTTGATTGGCAGGTGATGTGACTTCCAATCATAAATGGGAGGGGGAGCAGTGAGGATTTACCAGGATATTGTTAGGATTGGAAGGCTTGTGTTATAGGGATGGGCTCCCTTGAGGGTAGGAGGCTGAGGGGAGATCATACAGAGCAGTTGTTTTCAAACTTTTTCTTTCCACTCACATCCCACTTTAAGTAATCCCTCTGCCATCAGTGATTAGTAAGGGATTGCTTAAGGTGGGATGTGAATGGGAAGGGAAGGTTGAGAATCACTGCTCCAGACCCAATTCGAAGGTGCTCTAAAGCTGCTTGGACAGACGTATGGATAGGAAGGGCTTTGAAGGGTGGCACAGTCAGTGTACTGGCTAACTAAATACTCTTACAGCGCCAGCGACCCAGGTTCAAATCTGGTGCTCTCTGTGACAAGGCTGTATGCTCTCCCCATGTCTGCTTGAATTTCCTCTGGGTTTTCAGGCATCCTCACACCCTTGAAAACGTATTTGGGGTATTTGGGCAGCATGAGCTGATGGGCCAGGAGGGGCTGGATGTCTTTAAAAAGAAAAGGATAGGAACCGAATGCATGCAAATGGGAATAACCCAGAGTGCCAATTTGGCCGGCATGGATGGTTTGAGCCAAAGGGCCTGTGCTGTGCTGTGTGACAGTGGCATGTCACTGGGATACTTTACTCGATGCCAACAGTACGGAGTTGAGTCTGATCACATATCAGGCAGCTTCCCGATGCGCCGTAGTGTACTCTGACCAGAAGCTGCAGCCACAACTGCTGCAGTAATTTGGACAAGCTGCAAATTGTTGCCGGTGGTGGGACCAGTCCGAGGATTGGCTCGCGATGGACCCTCTGACAAACTGGAATCTACACCCCTCCTACACTAAGATCCTAAGATGCCAGAGCACGGAAACCAGGGATCCAAGGGGGTGGAAGGCTGTGTGGCTGCGGGAGCGCTGGAGGTGAATTCATGGATGTTCAGTGACTCGGGGGTGGGGGAACTCCCTTTTGTTTCTTTTTCTCTGGCTGTAAGGGGCACAGGGAAATTTCTGTTGATGGTGAATCTTGGTCTGCCTTTCAGAAGATTAAAGGAAATTTTGTATAATATCACATTTTCCCTTTTATTACATGACAATAAAATATTGTAATCTTGAATCCTGCCAGCAACTCAGAACGCTAGAAGTCACTGCAAGGATAGTTGACAGCTGTAACCCATTGCATACAGTCTGAGAGGAAGTAACTGGTTGGAAGTTAATTGCACACTGTAAATTTCCCATTGTTTGTCGGATAATGGTAGAATCTGGTGGGGGGGGGGAAGCAACTCAGACCATCAAACCTCCCCCCCTCCCCACCCCTCCATTGACTCCGACTACACCTCCTACTGTCTCGGAACAGCAGCCAACATATTGAAAGACTCATCCCACCCCCAGCCACACTCTCTTCAGCTTTCTGCTGCTGAGAAGAAGATTCACGAGCGTGAGATCCCACCCACACTGCCAGGTAAAGGGAATGTTTCTTTCACACTGTATTAGACTCTTAAATGAACCCCACGCAAGTACAATAATGTTGTCTTTAATCTGTTTCAATTCCTCGCTGTAAATCTGCAGTGTTTTCCTGCTGTACTATGTATGGGTAAGTTACCTGGTCTGCTCGCAAAACAAACTTCTCACTGCACCTTGACCACAAACTTGAACTTGGAGTTGGTGGGGATGTGGGGAGAATAAAATTTGGTTTAACTTAGCATAAGTGTGAATGGGCTGGCATAGATTCAATGGGCTGAAGGGCCTATTTTCATGTTGCAGCACTCATGACTCCACGATTCTGTCCAATAGACCACTAAATCAACCAATATGAAACACTACAGCCCACTGACTTTGGCTTGACAGGGTCAGATGACACATCTGCACCCTGCTTTTGTACATGTCTCTTTCTTCTTGAGTACAGTTTAGAGTGACCAATAAGTAGTAATTCTGCCTGCCCCACAAGAAAAAGAATCTCAGGGTTATATGTGATGTCATTTAAGTTCTCTGACAATAAATTTGAATTTTGAAACGTCACCTATCACCTTAGATGGCCACACCCCATTCTGCCTGGTTGGTCCTGGTTTCAGTTCATTCCTCCTTTTGTGGGCTGTTCAGCGAGGCTAGGCTGCCAGCTCCCAGATATCCCTTCGTACCCTGAAGTTGCTGGTCGAACTCTCATCTCCAGGTCCAACCAGACAGAGTCTAGGCTGCGTGGAAGCTACCTTGGGCTTTTAGTTGAGCAGTTACCGTACATCAGTTGAACCTTTTAAATTCAGAGCAGGAGGTTCTCCCAGTGCTCAGGCCAACAATAAGCACCTCTAAAACACGGCCATGTCCATCACCGTCTCCCACCTCCCATCCACTGCAGACATCGATGTGAGGCACTGCCTCAAGAAGGCAGGCGACATCATACAGGACTCCCCGTCACCCTGGTCACAACCTCTTCTCGCTGCTGCATTTGGGCAGAAGGTGCAGAAGCCCGAAGACCAGCATCTCTAGGGTCAAGGACAGTTTCTTTCCAACAGTGATCAGGCTCTGGAACCTCCCCTTGTTACACTAATCAGGGACAAAAGGATCGTCTGCACAACTAACTTTTTTAAGCAAGGATTACGTGACTATTATCCATCTTTCCACTCACGTACCACAGGTATGCCATCGGTGCTCTGTGATTAGTAAGGGATTGCTTCAGGAGGGATGTGGGTGGAAAGAAAAAGTTTGCAAACCATTGTTTTAATCGTCCCTAACTGACTCGTTATGTGCACAGTTTCACAAAGGAAATTAGGCCAATGACAATTTTTCTCAAGCAAAGTATTTCAGTAACAGTCGGGTCTAGAGGAATGATTGTCAACCTTCCCTTCCCACCCACATCCCACCTGAAGCAATCCCTTACTAATCACAGAGCACCGAAAGCGCAGGGATTACTTCAAGTGGGATGTGAGTGGAAAGAAAAAGGTTGAAAGCCACTGTTTTCATCGTCCTTCATTGACTCGTTATGTGCATGGTTTCAGAACTCCAAAGGAAATGGGCAAATGACAATTTTTCTCAAGCAAAATATTTCAGTAATAGTTGGGTCTAGAGGAATGATTGTCAACCTTCCCTTCCCACCCACATCCCACCTGAAGCAATCCCTTACTAATCACAGAGCACCGAAAGCGCAGGGATTACTTCAAGTGGGATGTGAGTGGAAAGAAAAAGGTTGAAAGCCACTGCTCTAATGTATTTACGATCTCTTTCAACTTAATTCAAATAAGTTTACTATTAATGTTTTTCTTTCCAAGTAACTGTTCGACTGCAGCAAGTAAGAATTTTGTTGCTTCTGTACATTGTACTCACATGTATGACAATAACCTTGTCAGCATTAAAAATGGATATCATCCAGCTCTATTCAGTACGAATTAGTGAACTTTGCAACTCTTCCATTTACTGCACGAAGAACCTTCCCACATTTAACTAGGCGTTTTCTGTTAGTTCTTTCCAAAAGAGCTTACAATCACTCAAATGTTTTAATTGATGAGCCTCCTCTTGGAACTCAGTCAGGAGTTTTGCTGGAGAGTTTCAGAGTACAGTGTCCCCAAATCCCTCATCCTTATTATAAACAGATGAATTGCTTCTTGAATTCAGGGTCCTTCCACCTGGTCCTAATGCCGACAGCTTTTTCTTTGAACCTGCCGCCATGGGGTCTGTGCTCAAGATGGCGGTGCCCGTGCTGGGCAGCGTACCACGAGGGGCTGCAAACTCCAGGGGAGCAGTGGACCGGGGCACGGCACCAGAAATGGGGAGAACATCACCCTACCACCCCCTCCCCCCACCGCAGTTGAGAAGGAGAAGCACAGGAGACGACCCTGCAGGGAAGGGGTCCAGGGGCCGTGGACCAACGAGAGGCCCACCGGCTTGAAGGGCTGCTGGCGACTTGCAGTCATCAGGCCGTTGATGGGAAATAAGGATTGGAACCAGGTGCCGTGGGTAAGAAGGGCTCCAGGAGGCCTCGGGCGCTGAAGGCTTCCTGGTCGCATCAGAGTTTTGGATCTGGAGCTCAGGTTGCCAATGGTCCTGTGTGGCTGCAGAGCACTGGAGGTACTCTCGTTTGCTTTTCTTTTCTTTCTCCTATCATTAGGGGTGCCGGGCAATGCTCATAGCGACTTTTTTGTTTGCCTTTTGGCAAACAAAAGCTGAAGTTTATCATGTATATTATTACGTGCCCAAAAAAGGAACCCTCGAAACCAGACTGAAAATGAATGCCAGGTCTTAAAACAGCAATATGTCATAAAATGTGGCTTAGCAATGGGAGTCAAAAGCAGCGAGCATCTTAGATGGATAATTTATTGTAATTCATATCTATTTTTAGTTGTGATTTAGGGCAGGGCATTGAGCTTCTAAATGCAGACAGATTGTCAATGTTTAATTGAATTACACTTAGAACTATCCACTATAGCTTTACCAAGGCATCGCCTTCAGGCTAACAGCTCGAGTGGTGATATTTTACACAGGACTGTAAGGATCACAGAAACCTGGTTAGGAGACCTCTTCTCTGGATTTAGGGGGACATAGGGAGCAATTGTCAGGTTCATGCCAGGGTTCCCCCAAGACAGATGCGATGGGATTATGAGGCCCCAGGAGCAAACAACTCAGATCTCCAGTGGGAAAGAACGTCAGGTCAGTCAACTCATTTGCAAGATACGTCCTGTTTAGTACAGCCACTGGGAGGAAGCGAGGGTGGATAGGAAGGAGGTTGTCGGAGTGGGGGAGGGAGGAAGGAGTTGGGAGGAAAGGGAAACAACGAGAGAGGAAAGATAGAGACTATTGGCGAACTGAGATAGTGACGTTAATGCTTGAAGTAGTTATGTGCAGTAAACAAAAGAGCTGGAGAAACTCAGCAGGTCATGCAGCGTCCACGGGGAGTAAAAGGGTAATTCACATTTCAGGCCTGAATAAGGAAAAACAGTAAAGCACCTGAACAAAAGTGGAGGGAGGGGGGAGGAGGAGAGGAGTCCCAATGTACATGAAGATAGAGAGGATCTGATAGAAATAGTTCCTGGGTCAAATCTAGCGTGGCACGGTTGGCGTAGTGTTTAGCGCAACGCCTTTACAGCGCCGGCAATCAGGACCAGGGTTTGCTTTCTGTAAGGAGTTGTACGTTCACCCCTTGTCTATGTGGGTTTTCCCCAGTTTCCTCCCACTATTTGAAACGTACTGGGGTTGTAGGTTAATTGGGTGTAATTGGGCGGCTCATGGGCCAGAGGGCCTGTTGACAAGATCACAAAGGCAAAGGAACAGAAGCGGCCACTAGGCCCATCAAGTCTGTTCCATAAATCTACACTAATCTACATACACTAGCTCCAATTCCCGGCCTTTTCCCCATATCCCTTGATGGCCTCACTCATGAGATACTTGTCTATTTCTTGTTTAAATACTCCCAGTGATCTGGCTTCTACTGCTGTATGTGGCAGCGAGTTCCACAGGTCCAAGACCCTCTGGCTAAAGAAGTTCTTCCTAATCTCTGTTTTATATGGATAACCTCTAATTTTCAGACGATGGCCCCTTGTCCTCGATTCACCCACCAAGGGAAACATCTTTCCCGCATCCACCCTATCTAAACCTTTCAAAATACAAAATGCCTCTATGAGATCTCCTCTCATTCTCCTCTACTCCAATGAATACAACCCAAGAGCTGCCAAACGCTCCTCGTATGTTAGCCCTTGCATTCCGGGACTCATCCTAGTAAATCTCCTCATCATGTTTCCTTGATATATGTCTAAATTTAATTTAAAAAATTAGCATTTAAAAAACATTTTAAAATTTAAATTTCAAATGGCGGGTTAACCTTGGGTGGCTGGGCGCAATCTTGAAGTATGCCAGAGTTCTCTGAAAGAAGCCTTTCCCTGTAGCAATACACAAGCATGCTGAGCTTCATGAAATGTGTACGTTCTCCCCATATCTGTGTGGGTTTCCTCCGTGTGCTCCGGGATCCGCCCACCCTTCAAAACCGTATGAGGATTGAAAGTTAATTGGGTAGCTTGGGCTCATGGGCCGGAAGGCCTGTTACCGAGTTACATATCTAAGTGTAATGGTGTGGCCACTGGAGTCGCAGTGGACACGACGAAATAACCACACAAGGCGTTTTTCGAGCGAATCAAACGGATTTACTCTTCATCACCCGCACAACCTTTCAAAAGCCTGAATCACGCGCTCGAACCCCCACTGACGTCATCATGCACTGATGTCACAAGCCCTGTTCAATGCCTTCTGGGAGTTGTAGTGACGCCATACCCCCCACCCCCAGAACCGGCAGAAAGGTTTGTCTGTCTTTTAGATGGTCGACCTCTGCGACGGCCTGGTCCCAGGGCACTGACAAGATGGCAATAACGAGTGGTGTCCAATTCAACCTTGAGAAGGTGAAATTATGCTTCAGCCTGTTAGAACCACAGTTCAGGCTCAGCTGTCCAGAAAGGTGGCAGCTTCACAGCAACGGCTGCAGAGTCCACGTTTATTCAAATATACGTTTTTGGACACGTCGGGGTCACCAATTGTGGCCACTGGAGTCGCAGTGAACACGACGAAATAACCATTTTTTGAGTGAATCAAACGGATTTACTCTTCATCACCCGCGCAACCTTTCAAAAGGCCGAATCACGCGCTCGACACCCGTTGATGTCATTACGCACTGACGTCGATGCCTTCTGGGAGTTGTAGGGCCGCCATTGCGCCGCTACAAAAGAAAACTCAGTGGGTCATGCAGTAGTCCATGGCAAGTAAACGGTAACCTGACGAAGGGCCCAGGTCCAAAACATCGGCTACCCTTTGATTCCAATGGATAAAGAGCGACCCGCTGAGGTTCTCCAGCACTTGTGTGTACGGTACTGTGTACACAGTGTGTGTGTGTGTGTGTGTGTGTGTGTGTGTGTGTGTGTGTGTGTGTGTGTGTGTGTGTGTGTGTGTGTGTGTGTGTGTGTGTGTGTGTGTGTGTGTTTAAATCTAAATATTTTTTTCAAATTTAAAAAATTTAATTTAATGACAAAAGTCGTTAAGTTTGGGTTCTCGAGTATGTGAATTCACCACAAAAATTGTTTAGTGTAATTCATACGAGTTGTGAGCAATCAATTTTAAGGCTTATTGTGTACAAACGCTGGCCTCACCATGCTTCAAGAAATCCAAAGATGTCCCCCCTCACCAATGATGCCCACATTATATGCTTAAATAAAACCAAGGTCCACTCAAGCCATCAATCAACCCATTCCTGGTGAAGGGCCCAGGCTTCAAAATCCTTTGCTTCCTGTGGATGCTGTGTAACCTGCTGAGTTTGTCCAATGTGTACTCGATCCCAGCCTCTGTAGACTTTCTCGTTTAACTCCAATGACGAACCAGCCCTGCTGCAATGTGATTCCCATCTTTTGTTAGGACTTTGGGGGATATTTGATACGTCACCAAATGACTCTTGAAAATTTCTACAGGTTTACCATTCTGACAGGTTGCATCGCTGTCTGGTATGGAGGTGCCAACGCACAGGAAAAGACTGCAGAGGGTTGTGAATTCGACCAGCGCCATCTGAGCATCAATGTTCATCCCATTAAGGACATTTTTAAGAGGTGGTGCCTCAAGAAAGCAGCCTCTATCATCAAGGATCCTCACAACCCAGGTCATGACCTTTTCTCACTCCTATATCTGGAAAAAGGGACAGGAGCCTGAACTCAAACTGTTTCTTCCCTTCCGCCATTAGATTTGCAAACGGATAATGAACCTATGGACACTACCTTACTTATCTCTTTTTTTTTGCACTAATTTTTAAAAAAATCTTGCCCAGTAAAACCTCTGTAAGGTCTATGGGGATTGGTAGATCCCGGATAAGCAAATTTTCCATTGCTTGAGAATGTGTGTTGCATGGATTAATAAACTAAAGGTGAGATAAACCTGTATTTTTTATCTGTTTATTTTCCACAATTTTTTTTGCCAGTAGCTTGAATTCCAGATAATGGGTTTTACTGCATTTAGGACTTGTAATTTATAGCAATTTTGCATCTGTAATGCACAATACCACTGCCGCAAAACAATGAACTTTGTGGCACTTGTTCATGACAAGAAGCCTGATTCTGATCCGCTTGTGAGAAGGATGCATGAACTACCCCTTCTGTGAACTAAAAACACATCGCTAGAGAAACTCAGCAGGTGAAACGGTGTACTTTATATCGTAAAGATAAGGATACATTACCAACGTTTCAGCTTGAGCCCTTCATCATGGAAAAATGTCGGCAAGTATCTGCGGACATCTCTGGTTATGCATCTTTAACTTTGTCAAGTACTCTGTTTGACCAGCTGAGTTTAGTGAAACACAAACGTTTGCAGATGCTGAGATTGCAGTAAAAACACACCAAAGTGCTGGAGGAACTCATCCGGTCTTTTCAGCGTTCATATATTGCCGACGTTTTGGGCCTGAGCCCTTCTTTTGAGGAGGAGGACCTCTTTGGGGTAGGCATCCCTTGAAGAGATTTTGCAGTGGATCAACTGAGGTGAGTGAAACTGAGCAACCAGCTGAGTTTCTCCAGCACTCTGGTTTTACTTCAAACACGGTGTTTGCAGCCTTTCATGTTTTACTTTTTGTCTCCCTTCTGCGAGCATAAGAAATGTCAGTAGATGGCACAAACAGGTCATCAAACACACATCCCGGCAGAAAGCAGCAAGACTAAAAGGCTTGCCTCACTTTGCACCGCTTTTGAAAGTTAGTCAATTGCCGTATTTGCTGTGTCAAAGTGTGTCACACTGTCCCCGGCGACTTTGAAAGGTATCAAACAGTAAATATTGGCTCCGAACACAGCGAACAGAAGTAGCTGGCGCTAGATGTGAAGACAAAGGCAGGGGCAAAACAGTACCAGATGTGCAAACATTGGAGGAATGAAAGCTGAAGCAGGCTTTGATCGCAAGGATGCAAGAAGGAAACAATCCTGTTTAGTCTGATGAACTCACCACATCCCTGCACAATTAAAGGATCCCCCCCACCCCCTGAAGTCCATTGTAAATCAAACTGCTGGCTGGATTTGCATTCGAATGCCATGAAAGAGTTTGCAGACTCCTGGTGGTTATGTTTGTCCAACTGAAAAAATGAAGGGAAGGCCTGTATCATGGTAGCAAAGAAATGCTGAAGGAACTTAGCAGGTCTCGCAGTATCCATTGGAGGTAAAGAACTATTACTGAGGTTTCGGGCCGGAGCCCTTCATCAAGGCATGGGGCCGGAGCCCTTCATCAAGGCATGAGGCCGGAAACGGCGGTGATGTATCTTTACCTCCGATGGACGGTACGAGCCTGGCTGAGTTTTCCGGCATTTCTGTGCCTTTATTACAATCACGTCTTTTTGTCTTTCACTAAATGTCACGGTGCCCATTTGAGAATTAAATTTTTAATTACCTGCCTCGGTTAAAATGGATCAGATGTGACGAGATTGTGGTAAGAGGGTAGGGGCCCAAGAAGCTGCAGAATGGTGGCAAACCTCATAGGCTCCGACCTCTCGTCCATGACAGACATTGACGTGAGGCGCTGGCACAAGAACACAGCCGGCATCATAAAGGCACCCCCCCCCCCCCCCCCCCCCATCACCCTGGCCACAACCTCTTCTCACAGATACCTGCTGGCAGAAGATACAGAAGCCCGAAGACCAGCACCTCCCGAAGAGCCTCGGGACGCCGAAGGCTTCCTGATCGTGTCGGAAGTTCGGATCTGGAGCTCGGGCGGCCATCAGACTGAACAGGAGTCTGTGCAGCTGCAGAGGCTGCGGGAGCTCTGGAGGTGAATCCACAGACACTCAGTGGCTCTGAAAGGACTCTCTTTTGCTTTTCTTTCTCTCGTAAAGGGCTCCGGGCGACACTAATCCCGACTCTTTGCCTTATGGCAGACAAAAGGCAATGTCGTGTAATATTACATGTTCTGTGCTATTACATGACAGTAAAAGAATCTCCAGTATCAAAGCTCGAATTTTGAAGATTCCACCATCTATCAGGCTCTTGCACCTCCCCATGCTACCTCAAGCATAAGTCTGCTTTGATTTACCATATTCTCTTTGGTTTTGTGATAAAGTGTGGTCACTTAACTACATATTCATCTACTTTCTCACTCTGTACCCTGCACGCCTTGATTTACTGTAAACCCAGGTTTTATTATTCCACTATCTGCTGTACTTAGGTACGGGTTGACTTCCCTGGATAGCACAAAGAACAAAGCTTTCCCCTCCAACCTGGTGCATGTGACAATAAATGACTTAAATTCCTTTCAGGCTTGCCTCGATGATGTGCCAAAATTTATATTTTATCATCAGTCCCCAAGCTGGTCGACAGAGAACATTACAGCTCCGTTTTACGAGGAATTCCACTGAGGCTGTAATTGTAGTGTAATGCACAAAAGTCTGGAGCAACACAGCAGGTCACGCAGCGTTCTTTCTGGTAAAGATACATCGCCAACATCTCGGGCCTGAGCCCTTTGTCAAGGTATGAGCAAAAAGCAGGCAGGCGTCTGAATGAAAAAGATGGGGAGGGGGCAGAGGATCACAGGCAAGAAATCATGTAGATATAGGTAGGAGGGCAGAAGAGAAAAAAGCTGGGGTGATAGGGGGAGGGGGTAGCTCTCTGAATGGAGAGTGAAGGGGGGAGCTGGAGGAAAGGAGGGAGGGGAAGAGAGAGAGGCAGAGGGAGAGGCCTAACAGAATTCAAGTACAGAAGAGTGTGGGGCCCTTCAGCCCACGATGTTGTGCCGACCCATATAAACCTTCTCCACAACAATCTATCTCACACCCATCACCCTCTGTTATTCTGACTCTCTGGGCACTCAGAGGGCAGGGAGTGAAACATGAAAGTCTGCAGACACTGTGACTGTACTGTGATAGAGAATAGTGTTTGGGAGATAAATTGGGAAAGGTTTGTTAGAGCAGGTCACACACAAACACTCCGAAACACAGAATTTTTGCAGGAGTTTTGCAGAGTGCTCACAGACTCATGATGGACTGCTGCTTGCAAAAGGCAACGATGTAAAAAACATGTGATCTTTGCAGGCAGAGGCAGAACAGCTTTGCTTTCAGAGTGGGAGGGAGTAAGACAGAGGAAAGACACAGACTTCAGTTCCAGAGGGCGAAGTAAGTGCCAGTTGATGAAGTAGAGAAAGACGATGTGGTCAAACAATAATCATGGCTTTTATTAGCAGAAACTCATGGTACAATAATGAAAGTTATACACAGTTATATCCAAGGGGAGCGTCCTTAACAGTAGAGTTAATGCACAGCCAATGTTAGTACAGCAAGGCTCGCCAGAGGGGAGACAGGCAGCTTGTTGGACATTCACCACAGAGGGGCAAGCTTTGGATGTCAGCCTGGTCAAAGAAGAGGACTGGCTGTCTGGTGTTTCCCTTGGAATAGGAGAAACAGAAAGGTACTCTGTGGTGACCTGAAAGAAAGAGGTTATCCTCTGGAGAACCCTGAAGGGGGCAAGTTTCGTCAGCGAGATACTGAAGTGTTTGATTAAAAAGGAATCCGTTGTGGAGGTCCTGGAATGAGAAAACTCTCTCTGAAAACCAACAAGAACCCACCTGAGTGGTAACCCTCTACCTGTGAAGCACCAAAGCCTGGTGAACTTTATTAATGCTAACTTCTGTGCACAGTACAAGAATTGCCGGCAACTTTTGATTCTGTTTTCATGTTCAAAGATAATTAAAAGCCACTTTTGTTTAAGTAACCCATTGTCTTGGTGAATATCTATGGCTGCTGGATTTTGGGGTCCTCTAACAGTAGTAAAAGCAGAGAAATACTGGAGGAACTCAGCAGGTCTTGGAGCGTCCAGACGTGTCAGACCCGAGCTCTTGGCTCAGGTATCAGAGAGGGAAGAGTGACCCACAAAGTTGGCACAGCTTGGACCAAAGTTAACGCAAAGCTGCTGGCCTGTGGCCCGTCTTCCCGTTGCAATGCAGTGGAGGAGACCCGCAATGAGCCACGGCCGGGCTACGCCGCGGTGCCAGCTCGCCGTCGCTGTGGCTCGGATAGGTGAGCGCCGTCAAGTGAAGCTAACGGAAGGCACGGCGGATGGAGTCAGAGGAGGGGGTCGCCGCCTTCCCCTTCGGGACCTGGGCCGGTGGTCGGCGATGTACATTCGCGTCTGGCTGGGAACCCTCGGCGTCTGGACCAGCCCTGCTGGGGAGGTGGTGCCGGGCGCCTACTTGGCCAAGCCGTCCCGCCGCAGGATGGGTGGGCGAGTGGGATCCATGGTGGCCCGGGAGCAGGAGGGAAGGGTCTCTGTCAAAGCGGGCGAGCCATAGGCAGCGGGATCCCTTCCCCAGGACGCAGTCCAGGTTGGTCGGGGGAAGTGGGGGGCAGTGTCCAAGCCCCCTCATTGGCACTTGCCCCCTCCCATTCCCCACAGCGTGGGCCCGGCCACTGTCTGACCGCCCGTCCGCTCCCCGTCCCGCTACCAACTGACGGGCCCCTTTGGCGGCCGAGCCCGGCAGAGGGGCTTGGCAGGCCCCTCACGGTTCGCGGGAGGGGGAGGGAGGGGGAGGGAGGGGGAGGGAGGGGGGCGTGAGCCGCTGCTCTGTGAAATCTGCGACTGACTTTTTGGGGGAGTTGGCGCTGGACAGGGGCTAATAACGGCGGCAGCGAATAATAACTGGGCGCCTGGTGCAGGTGGCATTGGGATACTGGCACCCAGCACCACTGGCACCCTGATACTGGCGCCCTGGCATCCCCGGCACCCTGCACCACTGGTGCCCTGGCATCCCCGACACCCTGCACCACTGGTGCCCTGGCATCACCGACACCCTGCACCACTGGTGCCCTGGCATCACCGACACCCTGCACCACTGGTGCCCTGGCATCACCAACACCCTGCACCACTGGTGCTTTGCCATCACTGGCAGCCAGCACAGCTAGCACCTGGTGCAGATGGCACCGTGGTATTGGCACCCTGGCATCCCTGGCACCCTGCACAGCTGGCATCCTGATACTGGCACCCTGTACCGCTGGCATCATCCACAGATGGGGTCCTCCACAGGCAGCACCCCGCACAGCTGGTACCCTGGCAATGCTGGGATCATGTGCAGCTAGTACCCTCCACAGCTGGCACGCAATACAGCTGGCATTCTCAGCTGAGTCCCGGCACCACTGGGACCCTATACAGCTGGCAGCCTCCACAGCTGGCACTGGGACAGCTGGCAATCTGTTCAGCTGGATCCTCTCACTGGATCAAAGGCTAGCTGAACATGTAGGTGCTTTCTTTTCAAATTTGGAGGAGTTGCATCAGCTTTTCTTCCTCTTCCTGAGAGAGGGAAAGGTTGTTCAGAGGGAAAGTGGGGAGAAGGGAAAAGAGAGGAAAGAGATCAGAGAAAGATGGGAGAGTACAAGAGGAAAAGACAGAAGAGTGGGGATGGGGGAGATTGAAGAAAGGGGAGATACAGAAAGAGAAGAGGAAGAGAAGGGGAAGTGGGAGAGAAAAGGGTCGGGGGAGAGAGAGAGAAGGGGAAGTGGGAGAGAAAAGGGTGGGGGAGGGAGAGAGAGAAGGGGAAGTGGGAGGAGGGTGGGGAGAGAGAGAGAAGGGGAAGTGGGAGAGAAGAGGATGGGGGAGGGAGAGAGAGAGAAGGGGAAGTGGGAGAGAAGAGGGTGGGGGAGGGAGAGAGAGAGAAGGGGAAGTGGGAGGAGGGTGGGGAGAGAGAGAGAAGGGGAAGTGGGAGAGAAGAGGGTGGGGGAGGGAGAGAGAGAGAGAGAAAGAGAGAGAAGGGGAAGTGGGAGAGAAAAGGGTGGGGGAGGGAGAGAGAGAAAGGGAAGTGGGAGGAGGGTGGGGAGAGAGAGAGAAGGGGAAATGGGAGAAAGAGAAGGGGAAGTGGGAGAGAGAGAAGGGGAAGTGGGAGAGAAGAGGGTGGGGGAGGGAGAGAGAGAGAAGGGGAAGTGGGAGAGAAGAAGGTGGGGAGAGAGAGAGAGAGAGAGAAGGGGAAGTGGGAGAGAAGAGGGTGGGGAGAGAGAGAGAGAAAGGGAAGTGGGAGGAGGGTGGGGAGAGAGAGAGAAGGGGAAATGGGAGAGAGAGAAGGGGAAGTGGGAGAGAGAGAAGGGGAAGTGGGAGGAGGGTGGGGAGAGAGAGAGAAGGGGAAGTGGGAGAGAAGAGGGTGGGGGAGGGAGAGAGAGAGAGAGAAAGGGAGAGAAGGGGAAGTGGGAGAGAAAAGGGTGGGGGAGGGAGAGAGAGAAAGGGAAGTGGGAGGAGGGTGGGGAGAGAGAGAGAAGGGAAATGGGAGAGAGAGAAGGGGAAGTGGGAGAGAGAGAAGGGGAAGTGGGAGAGAAGAGGGTGGGGGAGGGAGAGAGAGAGAAGGGGAAGTGGGAGAGAAGAAGGTGGGGAGAGAGAGAGAGAGAGAAGGGGAAGTGGGAGAGAAGAGGGTGGGGAGAGAGAGAAGAGGGAAAACAGAGAATCCATTCAGCCACAACCCAGTGGGAAAACAAATCCTATCGCAGCTACTTCCAGCTGACCCCTGGCTCCTGAAATGCTGTAAAGGTGGTGGACACCAGCAAAACCACATTAAACAATTCAGCACGGGGAGCGGCTGTAAATGAACACAAAGTTTACCCACAGAACTGGCCCACGGAGGGAACTGTGACCAACACAGCAGCGTTAGTTGATCACTGACATCCCCTCACTAAAGGCACTGTACCCCAATCCTTCCTCCTTAGTCGGACCCTACTCCTCACCTCCGTCTGGTTCTGGCCTTTAGACCTCCAGCCACAGCTGTTCACGCTGGCCCTTCATGCCCCTTCCCCTCCCCAGGCCTGCAACTGCCTGCTTCAGCAGGTCCCTATGGCTCTGCACTGCACCACACTTACATCCCAGGAGGAGGGCACAGTCTCAGCTCTGCCAAGCGGCAGCAGATTCCAGTCCGTATCAGACGAGCATTGCAGTATCCACTTCCTGAGGGTCCATCTGGGTCGGGCAGGGATCCCACGAGGGAAACACTAGGAATAGGGGAGGGGTCTATCAGGGTCCATACCAGGAGCGGGGAGGGCTTTGTCTGGGTTCACACCGGGAGTGGGGGAAGGATCCATCTGGGTCCACATCAGGAGTGGGGGAGGGCTCTCTCTCAGTCCACCAGGAGAGGGGGAGAGCTCTGTCTGTGTCCGCATCAGGACGGGGAGGGATCTGTCTGAGTCCACACCAGGAGTGGGGGAAGGATCCATCTGGGTCCACATCAGGAGTGGGGGAGGGCTCTCTCTCAGTCCACCAGGAGAGGGGGAGAGCTCTGTCTGTGTCCGCATCAGGACGGGGAGGGATCTGTCTGAGTCCACACCAGGAGTGGGGGAAGGATCCATCTGGGTCCACATCAGGAGTGGGGGAGGGCTCTCTCTCAGTCCACCAGGAGAGGGGGAGAGCTCTGTCTGTGTCCGCATCAGGACGGGGAGGGATCTGTCTGAGTCCACACCAGGAGTGGGTGAGGGGTCTGTCTGGGGAATAATCAGGAATAGGAGAGGGGTCTGGGTCCACACCAGGAGTGGGGGTGGGGGGGGGGGTGGGGGGGCGGTCCCTGACTGGATCCGCATCAGGAGAGGGGAGGGGTCTGTATGGGTCCACACTGAGAGTGGGGGTTGGGTCTGTCTGCGAACACACCAGTAGTGGAGAAGTGCCACATTTGGGAATGTGCACATAGGCCACTTTCACGGAATGAGTGAACGAATGAAGTTTATGGTCATTTGCATGAGAACAAAGCTTCTTCACTCCATCAAGGACATCTACACGAGGCAGTGTCTTAAAAAAGCAGCCTCTGTCCTCAAGGACCCTCACCACCCAGATCACACCCTCTTCACTCTGCTACCATCGGAGAAAAAGTACAGCAGTCTCAGGACAGGCACTCAGTGGCACAAGGACAGCTTCTTCCCCTCTGTCAACAGATTCCAGAATAATCAATGAACCACAGACACTGCCTTACTTCGTCTTTTTCTTGCTCTATTTTTATTTATTTTCAAATATGGTTTTTAGAAATGTTCGCACCGCGACGCTGCTGCAAAACAACGCATTTCGTGACTTGTTCATGACGATAAATTTTGATTCTAATATGATGCACAGGTGCATCTCCCTTGCTGAAGCTTCCCAGGTTTATAAAGCACATTAAAAGCTAAGAAGAAATTAAAAAAGATAATAATATAAAAGGAGGTGCAGAAAATAATAAATATTAAAAGTTGGAGAGTGTTTTATTGTCTGTGAATGTGGCGTGGGAGTGGGTATGCATATCCACGTGAAAAGAGCAAGGCCCAATCTGCTGGATGGCCTCAACATGTCGAGTAGCATCCGTTGTAGAGAAAGAACGGACAGGTGACGTTTCAGGCTGGAACCCTTGGCCAAACTGCTCGTCCCACTGAGTCCCTCCAGTGGACTCTATTTTTCTGCAGATTCCAGCGTCTGCAGCCTCTCGTGTGTCTGCAGATGAAATGGTCAGGGAAAGGAACAGAATTCCCAAGCCCCAAGAGGGAGAAGCAAAAGCCAAACTCATCAGAAGCTGCAGAAAGCGGAGAATGCAGCTAAAAACATCTCGCAACCCCCCCCCCCCCCCCCAACCCCCACCCACCGCCCCACCATCCATGTCTCCTACCGCCCAGGAAAGGCAGCCAGCACACTGAAGGACCCATCACAGCCCGGTCACACCTTCATCTCCCTCTTCCCATCAGGGAGAAGGCTCAAGGATGGGAATGCCCACGCCAACAGGCTTAAAGACCGTTCATTCCCCGCGGCCATCGGGCTCTGGAATAAACCCCACCAGAGCAATCTTAGGCCGGAGCAACTCACAGTGAGTTAGGCTTCATCCGTGGAAGGCCACAAAGACAGTCAGCGTTTTGCGGGGAAGGGTCACATCCTTCCACAGATGCTGTCTGACCTGCTGAGATCCCCCAGCACTTTGCTGCTCCTTCAGCAGCATCTGCAGTGATTTATTTTTAACGTGGTGCCAACAATCTTCCTTTTCACCCGTGATTCCCACACTCTGTAAATTGCGCTCATGACACAGTCAGCGACAGCCTGGCCGTCTGCTCGCAGGAGGACCCTTCCAATTTTACAATTAAAGTAAGCTGAGACTAAACCTTGGGGACTGAGCGGCAGTTCTGAAGGGTCACCATCCCTGGGTGTCGGTGCTGAGATAAACACATCCTGTGTTCGCCTCTGAGTCACACAGTTCACATAGAAAAGCTGAGCAACGCCCATTTCAAAGCTCACAAAATCAATTCCTTGCCAATCTAATGAAGTCACCTGCTATCTCAGTCAACTACTAGTGATTCACTCTGCCTCGCTGACGCTGCACTGAGATCCAAAGGGAAGTTTCATTTGTAGGAGAGAAAGCCAAGTCAGGAGATATTAGGACAGGTGACTTGGTCGAAGAGGCAGATTTTAAGATTCGTAACCTGAAGGAAAGGAAACTGGCCCTCTGGTCCGCACAGACTATCGCGCACTCAACCCCCATCAAGCTGAGGGCTGGGTGGTCAGCCCGCTACTGCTCATGGCGCTAACTCGCGACTGCACTGCCAGGTTCAGTTCCAGCAGTCATCAAGTTTGCAGATGACATCGCAGCAACTGTGGCCCCCGAGCGGAGAGCCCTGCAAAAGGCAGCGGGCGCAGCCCAGGACAGCACGGGTAAAACCCTCCCCCACTGATGCGCTATCGAAAGGCTGGAGGGGTTGTGTGCACGGAAGAGGGGGTCAGGAAGCTCCAGTGTGATTTGGATAAATTGAGGGACTGGGCAGATCCATGGCAAATGCACTACAATGTGGATAAATGTGAGGTTATCCACTTTGGTGATACAAACCGGAGGGCAGGTTACTATTTGAACGGCAATAGATTAAGAGATGGGGAAGTGCAGAGAGACCTAGGGGTACTTGTACATCAGTCTCTGAAGGCGAGCGTGGAGGTACAGCAGGCGGTTAAAAAGGCAAATGGTATGTTGGCCTTCATATCAAGATGGTTTGAGTCAAGGAACAAGGATACCTTACTGCAGCTGTACAGGGCCTTGGTGAGACCCCACCTGGAGTATTGTGTGCAGTTTTGGTCACCTTATCTAAGGAAGGATGTTCTTGCAATGGAGGGAGTGCAGAGGCGATTCACCAGGCTGATACCTGGAATGGCAGGGGATCTCTTAGAGACATATAAAATTCTGACAGGACTGGACAGGATGGATGCAGATGGGATGTTTCCAAGGATGGGAAAATCCAGAACCTGGGGCCATGGTTTGAGGATAATAGCCAAACCATTTAGGACCGAGATGAGGAGGAATTTCTTGACCCAGAGGGTGGTGAATCTGTGGAATTCATTGCCACAGAGGGCAGTAGAGGCAGGTTCATTAAATCTATTTAAGAGGGAATTAGATCTATTTCTTCAGTATAAGGGTATTAAAGGTTACGGAGAGAAGGCGGGGACGGGGTACTGAACTTTAAGATCAGCCATGATGTCGTTGAATGGCGGAGCAGGCTCAAAGGGTCGAATGACCTACTCCTGCTCCTATCTTCTATGTTTCTATGTTACAGAACAATCTGTCATCCTGTGCTGCAACCCGGGCTTTCTGGGGAGGGGTTATGGTGTTGGAGCCTTAATACAGGGTCAAGAGGGAGGAGCCCTCTGTGCAGTCACAGAACAGGGCGGAGCCAGATAAATGAGTGTTGGCCACACCACCATCGAGAACATCTACAGGGAACCCTGCCGTCGGATTAAGGATCCACCCCACTCAGCACACACTCTGTTCCCACTACTGCCGTCAGGAAAGAGGTATCAGTGCCACAAGACTCACACCACCAGGTTCAGGAACCAGCTGCTCCCCCCCCCCCCACCATCAGACTCCTCAATGACAAACTCAATCAGGGACTCATTTAAGGACTCTTACTTGTGCATTTTATTGATTTTCTTTTTTCTCACTCTGGATTGGACAGTCAGTTTGTTTACTTTTCTTTATTTGTTTACATGTGTACATTCTGTCAGTTTAATTTTGCATTGCCAATAAGTGGTAATCCAGCCTCGCCCGCAAGTAGAATAATCTCAGGACTGTATGTACTCGGACAATAAATCTGAAATCTAAACCTAGTTGGCCTCGTCAACAGCAATGAGTCACACTACGAAGAAGAGGTAGAAAATCTTGTGATCTGGTGCGAGGGTAACAACCTGACTCTCCATGTGGACAAGACGAAGGAGATGATCGAGGACTTCCATAGAAACAGGGATGACCACCCTTCACTACACATCAATAGCTCGGTAGTGGAGAGAATAGAGAGCACCAACTTGTACCCCAGGCAGAATCCACGTCATATTACCCACCTTCCCCAGAGGTTCAAACCTGGTTTCTCATGTGACTTTCACCAATGACCTGGGCCAATCCAGGGGCTCTGCTTGGTTGTGGATGGGCAGTGGAAGTGGGATCCTTGGGTCATCGGATTCAGAGTCGATGAGTCACACAGTACGGAACAGATCCTTCGATCCAACTGATCCATATCCACCAAGTTGTCAATCTGGGCAAGGTCCATATATCTCCAGGCCTTTCCTATTCACACATCTGTCCAAATGTCCTTTAAAAGTCATAGCTTTATCTACTTCTATAGCATCCTCTGGCAGCTCGATCCAGATACTGCCCACCCCTGTAAAAAGATTGTCCCTCAGATCTCCGTTAAATATCTCCCCTCTCAACTTACACCCATGACCACATTAGAATCATCCATTTTAGAAAAAGCCTTTGAGCATTCACTTTCGTGATTGTATAAGCTTCTATAAGTTCATCCCTCATCCTCCTAAGCCCCAATCTATCCAACCTCTCCCCATAACTCAAGCTCCCCATTCCCATCAGCATCCTCTGCACCTTGTCCAACTTATTGATATTGTTCCTGTAGCTGGGTGACCAAAACTATATCCAAGTTAAAACACAACGCTGGAGAAACTCAGCAGGTCAAACAGTGGACTTTATAAAGCAAAGATAAAGATACAGAACCAATGTTTCAGGCTTGAGCCCTTCATCAAGGTGTAGAAGATACAGAACCAATGTTTCAGGCTTGAGCCCTTCATCAAGGTATAGAAGATACATAACCAATGTTTCAGGCTTGAGCCCTTCATCAAGGTATAGAAGATACAGAACCAATGTTTCAGGCTTGAGCCCTTCATCAAGGTATAGAAGATACATAACCAATATTTCAGGCTTGAGCTCTTCATCAAGGTATAGAAGATACAGAACCAATGTTTCAGGCTTGAGCCCTTCATCAAGGTATAGAAGATACAGAACCAATGTTTCAGGCTTGAGCTCTTCATCAAGGTGTGGAAGATACAGAACCAATGTTTTAGGGCCTTATTATTAGAAATTTTTGGACATTCCAAGACAGAAGAATTTTGAAATTTGAAGGCATTAAAAAAAATCTCTGAAATGTAAAATAAGATGCCTAAGTTAGATGTTCACAAATCAAGATGAAAATGGGAAAGTGATTTGGATTTTGTAATTGAGCAAGATGATTGGAGACCTATATGTCAGGACAGTATGACAAAGAATATTAATGTTAGGTATAAGTTGACTCATTATAATTTTTTACATCAATTATATTTAACTCCTCAGAAAGTAAAGGGATATAATTTGATTTCTTCAGATTTATGTTTTCAATGTTCTAAAGATCTAGGTACATTTATACATTCGACTTGGGTCTGTGATAAAGTTAAGGTTTTTTGGATACAGCTTAAGGAACTTTTGGAGAAGGTGTTAAAGATTCAATTATTTATGGATCCTACATTGCTTTTATTGGGTAATGTTTAAAAAGTTGAGTTTAGTTTTGAGATTGACTAAGTATCAGACTGCATTTTTAAGACTAACACTGGCTGTAGCAAGGAAATGTCTAGCGATTACTTGGAAAGATGAGATCGACTGAGGATTATAGAGGTGGCAGATGGAGTTGAGATCATGCATTTCATTGGAAAAAGTAACGTATCATTTACGAGATAATTATCTTTTTTTCTAAAACTGTGGAGCCCTTATTTGGACCATGTAGGGTTAAAATGTTGAATTCCCTGGAGCCTGCTGTGATGGTGAGGCTTCGATCCATGGCGTCTTAATGTATAATTTTTGCTTAATGGTTTAAATCTCCATTCTTTTTTCTTACTTTGGGGTCTATCAGGGGGAGGGAGGAGGGTGGGATTGGGGGGGGGGGGGGGAATGGAGGGGGAAGGAGGGATGGGAGTATTTATATTGTAGTTGAAAATTTTTTAGTAAGTATTCAAGATAAAAACCCAATGGCAGCAACCTCCTTTGAAGAAGACCGCAGAGCCCACCTCACTGACAAAAGACAAAGGAGGAAAAACCCAACACCCAACCCCAACCCACCAATTTTCCCGCTGCAACCGTGTCTGCCTGTCCCGCATCGAACTTGTCAGCCACAAACGAGCCTGCAGCTGACGTGGACATTTACCCCTCCATAAATCTTCATCCGCGAAGCCAAGCCAAAGAATATTAAGGACACTGTTTGACCTGCTGATCTTTTCCAGCATTGTGGTCTTACTTCAACCACGGGGTCTGCAGACTTTCGTGTTTTACTCACAGTGTGGTCTCACCAATACCTTATACAACTGTATCAAAAGCTACCACTTTTGAACAATACAGAGAGGTCCAAAATTACACGTTTAAAAGAAAACTACATGAGAAAATTTGTGAGAACACTTGCCAAAATTTACAGGATATCCTGACTAAACACCACCTAACCAGTGTGCACCAACTTCCGTAAGGAGAGTGTGGTCTTCCCTGAAATACCAATGGCAATGAGTTAATTGGCATACGTATTGTACATAAGCACTGAAATTCCTCCTTGTGGCATTTGTAAAAGAAAATTATAATAGTAAACTACTAAATAGATGTTATAAGTATGAAGTTTCCATCATGCAAGAAAATAAAGTAGTGTTACACAACAGTGCAGAAAGGTCCTTTTGTGGCGTCGGAGCAGTCCCTGATCAGTGTAATGGGGGGAAGGGGGAGGTTGAAGAACCTGAATGCTATTGGAAGAAAACGGTTCTTGAACCTGGACATACTAGTTTTCAGGCATCAGCACAAGATGGCACTTGCAGGTCTCAAGTAGGTCAATTATGAATCCAGCTTAAACTTTGCTGGAGAAGCCTAGCAGGTCAAGCATCATCAGCGGGTGAGAAACAATGGCCAGCATTTCGAGCCCAAATTCCTTGTCGAGACTCCTGGTGACCGTTCTTTATCTTTATCTCCCACTTCAGGTTCCAGTGTCTGCAGTCTCATTTTAGATTTGTTTTCGCCTCATCTCTCTTCAGAATCTTCTCCCTGACCAGTCTGCGACGTGGATGAGAGATGATGATCCTTTGGAGAATGGGGCCGTAAATGGTAAGTGCTGTCAATCATTCCCAATCCTGTTAGGGACTCCAGGAAGAGGACAGCCAGTGATGATCGCTTCTTGTTCCAGCTTCACAGGCCTCAATGAGTTAATCGTCAGACTCTCGAGTTTAACTGCTGTAATGGAAGTGCCATTGATGGTGCAGATCCATGGAGAATGGGGAGTGGAGACACAGCGTTTCCCTGCAAAGTCCATCCACCCAGTCTGACTGCCAACAGGCTTTAAGTGGCCTGTTAAAGGAGCCAACAGTGCTTTATTTTAAAAACCTGTGACTGCAGGGTCCGGGCGCAAGATGGCGGCACCTGTGTTCGGCAGCGGCCAAGAGAGGTTGCAGGCTCCAATGAAGCAGAGGACTAGCCCAGGGCATGAAAATGGGGAGACCCCACCCCACTCCCACATTTGAGAAGGAGAAGCAGAGGAGATGACCCACGGGGCAGTGACCATGGCAGCGGACCAGCAAGGGGAACTGAGGCTGAAGGACATACTGTTGCCGACCCAAGGCAAGGAACCCGCACAGGCTGGGGGCTGCAGGTGACCGTGGTCGGTGGAAGCACACCAAACTTCGGACTGCTGGAGGCTGGCTCAGGATTGGCTGAAGGGGTACCAGGTATCGGTACCAGATTGCTAGAGGGTGCCGAAGGCTTCTTTATCGTGTCGAGGATTGGATGTGGAGCTCGGGTAGCTTTGGGACCACTGGAGGCAAATCCATGGACACTCCGGGGTGGGGGGGAGGGGTGAGTGGCATTGTTTTGCTTCTTTTTCTCAGATTGTTCTGCAGTAGGCGAATCTTTGCCTGCCTTACTGAACATTTTTTGTTTCATTATATAACCATAAAATAATCTTGAACCTTGAATGTACATATGCACTAAAATTCTTCCTTGTTGCAGCCAAACAGGGTCTTGCAAAGAAAACTATATTAGTTAAATAAATAATTTTAAACTTAAAGGCACAACAAATACATAGGATGGGTACTAAATAGTCAGTTATCTTAGAGCAAAAACAAATGACATGCAGTAGCGCAGCCCGTCCTGTTATGGTGTCAGAGCAGCGCCTGATCAGTGTGACAAGGAGAGGTTCAATAGCTGGTGGAACTGTTCTTGAACCTAGAGGTGCCTCCCTTCAGGCTCCAGAACCTTCTGCCCGAAGGTAGAAGCGAGAAGAAGCTGCGACCAGGGTGAGTTGCCAGTCTGGTCTTTTATGATGTTGGCTGCCTTCTCACACAGATGTCTACAGCTGATGGGAGGGTCAGAGCCTGTGATGGACCTGGCTGGGTTTGCAACAGTGCTGGGTGCTAGAGGGGCCAAACCAGGCTGTGAGGCAAACAGTCAGGGTACCTATGGAAGTCTGATATGGGTTTTCAACGCCACTTCGAATCCCCTCACACTCCTTGAGGAATAGAGGCATTGCCGTGCTTTTTCACTACACCAGATTACATTTAAATAAATTATAAAAGTACAGAGAGAGAGAGAGAGAGAGAGAGAGAGAGAGAGAGAGAGGTCTTCTTAGATGCCGAAGTGCAAAGCAATGAACTGCCAGCGCTTTCTTCCTGTGCCTCAACCAACACTGCGCACCGCAAAGCACTCTTCAAACAATTGGGAATATTTGGAATGCAGTTGCTGCTTTTTAATGCAGGAAATGTGGCAGCCAATCTGTGCACAGTGGGACCCCAGTAATGAGATAACCACCAGATCACTAAGGGCGAATACTATCAGCTCGACTAGCCATTGAGGGTGGCACGGTCGGCGTAGCGGTTAGTGCAATGTCCACAGCGTCAGCGATTGGGACAGAGGTTCGAATCCCACGCTGTCTGTGAGGGATTTCCACACTCTCTCCGTGACTGCGTGGGTTTTCCCCGGGGGGCTCTGGTTTCCTCCCACTGTTCAAAACGTACTGGGGGTGTAAATTGGGCTCGTGGGCTGAAATGTGCTGCATGTCTAAATTTAATTTTAAAAAAACTTTTCATCACCTATGCTCCCGACCCCTTGGACTATGCACGGTCCCAGTGAAGCAATCAAGTTTTGGTTTCTTCTGTACTTCTCTCTTTCTGAGTACACAAAAAAAACCATTTAAAATATTTATGTTACTTGAAATGACATAAGCGGGATGCTATTCAAACCCCACCCCCCACACCAACCCCCCAGAGCCCCCGTTGAGAGTGGCTGAGCTAGACCATGTACTGGGTGGGGATGGGTGTAGTGAAACAAGGAGGTCTACAGACACTGCGGTTGTAGTTAGTACACAAAAGTGCTGGAGAAACTGAGCAGATCCTGCAGTGTCCATAGGAAGCAAAGGTTTCAGATTCCAGAGCTGCACCTTCCCTACCAGCCACAGAGTGGCGCTTTGGAAGCATTTCCCCAGGTCAGGTGCAGAAAGGAGCCGCACTTACCTGCCCCAGGACTCTCACGGATCTATTTTCTGTTTCTTTTCCTGGAGTCCCACCGCCTGGGCAAAAAAACAATCTCAGTGCACCAGCTGCTGACCCTTCGTCCCCTCCCAATCAACAGGGCACTTCCCGACATCTGTAGGCCCTTTTATATACTGCAAAGCTGTAGGTGTGACCCGTCTTAGGAAGCTAGCTTGTGTGTTCACACAGAGCCAAAAAGCCTGGCTCCGTGAGTCCTTTCACGATGCAAGCCGGCTTCCTGAAGCAAAAGAGGTGGTTCGTGGTCATCACGAACTGTGATGTAAAACATAACCCGCCTGGAAGTGTCAACCTTAAAATTGGATGGAGGTGGAACAACATTTGATTTTGATTGCCTTGTTCGTCCTTACACTCTATCAAGGCTTCTGAGCATCGTAATCAAAATTATTAAGCAAGTTCATTTAAGTCACCACGACGTCATCAGCCCTACTTGTTTCGTCCAGGCAACATAGGTCAAACGTTTTAGATAGGTCCTGCAGCACTACGCTCCGCCCTCAATTTTTATTACACAGAGCTCGAAAGGTGGATAAAAGCCAACTTTATTATAAAAGGGATTTGTGAGACCAAAGGCCGATGGGGAGACTACCTGGCAACTACCTGCTCTCTGCCTTTGGATCCAAGCCAGATGTCATTTCAATTCCACTCCCCCCCCCCACCCCCTGCCCCAATCCCCACACACACATGTTTATCCTTGTCCTCATCTATTGCAAGGGCTCTGTCTGACCACCTCCGAGTCAGAATCCTGCCTAAAAGGAATGATAACTTTTTTCATTTACAGCACACACTAGAAGCTGATTCCAGCCATTGAAATCCGTGCCACCCAATTATACCCCATTAACCCTGTAAATTTTGGAGGGTGGGAGGAAACCAGAGCCCCTGGGGAAAACCCACACAGGTCACAGGGAGAACTTACAAACTCCTTACAGACAGTAGTGGATTCGAACCCAGGTCGCTGGCACTGTAATAGCGTTGACAGACAACATACCTTTACTTCCTATAGTCCAGTGGTCCTCGACCATTTTCTTTCTACTCACACACCACTTTAAGTATTCTCTGTGCCATCGGTAATTAGTAAGGGATTGCTGAACGGGGTACATGAGTGAGAAGGGAAGGTTGAGAATCACTGCTCTAGACCCAATGGTTACTGAAATATTTTGCTTGAGAAAAATTGTCGTTGGCCCATTTCCTTTGGAGTTGTGAAACGGTGCACATAACAAGTTAATTAGGTACGATTAAAAGTGGTTTTCAAATTTTTCTTTCCACCCACATCTCACCTTAAGCAATCCCTTACTAATCACAGAGCACCTATGGCATAGGGAATACTTAAAGTGGGATGTGAGTGGAAAGAAAAACATTAGAAGCTGTGTGACCTGCTGAGTTCCTCCAGCTCTTTCGTCTATTGCATATCATATTCTTCTTGGTCAGCCTTAAACCCAGCCCGAACATTGGATTTCCCATTGTCTACTATATAGACCCACTGCTTTCCTCCTCGCCTTTCCCTACACCCGTCATTCTCTAAGTTCTCCTCAAGTGATCCTTTCCTCTCCCCAACTCCCGCACAACAGCTCGTGCCCCCCTCCCCCCATTATGTCCTTGCTATCACCACTTCCCATTTAAATCTCCATGAAGTGACATTTACTGGCCTTTCCTCCCCACGGACACTGGCTGATCTGCTTAGTCCATCCAGATTCCAACATCTGCAGGCCTTGTGTTTCTGCGATCAATGATGCCGGCTGTTTTCACCCAGTCCCAGCCCTTGCCCTTTGCTTCATGGATGCCTGAGAACCTGAAGTGGAGCACAAAGGTGCTGGAGAAACTCAGGAGGTCAGGCAGCATTAAAGGTGGTCGACGTTTTGGGCCTGAGCCCTTCGCCAGGAACACCTGAAGAGAAAGGTGGGGTGGAAGGCGTAGGAACACGGGCCCACAGGTAACAGGTCATCAGATGGAATGGTGGAAGAGAAAGAAGTTGAGAAGTGAGAACCTGAGGGAGCAGTGAGAAGAGGTTGTGGCCAAGGTTATGAGGATCTTTATGATGTTGGCTGCCTTCATGAGGCAGCGTCTCATATAGGTGTCTGCAATGGACGGGAGGTCGGAGTCCAGGATGGACCTAGCTAGATCCAAATGTTGATTTCGTATGTCAATCAAATAGTTACTGCTATTTCTGGTTTCTAAACCGGACAGTCAGGCTGTCATTGTGAAGCTCATATTTGAATACTTAAACACATGCAAAGGAATGGAGGAAGGGGGGGTCCAGCATCATAAAGCAAAGAGTCAGACTCAGCACACAGGCTGCATCGAGAACAGCAATCATATTTCACAAACTGCTGCTATCTGTGTTAATTAGAAGGCAGAACAGTGCTGCACAGGAACAGGCCCTTCGGCCAGCCTGGTACAGCACAGGAACAGGTTCTTTGGTTAGCATGGTACAACATAGGAACAGGCTATTCATCCCACATGGTACACACAGGAACAGACCCGTCAGACCTCATGGTACAGCAAGGAACAGGTCCTTCGTCCCGCATGGTACACATAGGAATAGACCCGTCAGACCTCATGGTACAGCAAGGAACAGGTCCTTCATCCCTCATGGTACACACAGGAACAGACCCGTCAGACCTCATGGTACAGCACAGGAACAGGTCCTTCATCCCTCATGGTACACACAGGAACAGACCCGTCAGACCTCATGGTACAGCAAGGAACAGGTCCTTCATCCCTCATGGTACACACAGGAACAGACCCGTCAGACCTCATGGTACAGCACTGGAACAGGCCCTTCGTCCCTCAGGGTACACACAGGAACAGACCCGTCAGACCTCATGGTACAGCACAGGAACAGGCCCTTCAGCCAGCCTGGTACAGCACAGGAACAGGCCCTTCGGCCAGCCTGGTACAGCACAGGAACAGGCCCTTTGGCCAGCCTGGTACAACACAGGAACAGGCCCTTTGTCCCGCATGGTACACACAGGAACAGAGCCGTCAGACCTCATGGTACAGCACAGGAACAGGCCCTTCAGCCAGCCTGGTACAGCACAGGAACAGGCCCTTCGGCCAGCCTGGTACAGCACAGGATCAGGCCCTTCAGCCAGCCTGGTACAGCACAGGAACAGGCCCTTTGGCCAGCATGACAATACTGAACATGATTATCCAAATTATACTAAAACTTTGCTGCTTGCACATGACACGTACCCCTCTATTCCCTGCATATTTACATGTCAATTATTATAACATTATCGAGAATACACAGACAGAAATTGAGCATTTGGCCCCTAAATGATCCCTACTGATTTTAAACAAACTTCCTTCCAATTCTCCTAATCTCAACCTTCCGTTCCTCCTGTGTGCATCCAGCTTCCTCTCCAAGTGTTCAATGGAGACAGCACAGCAGTCGGGATACCGCACAGGAAATCTGTGGGGCTGAATTCACCATAGAACATAGAGCATTACAGTACAGCACAGGCCCTTCAGCCCACGATGTTTTGCTGACCTATAGAATCCCACTCCACAACAAACAATTTTGCCCTACCTTGCATCCATAACCCTCTATTTCTCCTACATGCATGTGGCTGTCAGAGAGCTTTCTGAATGTCCATATTGTTCCAGCCTCCAACACTAACCCTGGCAATGCATTCCAGCACCCTGTGTGTAAAAAACCTAGATTTTAAATTAAGGCACACAGCACAGTAACAGGCCCTTTAGGGCCATGAGCCCATGTCACTCAGTTACACCCAAATTGACCACAACCCCAGCACATTCTGAACAGCGGGAAGAAAGTAGAGCCCCTGGGGAAAGCCCACGCAGACACAAGGAGAACATACAAACTTCTTACAGGCAGCACGGGATTCGAATTCTGGTCCCAATTGCTGGCGCAGTATCTTTGGCTTGGCTTCGTGGATGAAGATTTATAGAGGGGTAATGTCCACGGTGGCTGACAAGTCCGATGCGGGTCAGGCAGACACGGTTTCAACAGTTGCAAGGGAAAATTGGTGGGTTGGGGTTGGGTGTTGGGTTTTTCCTCCTTTGTCTTTTGTCAGTGAGGTGGGCTCTGCGGTCTTCTTCAAAGGAGGTTGCTGCCCGCCGAACTGTGAGGCGCCAAGATGCATGGTTGGAGGCGAGATCAGCCCACTGGCAGTGGTCAATGTGGCAAGCACCAAGAGATTTCTTTAAGCAGTCCTTGTACCTCTTCTTTGGTGCACCTCTTGTCTCGGTGGCCAGTGGAGAGCTCGCCATAGAACACAATCTTGGGAAGGCGATGGTCCTCCATTCTGGAGACATGACCTACCCAGCGCAGTTGGAGCTTCAGCAGCGTGGATTCGATGCTGTCGGCCTCGCACTAACCACTACACTAACCATATTGCCCTTACCTCTGATGTCTCCCGTAAACGTTCCTCAACTAACCTAGTACAGTTAAAAACCCTTTTATCTGGAATTCTAGCCACTGGCAGCCTTAAGCAACTGCCATAAAAATTGGGGAAATAGGTAAAAAAACGCGAATGTTTAAAATTGGCACACCTAGCGGTTAGTTCGTCAACACCCAGTCTCAAGCAACCAGAAAATTCCAGCAGCTACCAATCTCCAAAAGTGCCAGATAGTGGGAGTTTAACTGTATTTGCTAATGTTGGCCCAAGAAACTTGAACTCCCTTCTGCTATGCCCAAATTCCGGTTTCATACTGCACCCGGTGCCACTGTTTACCTGAAGCACTCTTGTTGTGAGGCCCTTTTATGTCATTAAAACAGCACCTGGTGCTGAAGGAGGAACTGCTTAGCTGACAGGTTTTCTGTCATGATCTGTACAAGTGAAGCATCCTGATGTTGTTGGCACAGCAAACCTTTCAGGGAGTGCAACAGGAATGAGTGAACCTGCACTAAATGACATTGTCAGAGTCTCAAAATAAGATCGCACTTAGACATCCAACAGTACAGCAGGGACAGGCCCTTCAGCCCACTTCCCCATGCTGCACGACATCCAAATCAAACTGAAAATCTGCTGCTGGCAAATGGTATATCTTCCTTCCCCCACCACCCCCTTCATATTCACGTATCCATCTTGACCAGCCATTCACAACAGGAGCCATCGTTGTGAGTGAGAAAACAGATCTGATGGGTCTCGAAAACAAAATAATTTTATTGCGTGGGAAAATCATAAAGAGAATAAAACACATAAGTGCCCAATTTATAGGAGATGAGCATAGGAAAATCTCAACCAGGATAAAATACACACACGAACACACACACACACACACACACACACACACACACACACACACACACACACACACACACACACACACACACACACACCACTCACTCCCGCATACACACACACACAATGAACTGGATACATACAATCAAGGAAAAACAATACGATATCTGCCACCCCTTGACTCAGTGCTGGCACAGACCTATGCTACTAGGGACATTAACTACCAACCCTATAATAGTGCACTCCTCACCCACGATTTCTCCAGCGCCATTCCACGGTATTCGGCCTAAGATGAAGTAGGGTGATCCCTCAAAGATGGCAAAGAGAAACGACCGAGCACAAGTGGCGCCCTCTGTAGAACTGGAGGGTCCAGCCCAGGTAATTTACAGAAACCCAGTAGCTCAGTACCAGCAAGATCTATTACAAAAGGACATACTTCCGTTCCTCCTGTGTGTATCCAGCTTCCTCTCCAAGTGTTCAATGGAGACAGCACAGCAGTCGGGATACCTCACAGGGCCAAATACAAAGGTAGTTAAAGGGGCCAATGATCAGGTGTGCACTGATGGGTGCAAATCTCGATTGGCAGGTGATATGTCTTCCAACCACGTAGTGGGCAGTGCTGTCACGTGACAGCCACAACCTGCCTCCTGGTGCCTCCTGGAGGCACCATTAAGAGGGGCGGGGAGGTTGAGGACTGAAATTATAATTTATTTTTAAGTTTTGTGTAGTCGGTAGGAGAGAAGAAAAGAAAAAAATCAACTAAATTTGACTGCCGAAAACTCGCACCACCAGGTTCAGGAACAGCTGCTCCACCATCAGACTCCTCAACAACAAACTCAATCCAGGACTCATTTAAGGACCCTTACTTGTGCACTTTATTGATTTATTTCTCTTTGTGTGCACAGTTTGTTTACATTTCTTTATTTTTTTACATGTGAAAGTTGTGTACAGTATTTTTATTGCACTACCAATTAGTGGGAATTCTGCCCTGCCCGCAGGAACAAGAATCTCAGGGTTGGACCTGATGTTATTCAGGTACTCTGACAATAAATCGGAAATCAAAATCAAAATCTGCTTCACAGGGAAGGGGGGCCCCATAAACTTAAAGCAGGGTCCTAAGGGGGACCATAGCCGAAATGAAGGTTGAGAAGGGCTCATCTAGAAGCCTCTGTAACACTCCTATTGTGTATGCTTCCTTGACTACTCTTGGCAGTCTGTTCTGGTGGCTTGAGGCTGCCGGTTGCTTGAATTCCAGATAACATGGATTTTTCTGGACTAAGTATGAACAGGGTCCTGTCCAAATATCAGCACCGTGTTTTAGACAAGAGAGAAATTCATCCCTGGCTGAGTGTTTTCATAACTGTACGTGGGGATCAGGTTCTGCCAGAAATTTAAATTTTTAATTTAGACGTACAGCACGGTAACGGGTCATTTCGGCCCATGGCTTTATTCTCTGCGCTAAAATTTTGACCTGAGCTCAGGAGGCAAACGTATATCACAAGCTCCATACACACAACCAAGGAAGAAGTTCTTACCCCAAACATCTCAAGCATGGCAAGAATCCCAGAGTCAGAGCTGACGTGACCTCAAGGACGTGTTTGTGCCACATTCCGACTTCAGGGAAATATTTTAACCAGCATTTAATTCAGATTACTTTGTCTGTTCCTCTTTTGTGCACTATTTTTATTTATTTTGTAAGGTGGTTTATGTAAGTTTTGGCTCTGCGTCGCTGCCACAAAACAACACATTTCGTGGCACATACATGACAATAAATTCTGATTCTGCATGCATCCGACTTTGGTGAGCCTGGAACCCTGGGGCCTCTGCATTAATTGTCCAGTGATGCACCAAAATGCCATCAGGTATGCAAGTGGATATTCACCGTGGGAGAGGTTTTAAGAGCACTTGATACACGGTCTAGTGAGAATCTGACTCTTCATACATCACTCACCTTGGCAGAGTCATGCATCCCACAGCTGGCTGATTATGTTACAGATCTGCCCACTCATCAGGCAGACTCACAAGTACAGCCAGCTCAGACGACATGCCATCGTGAAGTGTCTGGGCGGAACAGTGGGTTCTTCATCAGTCGGGAACTGTCGAAACCAATTCCACTCATCCGAGCATGAGTTGGTTTTGACAACGGCGAGAAAAGTTTGGAAAAAGCAGAGTGCTGGTCAATTATCGGAGTGTTCCAGATCAGAGTGGATAGGGTCATTAAGAGAGCTCTTGTACAGTCATGTGTCGCTTAACATCCACAATGCATTCTGTGAAATAAAATGTAATGTGATCTGGATGTCATGTGAACACCATATATTCGGTACTTAGCAAAACCAAGTCCCATTGTCCGATTGGGATTTCTGAACAATTATAAACTTACGGGACCACAGACGTATGTGTAAATTTGTATCAGACATTGGTTAGACCAAATTTGTGGTATTGTGTACAGTTTTAGTCACCTAACTACAGGAAAGATATCAATAAGTTACGGGGAAAGGTTTAACAGGTTAGGACTTGATTTCCTGGAGCGTAGAAGAATGAGGGGAGATTTGATCAAGATATTTAAAATTATGAGGGGGGTGGACAGAGGAGCTGTAGATCAGCTTTTTCCACTGAGGGTAGGTGAGATACAAACCAGAGGACATGAATTAAGGGCGAAAGAGGAAAAGTTTAGGGGAATTTTTCAGAGAGGGTGATGGGAGTATGGAACGAGTTTCCAGCTGAAGTGGTGAATGTGGGATTAATTTTAACATTTAAGAAGAATTTGGACAAGTACATGGATGGGAGGGGTATGGAGGGCTAGCGACAGGGTCAGTGGGACCAGGCATAGACTAGAAGGGTTTATTTCTGTGCTGTAATGTTCTGTGATTCTAAACCCCATGTATTACCTGTGAAAAAAAAACAGACAAATGGGATTCTATTTTGAAATAAAATTTTCATGTCACTTTTGGCGAAGTACTGCCTTAGTGGGAGCTTCAATGTATCAAAACCTCAAACTCTCCAATTTCGGTTCACTCCCTCCCTGTGTTTCTCTTTCCCCCGTCCCTTTGTCTCCTTCCTCCAGCTTCCCATCCCTTCCTTCCCCTCTCAGAAAACTATTCCTTCTTAACTCCCCTGCTTTGTGGTCTGCCTGTGTTTCTCTTTCCCCCGTCCCTTTGTCTCCTTCCTCCAGCTTCCCATCCCTTCCTTCCCCTCTCAGAAAACTATTCCTTCTTAACTCCCCTGCTTTGTGGCCTGCCTGTGTTTCTCTTTCCCCCGTCCCTTTGTCTCCTTCCTCCAGCTTCCCATCCCTTCCTTCCCCTCTCAGAAAACTATTCCTTCTTAACTCCCCTGCTTTGTGGCCTTTTGCTCATATCTTGAGGAAGGGCTCAGGCCTGACCCATCAGTTACAATATCTTTATCTCCTATGGGTGCTGCAAGACATGCTGAGTTCCTCCAGTGTCTTTGTGCTTTTACTACGACCACAGCATCTGCAGACTTTCGCGGTTTACTTCTCGGTTTTACTCTCCTCCCATCTGTATCCACCTCTGAACTATTAGCCTGCTCTCCTCCCTCCCTCCTTTCCTCTCCTCCCCCCACCTATTTATTGAGGCATCTGCCTGTCTTTTCTCCTATACAGTACCTGATGAAGGGCCCAGGCCTGAAACATTGGTTCCCTGTTACTTTCTGTGGATGTTATGTGACCAGCTGAGTTTCCCAGCATGCTTGTGTATTGTACTCTACCACAGAGTCTGTGAACTTGTTTAACCCTAACAGAAATGCCATTTTTCTTTGCAAGTGCATCCAGCTGCAACAAGTAAGAATTTCAGTGCTTATATACATTGCACAATGTGTAAGAGAATAAATTAATCGTTATTCCTTCCAGAAAGATACATCATTTCCTGAAACTCAGGTAGGTAGGGACATAAAGAGAGCTTTTGTCACATTGGCTTTCTTGAATCAAAGTATTGAGTACAGGAGTCGGTAAAGTTGTATAAGACATTGGTGAGGCCACATTTGGAGAATTATGTGCAGTTTTGGTCACATAATTACAGGAAAGTTATCAATATAATTGAAAGAGTGCAGAGAAGATTTACTAGGATGTGGCCAGGATTTGAGGAGCTGAATTACAGGGAAAGGTTAAACAGTTAGGACTTTAATCCCTGGATCGTAGAGGAATGAGGGGAGATTTGATAGAGGTATACAAAATGATGAGGGGTATGGATAGAGTAAATGCAGATCGGCTTTTTCCACAGAGATTCAAGCCAGAGGACCTGGGTAAAAGGTGAAAGGGGAAAAGTTTAGCGGGAACATGAGGGGGAATTTCTTCACCCAGAGAACAGTGGCAGAGTGGAACGAGCTGCCAGCTGAAGTGTGAATGCAGGCCAATTTTGGCATTTAAGAAACATTTGGACAGGTATGTGGATGGGAGGGATTATTAGGATATGAAAGCTTCAGAGAAGATTCACAAGAATGATTCCTGGGAATCATTCAGGGGAACATGGCCCAGTCCTCATCGAGGGCTCAGTAGTGGAGAGGGTGAGGAACTTCAAATTCTTGGGTGTCAACCTCTCCGAGGATCTGTCCTGGAGCCTCCACGTTGATGCAATCACAAAGAAGGCTCGCCAGCAACTATACTTTGAGAGGTGTCTGAGGAGGTTCGGCATGTCACCGAAAACACTCAAAAACTTCTACAAGTGTTCCGTAGAGAGCATTCTGGCTGGTTGCGTCACTGCCTGGTATAGAGGCGTCAACTCTCAGGACAAGAATAAACTCCAGCAGGTTGTGAACTCGGCCTGCGACTTTGCAGGCACCAGACTTCACTCCATCGAGGAAGAGGCAGTGTCTTAAACAAGCAGCCTCTATCCTCAAAGACCCCCACCACCCAACACCCAGGCCATGCCCTCTTCACTCTACTACCGTCTGGAAAAAGGTACAGGACCCTAAAGACGAGCACCCAGCGGCACAAGGACAGCGTCTTCCCCGCTGCCGTCAGATTCCAAACTCACTGCTGTGCATTATTATTTTTTATAGCAATGTTGTAAGATGGTTATAACATGAATGTTTGCTCTGTGACGCTGCCTCCAATCACCGAATTACATGACTTGTTCAGGACAATAAATCCTGATTCTGGAATGAAGAGACTAGCGTAAGAGGAGCATTTGACAGCTCTGTTTTCATTGGAATTTAAGAGAATGAGGGGGGGGGGGGAGATCTCAAATGTTGAAAGGCATGTACAGAGATGTAGAAAGGTGGGAGAGTTCAGCTCAAGATGGCTCAACTTCAGCACTGAAGGGTGTCCACTTAGAATGGAGACATGGAGGAATTTCTTTAGCCAGAGGGTGGTACATTTACGAAATCTGTATCCACAGGTGGTTGTGGAGGAAGAGCCAGGGTTATGGGGCGAATGCCGCGCAGTGGGGCTGAGTGGGGAAAACAGATCAGTTCATGATTAAATGGAGGGGCAGACTCGAAGGACTGAATATGTCTCATGGTCTGACTCAGACCAGGTAATCCATGTGGGTAGTACAGAATTAACCACAGGCAATAGCAATCTTACATTACGTACCCAGGCCAGTATTTCAGTAAGTTCTGGGAAGGCAAAGAACCCTCTCAGTATCTTGGGCACCAAACTCTGGTGCAGAATCCAAGGGGTTATGGCTCTGTTGAGGTTCACGAGGCTTTGAGATACGGTACCAGACTGGGGTCTCATTGTCAGTCCCCTTAACACCATCTTGTCGAACGGTGGAGCTAACGCACTGCCAGAACCCACATCGTGAAGCTTGTGGTGGGCACACAGGGGCTGCCAAAGCTCCTTATGACATATCACCCAGCCCAGCGC
This sequence comes from Narcine bancroftii, assembly GCF_036971445.1. Lineage (NCBI taxonomy): Eukaryota > Metazoa > Chordata > Chondrichthyes > Torpediniformes > Narcinidae > Narcine > Narcine bancroftii. The sequence goes on from NC_091472.1 coordinate 9,446,137, forward strand.
TGGTTAAGCACTTTTGAAAGGCACCGCAAAAATGCAAACAGCTGCATTTCATTTCCCAAAGTAAAATTGTGTGACAAGAGGAAAAGGGCCACAACTGACCGAGTCAAGCAGATCATCCAGGCATCCCTATTTGTGAAATCTTTCTGTGCACACTGCTCGCTTTCTCCCCTCATCATTCTCAACTTTCAGAGAGTCAAGGAATGGAATCGGGCCTTCAAGCCCACCTTCCTTCCATTCACTAATCCTCCCTGATCCTAAATGAGAAGAGGTAGATAAGTTTTTGAGGGGCATGGAGAGGGTGGACAGTCAGCTCCTCCTTTCTGGTTGCTGTTTAAGGTGAGTGGGGGAAGGTTTAGGGGAGACGTCAGAGAGTGGTGGGGCATTAGGGGCATTAAAGATGGGACCATGACTGTGAGAAAAATATAGGGTTATGGGTGAGAGGGAGGGAAGGGTTAGATTGTTGTGGAGGCATACATAGGGATCTACAACATTGTGGGCCGAAGGGCCTGTACTGTGCTAGAATATTCTATGTTTGTTCTATGTTTCTATGCATGTACGATTTGCAAGTTACATTTTTTGGGCCAAGGATAACTATGAATATTTATTATCTATCTACCTTCTGATTTGATTGTCTTTTTAAATTTTAATTCAGATCAATTTACTATTTAGCTTCTCTTAACAAGTATCCGCTTGGCTTCGTCAAGTAAAAACTTTGGTGCAGATGTAGATTGCACAAGGTGGGTGACAATAAACCCATTATCATTATTCCTCTACGCACTAGGGGGAAATTGCGAGCAGCCAATCAATCCTCCGACTCGCACATGCCTTTGGGATGTGGGAGGAAGCCGGAGCATCCAGAGGAAACCCACGCGGTCACAGGGAGAAGGCACAGAGGAGCACCGGAGAGTCAGGGCTGGTCGCGAGCCGTGGCTCTACGATCTACGCTAACGGGAAACATTCGCCTCTTAATGTGGCTCCCTCGGGAAAACCGCGGAGAGATCGGCTTCCACAAACATCGCATGACAGTCCGTTGCATTGTTTGTTTGGGCGCCTGCCGACATTTGTCGAGACCTCGATGAAGGGTTCAAGCCCGAAACGTTGGTTATGTATCTTTGTCTTTGCTATATAAAGTACCTGCTTGACCGGCTGTGTTTCTCCAGCATTGATTACCCAACAGCAGAAGTCCGAAAAATCCGGATTACTCGGGGATTGGGCCAGATCCTTGGGCAGTATTTTTAAAATTCAAATTTCAGGAGGAATAAAGAAGGGATGAACAGGTAAATTTTGCTGGTTTGTTCATCAGCAAATATAGCCTGCTTTATTTATCAAAACAGGCAGTTTTAAAGAAAATTCAACAGCCTTTTCATATTAAGCTTAAACCCTGTTGCATTTCGTCTTGGATTCCAGCCAAATGTTTTTGTGAGCGAACACTTCGAGTAAAAGCCCCGTTTCATTGACATTATAAATTTAATCACAGCTGTGACATCATAGACGGTTGCAAATTTTTCAAGCGTTGTACAATACTTCGTGGCTGCCTGTGTATCGGCCGACTGTTTATCTGTCTACTAACATGACGAGTCTTGAAATTCCTAAGCCATCCATCACACTAAAGGCGCCCTCTGGTTCAATGTTCGTTTGCTCATTAGAAAGATTTTGCTTTGGCGGTAAGCATCGGCCCAGAAGGCGCCACACCTTCTGATCGTTTTGACAAACACCATTGGTGCAGCACTTTATCAAAATTTTCTACCCCGATTTTAACGTGTTCTTCCTTCGCTTCACACCACGAAGTTAATCCATTTTAGGGTCCATAATTATGGGTTTGTAAGTACGTAAACGGAAAGAGTAGGGACACAAAATTGCAACATTGTCACAGTTTGGTTGCTCGTTTCAAAATGGCGATCGCGTGGTCACTTGCTTCCACTGTGCATCTGGGGCACTTACACCTGCTAAATCTTAAAAGTTTGAGAGTTTCCGCAAAGTCCGGATTCTCGAGCGTTCGGATTTTTGGACTCCTGTACATTGTGAGACTCCAGGCTCCGCCAACTAACCACGATATACTTTGTGGAAGATTTAAAATAAGCCTGCTAATTCGGAATGTATGAAAGGTCAGGATGAAATGATCTACGAGTAACAGCTCTTTTGACCCATGAACCATCATTTGGACAGAGACATGGAAATTGTCAGGTTCTTTTAAAAGGTTCCTGTTCGACGACAGCAAATAAGAGTTTCAAATGTACACTGACTGAGCAACGTATGTGGTAATCTCATTATCGAACATGCACTGAAATTCAATACAATTAGACTATGAATTAGGAGCAGAATTAGGCCATTCAGCCCATCGAGTCTGCTCTGCCATTTGAATTACGGGTGATGCATTTTTCCTCTCAACCCCACCCTCCTGCCTTCTCCCCGTAGCCTTTGATATCCTTACGAATCAAGAACCAATCAACCTCTGCATTAAATCTACTCAATTGCACAGCCGTCCGCGGCAACAAATTCCCACGAATTCACCACCTTCTGGATGAAATTTCTCCTCGTCTCTGTTCTAAGGTGAGGCCCTTTCATTCTGAGGCTGTGCCCTCTGGTTCCAGACTCTCCCACTGCTGGAAACATCTTCTCCGTGTCCACTCTATTCAGCCCTTTCAATATCCAGTGGGATTTCACGAGATCCCCTCCTCATGCTTCTAAATTCCAGTGAACGTGTGGAACCCAGAGTGCTTCGTACGTTAACCCTCGCATCCCCAGGATCATTCTCCTGGACTCTCTCCAATGTCAGCACAGCCACCCTTAGATAATGGGCCCAGAACCGCTCGAAATGCTCCAAATGTGGCCTGACCATTCGACCTCAGTGCCCTATTCCTGCTTTCTCTCCAAACCCGTTGATCCTTTTAGCCAAAATAAAGAACATACTGTAGAACATCGCAGCACAGTACAGGCCCTTCGGCCCACGATGTTGTGCTGACCTATATATACTTAAAGAAACCCTCCTTACCTCATAACCCTCTCTTTCATCCATGGGCCTGTCTAAGAATCTTTTAAATGTCCCTATTGCACCAGCCGCCACCACCAGGCCTGGCAATGCATTCCAGGCACCTACAACTTAATGTGTAAAAAACTTTACCCCTGTTGTCTCCCTAAACGTCCCTCCCTTCACTTTGTACCAATATCCTCTGGTGTTTGCTACTCCTAACCTAGGAAAAAGATGCTGGGCATCTACCTTATCTATGTCACTCACAATCCTGTAGATCTCTATTGTCTGCTCTACGCTCCAAAGAGAAAAGTCCCAGCTCTGCTAACCTTGCCTCACAAGACTTATTTTCCAATCCAGGCAACTTTCTTGTAAATCTCCTCTGACCCCTCTCCATAGCTTCCACATCCTTCCTGTAATGAGGTGACCAGAACAGAACACAGTATTCTAAGAGTGATCCCACCAAAGATTCAGAGAGATGCAACATGACCTCTCGACTCCTGAACTCAGTCCCCCAATTAATGAAGCCCAGCATTCCACAGGCCTTCTTAACCATCCTATCAACCTGCACGGCAACCTTGAGAAATGTATGGATTTGGACCCCAAGGTCCCTCTGTTCTTCCACACGGTTAAATATCCAACCATTAATCATACATTCCGCCTTCAGGTTTGACCTTCCAAAATGCGTCAACTCACATTTATCCGGACTGAACTCCAATGCCACTTTTCTGTCCAAATCTGCATCCTGTCTATATCTTGTTTTACCCACCGCCTTCAACACAATCCGTAACTCCAACCTTCATATCATCCGCAAACTTACTGACCCATCCATCCTTCCACGTCTTCAACCAGGGCCACGTCCACATCCCCTTATAAAGCCCCGTGGCTGCACTTTTTAAAGAGCCTCTTAACCCATCGAGGACAGAGGTGGGAGCGGCTGGATGGGACTTGGTTTGAGGCAATGGCGTGATCAGCACAGGTTTATGGAGAAAGAGGCAGGTCCAGAAATTTAAAAAAAGCCTTCAGCTCCCCTCCTGATTCAACGAAAATTAACCAAGACCATTGTCAAGACTAATGGAAAGGTTTATCAGCTTTTATTGAAATCCTGTTAGAAATCATGAAAAACGAACTCTTTTCCCCCACTCCCCTAATGTGTGGTTTTAATGAAGGTTTGTCATCTTGGATCAACAGAGAGAGTCTCAGTTGCCTTCCATTCACTAACTGCAAATGATAATTGTGCAACCGGAAAAGGGACCAGAGATCACAGTTATTCCTGTGGAGTTCACCTTTATTATTTTAATTGCAGATTAGCTCTGGTTTGTGTGCCAGATTTTGCTTGAGGCGTGGGTATTTATATGTAGTTCCTGTCAGCTGCCTGGCTGGGGAAGTTGCTGAGGGAAGTTATGGATGGAAGGGGAACTGGACACCCTCAATTAGCAGCACCCCTGAACGCAGCGCTCCAGTACCCCTGAGGGGACACAGCCAGGCAAAACCCTCTCCATCACTGAGAACATCTACAGAGAATGCTGCCGTCGGAGAGCAGCAGCGATCGTCAAGGATTCCCCCTTCCTAAGCACACGCTCTGCTCTCGGTGCTGCCATCAGGAAAAAGGTGGAGGTGCCACAAGACTCGCACCGCCAGGTTCAGGAACAGCTGCAACCCCTCCGCCATCAGACTCCTCAACCACAAACTCAATCAGGGGCTCATTTAAGGATTTTACTTTTACACTTCATTGATTTTTTTTCCCCTCTGTATTGCAATCGGCTTGTTTACATTTCTTTATTTGTTTACATGTATACGCATGTTCTTGAGAACGGTTTTTTTGCACTACCAATAAATATTAATTCTGCCTCACCTCCAGGAAGAAGAATTTCAGGGTTTATGTGATGTCATGTATATTCTCTGACAATAAATCCGAACTTTGAACTTTGCTTGAAAGGAGCCATAAAGCAACATTTGACACTGCACAGGGTGAGGACAGGTGACCAAATGCTTGGTCAAAACCCATCTTAACCAATGTCTTCTTAAAAGAGAAGAGAGAGTCTACAAGATTCAGAGGGTGGACAACCAGCACCTGTTTCCCAGGGCAGGAACAGCAAACACCAGAGGACATATTTTCAAAGTGAAGGGAGGGAAGTTTAGGGGAGACACCAGAGGTAAGTTTTTTTTTACACAGAGAGTTGTGGGTGCCCGGAATGCCTTGCCAGGGATGTTGGCAGAAGCTGAAACATTAGGGGCATTTAAGAGACACTTAAACCCCTTTTTCCACTAGCATCCCAGTTAATTAGCCCGGGATAGGAAGCCCTTTGTACCGTTTCCACTGGGCCATCCTTAACTGGGACACTTCTTGCTTTTCCACTGAACACAGCTCATCCCCAGGGATCGGAGTTTTCCACCTTCAACTGGAAACGGGTGACTTCCTGCTGTCCCTCTTCCACTGGTTTTATCAGCACGTCGGTGTCAGCAAACGCCGGGGAGATGAGTAAGGGTAGAGGAGTTAATCCCCGGCGTGAAAATGACGTCATTTGACGCCGGCATTCAGACAATGTTCCTTTTCCACTGGACCCTGTCCCAGTAAATTCCTGGCTAATTCCTGGGACAGGGTACCAGTGGAAAATGGGCTTCAGACAGGCACATGGATAAAAGAAAAATAGAGGGTTATGGGGTAGGGAGGGTTTAGTACTTCTTTAGAGGAATACATGGGTCAGCACAACATTGAGGGTTGAAGGGCCTGCACAGTACTGTAGTGTTCTATGTACTTGAAGAGCTTCAGCCCCAGACAGCTGAAACTTGACTGCAGGGTGCTCCCTAGAACAGAATTGGATGAATGAATGAGAGCTTCCTGTCAGATACACAAATACAAAATGTAGACTGCAGCTTAGAGACATCGGAGCAGAATTAGACCATTTGGCCCATCTGCTTCACCATTCAAATCATGGCTGATGTATTTTTGTCATCTCAACCCCTTCCTCCTCCCCATAATCATTGATGCCCTGTCTAATCTAGAACCTCCACTTTCGGTCCACTCAATGACCATAGCCTCCACAGCCGTCTGTGGCAATGAGTTCACCACCCTCCCACCTCATCTTCCTCAGGATTGAAGGGCACCCGCTTGGAATTTCTTCTGCCAGAGGGTGGCGAATCTGCAGAATCTGTGGCCACAGGCGGTTGTGGGGGCCGGGTCATTGGGTGCATTTAAGGCAGAGATTTGGTATCAGCAAAAGGCAGGTTTGGTGCCTAAATTTTTTTTTAAATTAGAGGGAGGAGAGGAAAGAACAATTCCGCTGGGGTCGGTGTTGGGGGCATTCTTTTCTACGTTAAGGATTAAAGAGTTAATGGCTTTGTGGCCAAGTTTGCAGATGATACAAAGATAGGTGGAGCGGCACGGAGTGAAGAGGTTGCAGAGGGACTGAGAGGGATTAGGAGAAAGGGCAAAAAAAAGTAGCAAATGAAATCCATTGTGAAAAGTGTACGGTCACATGCACTTCAGTAGAAGGGTTAAAAGGCTAGATTATTATTTGGATGGGAAGAAAATTAATAATTCAGATGTGCAAAGGAACTCGGGAGACCTCACGCAGGATACACTAAAGGTTAACCTCCAGGCACATGTGAAGAAGGTGAATGCATCGTTGGCATTCATATATCGAGGGATAGCATATCAGTGCAGGGATGTGATGTTGAGACTTTATAAGACACTCGTGAGGTTTAATTTGGAGAGCTGTGAACAGTTTTGGCCTCCTTATTTAAGAAAGGACGTGCTGGCATTGGAGAGGGTTCAGAGAAGATTCCTCTGAAGAATGTTTGATGGCTCTTGGACAGTACTCCTTGGAGTTCAGAAGAATGAGGGGGACCTCATGGAAGCATTTTGAATGTTGAAAGGCCTGGACAGAATAGGTGGGGCAAAGTTGTTTTCAATGGTAGGAGTCTGGGACAAGAGGGCCCAACTTCAGGATTGAAGGGCACCCATTTATAAACTGAGAGGTGGAGGAATTTCTTTAGCCAGAGGGAGGTGAACCTCTGGAATTTGCTGCCACGGGTGGCTGTGTAGGGCAGGTCGTTGGATGCATTTAAGGCAGAGAGTGATATGTATCTGAATAGTCAGGGTATCGAAGGTTATGGGGAGAAGGCAGGGGAGTGGGGTCGAGTGGGAGAACGGATCAGCGCATGATAAAGTGGCGGAGTGGACTTGATGGACTGAATGGCCGACTTCTGCTCCTTTATCTTATGGTCTTTTGGGGAGGAGCACAGGTAGGAGTTCACTGACGGACACACGTGGGAGGGTGGAAGAGAAAAAAAGATGAGAGGTGATAGCTCTGTTTCCCCTGCACACAGGACGCGACTGGAGATTGTGAATACGATGGGCGGCTCGGTGAGTGATCTTTTTCTTTAAGGGTTACCCTGCTGCAGCTCGTCGAAGGAAACTGAACTACAAGGCAGCAGAAATGCTGCTAAGCCGCACAAGAAAGATTCTATTAAAAAGAGACATTTTGACAAATTTTGCTGACAGGATTTGTTCGGTACTGGTATTTTTCATTTTTTTGTTAGTATTCCCTATTTAGCATTTAGTGTGCAAGTCATGAATTCTAATCCTTCTGCACAGGAGACAGGTCATTCAGCCCATCTAGCCAATGGCTCAAATTTATTGTCAGGGACCAAGGTGCAGCGAGAAAGTCTGTTTTGTGAGCAGTTGAGTTGGACATCCTGTACACAGCACATCAAGTGCGCTCCTCTCTCAGCCTTCCTTCATTTGATCTCCACCTGGCACTCAGCTCTCACCTGTGGCTCCCCGTAGCTGTTGGCATGCGACAGCGGCCACACCCCAGGCATTGGCTTCGACAAACCGGCTAAACCAGGTGAGGGTAGCCGACAGGGCCCAAACCCTCAGTGAGATAGGGAGCCGTCTATCCCAGCATGTGAAGACGGACTCCGGCGGACTAAGCGGGCAAGACCAATGGAAGGTCCAACGGTCAAGAATGCGGCCTCTGCGAGCGTCGTGGAACGCAAAGAGCACAACAGGACACAGGAGACGTCCTGGTCATCCAATGCACCTAGTCCCATCTCCAGCCATCTCGACTTTTGTCTTGCCACTGGATCCAGATGGGAATTGGGAAGAGGGTGTGAGGCTGACGCTACACAACTCTCCCTCACTTTAATCCAAATCATGCACTGGTCTCGATACCATCTAATGGTGTCGAGGTCGTCATCAACAGCGGTGGATGAAGATCACATCACGCTAACTGTTACAGCCTTTTTCTGCAAGATGGAACACTTTTAATCTGTGTTCAAACCACACATGGTCCAAGCTGGATGATGCAACATAATCATTGGGTTTCAAACCAACTCTCCCCCACCGGCTCCGTCCTCTCTGCTGAGCACATCAATGATCAGCTTGGACTAGCAATTAAAGATGTAGAATCCAACAGCTTTTGCATGGAAGGAGGCACCTTTTTTGCCCTGTTTCACAGTACATACCTTCATTGGCCGCATGGTTGGCACAGCGGTTAGCACTACACTGCTACAGTGCCAGCGATCGGGACCAGGGTTCGAATCCAGTGCTCTCTGTAAGGAGTTTGTACGTTCTCCGTCTGCATGGGTTTCCTCCGGGTGCTCCGGTTTCCTTCCACCATTCAAATCATACTGGGGGTTGTAGGTCAATTGGGTGTAATTGGTCAGCATGGGCTCATGGGCCGATAAGGCCTGATTCTGTGCCGTATGTCTAAATTTAAATAAAATTAAAAAGAATAAATCAACATCTGAAAGGAAGGGGTGCTGTTTTGCCTGAGAGTTGCAGTTTCCAGAGGAGCAGGGGACCAGAATCAGGGAGAACACCCAGCTTCGTTGAGAAGAATAAAGCGAAGAGAATGTCCCTACATGACAGCGACCACAGCAGCAGATCAACAAGGGGTCCAGTGGTGAAGGACCCCCACATAGGCTACGGGCGATGTGATTAAAGACCCCCATTCAGGCTGTGGGCAACGCAGTTGAAGGACCCACACACAGGTTGTGGGTGATGTAATTGAAGACCCCCACACAGGCTGTGGGCGACACAGTTGAAGGACCCACACACAGGCTGTGGCCGATGTGATTGAAGACCCCCCCCACACAGGCTATGGGCAATGCAGTTGAAGGACCCCCACACAGGCTGTGGGCGATGCAGTTGAAGACCCCCTCCCCCACACAGACTGCAGGTATGGAAGTGGGATTCGAGAGGGCGCTGAGGTCAAGAAGGATTCCCGAACGGCCTCGGGAGCTGAAGACTTCCTGATCATGCCGTATATTTGGATCTGGAGCTCGGGCTGCCGATGGATTGAACGAGAGCCTATGCGGCTTCAGAGGCTGTGGGGGCACCGGAGGCGAATCTACATTCACTGAAGGGACTCTTGCTTCTCTTTCTCCTATTGTTAGGGGCGCTGGACAATGCTGATGGCGACTTTATTTGCCTTACGACAGGCAGAAGTTGAAGTCTATCATGAATATTATGCTTTTGTATTATCACGTGACTCCTTGACATAGGCCTTATGTTTCAAATGATCTTATAAACCTCAGCAAGACCACCACTCAGCCTCCTCCACTTCAGGGAAAGCTGTCCCAGCCCACCCACCCTCTCCTTATAACAAGCACTCCCCTCCTGGTAACATCCTCCTGGGTGTTTTTGGCACCTTTCCATCTCAAGGACATGCTTCCTGCAGCTGGCGACCAGAGGGAGACTCTCGCTAACTAACCTTTCAGTTTAAGTTTGTTAGCAGCAGATAAGATAACGGTGATTCTGAGCAAGGATTCTCTTGGCTCGTGAAGGTGGCTTGGGAGAGAATAGCTCCCCTGGATCAATGTGGCAAAATGTGTGTGGAGTCGCAAGAATTGGGCGATCTTAAATAAATTACTGATGAAATTGAGACAACAATACTGTTGATAGAGGCCTGTACAAGCAAGGACAACACTGGCTAGAGAAAAAGGATCTTAGGGTAAGAGCTCGTGGGTAAGCATGCCTGTCCCGCATCGGACTTGTCAGCCACAAACGAGCCTGCAGCTGACGTGGACATTACCCCTCCATAAATCTTCGTCCGCGAAGCCAAGCCAAAGAGGCATTGAGACCATTCTTAGGAAATTTAAGTTCTACTGGGACTGTTTGTTCTACTCCATCAAGAGTGGAGAATGGATGGACTTCATTGGAATATTTACCATTCTTCTCACTGGCATTCTGTCTGAGTGGTTACAAGAGCAAGGGAAACCTAATGACTGCTGGGAGAAGAGGCAGGTTAGCAGGGGGAGGTTCGTTTATTGCAGCTGGTAAAGATTGGACGCAGACTGGGAAATCACTGCGTTGAGCACCTTCGCTCTGCCTGCTGCAGTAGCAAGGACCTCCCAGAGGCCAACCATTTTCATTCCACACACCAATGCCACACTGACACGTCTGTCCTTGGACTGCTAAATTGAGACCACCCGCAAATTGGAGAAAAAACACACGGGATATCTTCAACCAGGCAGCTTCAACATCGACTTCTCCGATTTCCATTAATCCCCCTCCCCCAAGTTCTCTGCCTTACCCCATCCCTCCAGCTCCCCACCCACTTTCCATCTCCATTCGGAGCTACCCTCTTCCCCCTATCATTTCTCAGCATTTTTCTTTTCTACCCTCCTACCAGCATCCATCTCTGACCTCTTACCCATCAACCTGTGCTCCTCCCCCCCGCCCATTCCTCCCTCCATCTTCCTATTCAGGTACCTGCTTGTTTCTGCTCATACCTTGACGAAGGGCCCAGGCCCGAAATGTTGGTTGCCCTTTACTTTCTAATGGATGCCGAGTCTCTTCAGCAGGTTTGAGTGTCGTTAGCAAACAATCTGTCAGCACCTCAGACTCTTAACTGAAGCTATTCCACTGTGACCAGAGTTGAAACTAAGCCCAGGTTTGGAGTCATGCACCGTTGAGAAACTGACTGTAATGACCTGTAAGAGTTCTGGGTGTGGTTTGGCCATGCTGTATCAATCTAAATCAGTGGTTTCAAACTTTTCTTTCCACCTACATTCCACCTTAAGTAATCCCTAGGCCATAGGTGCTCTGTGATTAGTAAGGGATTGCTTAAGGTGGGATGTGAGTGGAAAGAAAATGTTTGAAAACCACTGTTTTAATCATCTCTAATTGACTTGTTATGTGCACCATTTCAGAACTCCAAAGGAAATGGGCCAAAGACAATTTTTCTCAAGCAAAATATTTCAGTAATAATTGGGTCTAGAGCAGTGGTTCTCAATCTTCCCTTCCCACCCACATACCCCACCTTAAGCAATCCCTTACTCATCACAGAGCACCGATGGCATAGGGATTTCTTAGGGTGGTATGTGAGGTTGATAAAAGGTTGAAAACTGCTGGTCCAAATATTCACAAGTTTAGCTTGCATGCTAAATACAAGCCAACATGAAGTAAAACACGAAAATCTGCCGACACCGTGGTTGAAGTAAAAACGCAATGCTGGAGAAACTCAGCAGGTCAAACGGTGTCCTGTATAAGATAAAGGTACATAACCAACATTCCAGGCTTGAGCCCTTCTTCAAGGCATCAAGATACGACACTGCAGTCTTGATCTGAGTTGCACAGCGGTGCAGGACATTGAAGAGGACATGGATACCTGTCCTCATCTTGACAACATGACAGGGGAGCACAACTGAGAGTATGCTGGCAGGCCGCATCATCGTGTGGGCCGGTAGCTGCAAAGCATCAGCACGGAGGATCACCACCATGGCCAAGATCGCTAGGGTGTCCCTTTCCTCTAGTGACGACATTGACCGGGAGCATTGCTTAAATAGGGATCAAAGAATTAATGAGGACCCTTTCCATTCAGCACACAATACCATGAGGAATGAGGTGTGGGAGCATCAAATTCAGGACTGCCAGGCTGGGAAATGGCAGGCTGAGATCGATGAATAGTTTCCTGAAACCGAGTAAATCATCCCAAAATGTTCATATCTATTTACTGGAAACTATATTTTTAATGCATATGTGATTATTTGGGGACATGAATGGTGATGGGGCAGGTGAAAGGGATTAACTTGGTTTGTGCTTGTCAGCTGGTCGGGACAACCTTGGAAATGTTCCAATTATACTCGCCTGTACCGCTTCCTCTGGCAACTCATTCCACGCACCCACCGCCCTCTGAGTGAAAAGCCTGCCCCTCGGGTCTGTATCATACAAAGGAGTGGATTTAGACCATTCAGCCCATTGAGAACATCCTTCCATTTCATCATGGCTGATTTCCTATCCCATTCTCCTACCTTCTCATTGTAACCCTTGATTCCCTTCCTAATCAAGATCTTGTGTGGTGCTATGTTTCCTCCATTGTATATAGTAATAATTGAGTACTGTATATATGGAGCTGGCCCGCCTACTGATGACTCATGCCCTATGACTCCTCCCCCGTGGTCCTGGGCTATAAAGGTCAAGCCACTTCTCCCTTCCCGCCATTCCTATACCTGGATCCGGGCCAGCAAGGTTCTTCTGTACATTAAAGCCTATCGTTCCCTCAGCCTAGTTTTTGTGGTTACTGGTAGTGCACTACAGCCTGTCTACTTCCATTTTTAATATACACATGGAATTGGGCTCTATAGCCATCCACAACAATAAATTACCCTCTGGGCACAGAAAATCCTCCTCATCTCTGCATTCTGAGGCTATGCCCTCTGGTCCCACACTCATCCACCACAAGAAACATCATCTGCATGTGGACACTATCTAAGCCTTTTCAGTACTCAATAGACTTCAATGGGATCCCCCTCTCCTTCTAAACTCCAGTGAGTACAGTCACAGAACCATCAAACCTCCCCTTCAAATCTTTCCCCTCTCACATTATGCCCATTATATACTCACTCCCCTGGCAAACAGACACTGGAATCGCAGCTGCCAGGAACAACATTTCATCCTCTAGTTCTGAAGGGCCGTGGTCTCCCAACCCATCGAGATGTAGTAGTTTGGCTGCCCTTTCGCTACGGGACATGTAATAAAAGTGCTTTTAAAGTGTTGTACTTGCTGGCATGTGGTGGATCCCTTAGGAAGTTGCCGACCCTCTTAGCGTCGGCCTGGCCCAGGGCACTGACGAGTGGTGTCCAATTCGACTTTGCGAAAGTGAAATTGCGCTTCTGCCTGTTGGAACCACAGTTCAGGCTCTGCTGTCCAGAAGGGTGGCAGCTTCACAGCGACGGCTGCAGAATCCACGTTTGTCCAAAAATACGCTAGGGGTCACCAGTTGTGGCCCCTAGAATCACAGAGGACATGACGAAATAACCACACACGGCATTTTTAGAGTGAATCAAACGGATTTACTGTTCATCACTCGTGCAACCTTTTAAAAACCCAAATCACGCGCTTGACAGACATGGATGTCATCCCGTGCCGCCATAGCACCGCTACACTACAATTAATCATCTTACCCACACCCCTTATGACTTTATGAACCTCAATACAGTTCTCCCTCAGTCTCCTATGCTCCAGGGTGTAAAGTTTCAGCCTCCTTTATAGTTCAAGGCCTCCAGTCTCAGCAACGTTCTCGTGAATCTTTTCTGCGTCTTTTCCAGCTACAACTGGGAAAGCAAATCTGCCCATAAAATCCAATCACTGATGGATATGAACACAACCCAAAGTCTTCCCCCCCCACCACCCCAAAGTGATCTACCAGGATCATTGTCTGATTGAGGACCCTTTCCACCCTGCACACAGCATCTTTCAGCTGCTCCCGTCGGGGAAGAGATCCAGGAGGATCAGAGCCAGCCCCACCAGGCTGAGGAACAGCTTCTTCCCATGGGCAGCGAGAACGCCGAACGACCAAAGGGAACTGCTCGCGCTCACCCTCCGAGTCTCTCATATGTACGAAATAATATTTATTTATGTACTTGTATAGATGAAACACCTGTCCTGCATATGCACTGTTTGTATGTGTGTGTTATGTCTGGTTGTGTGCCTGCATGTATTGCACCAAGGACCAGAGAACTTTGTTTAGTCAGGTTGTACATGTACAATCAGATGACAATACAGGTGCTCCTCAATTTACGAAGAGGTTGCGTTCCGACAAACCCATCCTAAGTCAAAAAATTGTAAGTCAAAAAAGAATACAGATATACCATGTTTAACATGTATCAGTCCCCACACTGATTCCACTGCAGCCCTTTATCATTTCTGTCATTGATCCCACTGCCTAGCATTCCCCCGACAGTGCTGTATCAGTCCCCCCACTGATCCAACTGCCCCGCTCTCTCCCGACAGCACTGTATCAGTCCCCACACTGATCCCATTGCCCAACTCTCCCCCGACAGCACTGTATCATTCCCCACACTGAACCCACTGTACCGCTCTCTCCCAACAGCCCTTTATCATTCCCAACTTTGATCCCCCTGCACCACTCTCTCCCGACACCACTGGATCAGTCCCCACACTGACCCCACTGCCCCGCTCTCTTCCAACAGCGCTGTATCAGTCCCCACACTGATCCCACTGCCCAGCTCTCCCCTGACAGCCCTTTGCCATTCCCAACACTGATCCCACTGCCCCACTCTCTCCCGACAGCGCTGTATCAGTCCCTGCAAACCTTCCGACTGAACTGAAAGAAATGATTGACCAAGGAGGCTACAAAGAATTCACCTTTGAGGAATTATCAACGTTTATTGGAAAAATCAACAATGCTTGTGACGACCTCACTTTAACATATCACATGAAAGTAAATAACAACAGTCGCACTGTCGTACCGTCGTAACTTCGAAAAATCATGTCTGACCATCGAGAGTAGGGGAGCACCTGTAAACGAGACTTAAAGAAGAACATCTGCAGACACTGGGGTTGAGTACAATACACACTCATGCTGAGAAACTCAGCGGGTCGCACAGCATCCACGGGAAGTTCAGGGAAATCATCGTTTCTGGCCTGGGCCCTTTGTCAAGTATTGGTGGCAATTAACAGAGGACACTAGAGGCTTTTTAATACGTGATTGGAAACAAACACACAACCCTTTCTCACTCAGTGACTGGATAATGATAATGAGTTTATCGTCATGTCCATAAGTGCATTGTGCTGATGTACTGAAATTCTTTCTTGCTGCAGCCAAACAGGTACTGTTTAAAAAAAAATCAACTCCAAAGATATATATAAAATTACCCATACGGAAATAGAGAATATAAAAGAGAGATTATAAATATTCACAATTCCAGTAGTGCAAGATTAGTGTTTGAAGAGTGCAAACTGGACTTTTTGTGTTATCAGATTAGAAACATAGAAGATAGGAGCAGGAGTAGGTCATTCGGCCCTTCGAGCCTGCTCCGCCATTCAATGAGATCATGGTTGATCTTAAAGTTCAGTACCCCGTCCACGCCTTCTCTCCGTAACCCCTAATTCCCTTATACTGAAGAAATAGATCTAATTCCCTCTTAAATATATTCAATGAACCTGCCTCTACTGCTCTCTGTGGCAATGAATTCCACAGATTCACCACCCTCTGGGTAAAGAAATTCTTCCTCATCTCGGTTCTAAATGGTTTGCCTATTATCCTCGAACCATGGCCCCGGGTTCTGGACTCCCCCACCATTGGAAACATCCCTTCTGCATCCATTCTGTCCAGTCCTGCCAGAATTTTATATGTCTCTCTGAGATCCCCTCTCAATCTTCTAAACTCCAGCGAGTCCTCCAGGAGGAAATTAGGGTAGTGCATGGAGGTTCACAAGCCTGATAGCTGTCGGAAAGAAACTGTTCTTGAACCTAGAAGTGCCGGTCTTCAGCCTTCTGTACCTCAGCCCGAAGGGAGCAGTGAGAAGAGGTTGAGGCCAGGGTGATGGGCCTTTATGATGTCGGCTGCCTTCTTGAGGCAGCGCCTCTATTCGATGTCTGGAATGGTTGGGAGATTGGAGCCTCTGACGGACCATGATGTGTTTGTTACCTTCTGCATTTCTGGGCAGTCAAGTCGCCAAATCAGACAGTACGACAAAGTATTCGACGACATGTCAAATCTCCTCAGACTCCTGAGACAGTAGTGATGTTGGCGTGCCTTCTTCACAGTTGCCTCAATGTATTGGCTCCAGGACAAATCTTCCAAGATGTGGACTCCCACGTACTTGAAGGAACTAACCCTCTCTATCTCCATCAGTGCAGAGAGTGCATGTTCCTTCAGGCTCCCCTTCCTAAAATCCACAAAAGCTCCTTGACCTTCATGATGTTTAGAGCAAGACGTGGATGTCCATAACCAATCCAACAAATGGTGTACATGTATGGTGGAATTACAAACAAGCTGAGCCTGCGGAGAGGTTGGTTTCAGCTTTTGCAAATGCGCATGGGCCACTTGGGAAGAGATGCTGGACCAGTTATCTCCCTGAACCCGGCCCCAACACTCTGGAAATGTTGAGCCCTTGGACCCTAGGCTAGAAGAAGCGTTAACAGCCGCAGCTAGTGATCCCTACACCAACCAGGAAAGGGGAGCACGTGTACCATGGGGGTTGAAGAAGGCAGAGAGGAGTGGAGCAGAACCTATTTTAAAACCTTGGAGGTGTTTCCATTCGGTGGACATCACCAAAACTGGAAGTTGCAAAAATAAGAGGGCAAGCAACGTATCCAGAAAACAAATTCAAGAGAAACATTCTTATCCAAGGAGGGCTTACAGCTAACCCCACTGACCCACACTCAACCCGTAACCTTCCATTCCTTAAATCAGTGGTTCTCAACCTTCACATTTCACCTTTCAGTAATCCCTAGGCCATCGGTGCTCTGTGATTAGTAAGGGATTACTTAAGGTGGGATGTGAATGGGAAGGGAAGGTTGAGACCTCCTGCTCTAGACCTAATAGTTACTGAAATATTTTGCTTGAGAAAAATTGTCATTGGCTGATATGAAACCATGCACATAACGAGTCAATTAGGTACGATTAAAACAGATGCTTTCAAAATTTTTCTTTCTGCCAACATACCACCTTAAACAATCCTTTACTCATCACAGAGCACCGATGGCATAGGGAATACTTAAAGTGGAATGTGAGTGGAAAGAAAAAGGTGGTGAACCACTGGGTTACAACGTGGAACTTCTAGTCAGAAGGAGTACAGCAATAAAGGAGGCCTCATCGAGACCAACGGGGGAAAGGAGATGGAAGGGTATATTGAAAGGGAAAGATGAAGCCACGTTCACCATGAATACTAGCGCAGACCAAGTGTTTTTCATGTACACTTGCTCCATGTCAATTTAAGAACTTTCCAATAATTCGGTGCCCTTTGCATTCATTGAACTGCGAGTTAGCAATTCCACTGTGTTTCCGGAATTGTCTTCTACCGTGTGGTAAATAAATAAATAAATGGACCGTGGTCACAATGCAGATTTTCAACAGGACGTTTAAATTGACGATCTGTACATAAACAACCAAATGAAACAGCTTTTCTCTGGACCCATGGTGCATTGGCGTGCATGCACTCATGAACGTACACATGCATACATGTGCACGCACACACAATAGGGCATAAATACATAATTTAAAATAAATAGATACAAACATTTTGGAATAATTTAGTTGCTTCATTTATAAGAGAGAAAAGATTGCAGGATACTGTTCATTAATCTCAGCCTGCGGGGAGCTATTTCCCAGCCTGGCAGTTCTGATTTTGATGGTTCTGTACCTCTTTCCTGGTGGTAGTCAAGAGTTTAAGATACACAAACCACTGCCCAACAGAGTGTTTAATTTCTAGCTAGCTCAGTATTTTGATTTTGTTGGAAGGAATTTGCTCATCTCCATTTCTGCATCGAGCGATATTGAAATGTGCAGGATGATGATGTGTTCGTGCCCCACTTTAAGGGGGTCAACAATTACATTCAACAGGCACTCAATGGAGAATCTGATCCCACACGAGTGCACAGCAGTTTCATTAATGCTCATCCGTTTCTTGTTTGGTTTTAATTAGCCAGCTATTCCTCACGGTAACTGTTTGGGGAGGAAGGGAGTTGGGGGGATGTAGCGGAAAGATCCCTTTAATTGAAACAAACCACATGATACGCTGGGAAAGCATTGGGGAATCGGGTTATTGCAGTGAAGCAATCCTACATTATCAAGGCAGGGAACTTAGCTAGGCTGCGCTTTTCTGGTCGCGCCATTCAGGGGATGACATGAGGGCTTTGGAACGGGTACGGAAAAGATTTACCATCATGTTGCCCAGGGAGAGGGTAGACAAACTTGGGTTGTCTTCTCTGGAGTGTTGGAGGCTGAGGGGAGACCTGATAGAAGTTTATAACATCATGATGGGATGGAGGGTCAGAATCTATATCCCCGGATAAAAATGTCACCCACTGGAGGACGTGGATTTAAGGTGAGAAAGTTTAAGAGAAATGCACAGGGCCAATATTTGACACAGAGAGTGGTGGGTGTCGAAATATATCAGCAGGCTCGATGGGCCATTTTTGGCCTACTCCTGTTCCTACTTCCTATGTTCCTATTTAAGAGGGAATTAGATCTATTTCTTCAGTATAAGGGAATTAGGGGTTACGGAGAGAAGGCGGGGACGGGGTACTGAACTTTAAGATCAGCCATGATCTCATTGAATGGTGGAGCAGGCTCGAAGGGCCATTTTTGGCCTACTCCTGTTCCTACTTCCTATGTTCCTATTTAAGAGGGAATTAGATATATTTCTTCAATATAAGGGAATTAGGGGTTACGGAGAGAAGGCGGGGATGGGGTACTGAACTTTAAGATCAGCCATGATCTCATTGAATGGCGGAGCAGGCTCGAAGGGCCATTTTTGGCCTACTCCTGTTCCTACTTCCTATGTTCCTATAACCTTTAAACTTTGATTCAAGGTCTTATTGCTGAGTGGCAGAGTAGCGGTTTATATTGGAGCAGGGTAAATCAGAGGCTGGTTCCAATAAAGATGGTCCTTCATCAGAACGATGTGGATGTATCTGAGGTGGTGCAGGGGAGAGATGCAATACAGGCAGTCCCCGGATTTGCGTAAGGGCTTCCGCTAATGGAAACCGTGCGCAAGCTGTTCCCTCCGCAAGTCAGAAAATTGGCTAGGCCGCAAGAGAGGAGGATGGGAATGGTCGAAACCGATCGTGGGTCCTGGAGTGGAGCAAGGTGGCAGTAGAGGAGAGGGGAGGGGAGTGTCTCAAAAGAAAACTACCAACATGGCTTTTTGGGCCATTTGACCTCCTTGCATGCAGCAATCTTTCAGGGGGTGCTGAGTTTTATGCAGGATATCTTTTAATTTAGATATGCATCACAGTTTCAGGCCCTTTCAGCCCATGAGCTCATGCTGTCTAATTACACCCAATCATTCTACAACCCCCATACATTTTGAAGGGTGGGTGGAATCCGGAGCACTCAGAGGAAACCCACGCAGACACGGGGAGAACATATCTACAGACAGCACCGGATTTGAACCCTAGTCGCTGGCGTTGTAACAGCGTTGAGCTAACCACTATACTACCAAGCCACCTGCTTTCTGCTCTTCCATAGGTAATGAGAACAAGGCAATAGGAGAAGTTGATAATTAATCCCTTCTGGTTGGAATCTGCCAAGACAGAATGAAAAGCACTCTTCCTCTGATTTGGGTGGCCTCAACTCGAGTGCATAAAGCCAAGGCCCTCTCTTCCCCTCATTTGGCCATTACATTTCCATGAATGGGGACTTCTCCAAGGACCAGACTTCAACCAACGTCACTGGGAGATTATGTGGCCATCATCACATTGTTATTCGGGAGATTCTACCATGGACAAATGTGACAACTCATATATAATTATTGGCTCCAGGTTAGGGAAGGAGTAAAATGGATATGGAGCCTTGGGAGAAGTTGGTTTTTACAAGCAGAAAGAAAAAAACAAGATTTCTTTTCGAGGGAGGGAGAAGTCAGTTCTGCAGTAACTTTTGGAGGCTGCAAAATGAAAAGCTGGCAGGCCTGTTGAAACACCCCATTTTGAAGATGGGCTGTGAGTTCTTGAGTTCAGCCTGTTCAAAACCCTTGTATTCCATACAAGAGGAAATGGCTGGCAAGAATATTTCTCCTGAAATAAGGGAAACAAGAGGAACTCTGTGATGACCTGGAAGAAGAGATTATCGTTTGGAAAACCCATGACGGGGCAAATTTCTTCAGCAAGGCACTGAAGTGACTGATCGGAGGAAATCAGTTTGTTTGTGTCCAACGAGCAACAAATCTCTCTCTGAAACCAACAAGAACCTTCTTGAGCGGCAACCATTAAGCACCACAGCCTGGTGGAAATTCATAAATATTAAATTCTGTGCACAGTATAAGAATTGCCTGATGCCAGTGAACTTAGAGAAGTGAGAAGTGAATGATTAGGCTATCAAAGCAAAGAACTTTCCTGAACAGATACACATTACATACACGTACGCTTAGAATTAGAAGGGGGTTAAGTTAAATTAATAGTAATTAGTTAAAGTTTGATCCTGTTTTTAAGTTTAAAGAAAATTAAAAGTTACTTTTGTTTAAGTAGCCATTTGTCTTGATGAATTTCTATTGTTGCTGGGTTTTGGGGTCCTCTGGGCTTTTACGACTCGTCTCTTTCCCTTTCGACATATATTTACTCTGATTAGAGCAGCCAGTACCTACACGATGAATTATACACTGACATACAAGTGAACCTCAGCAAATTTCTACAGACATATGGTGAAAAGTGTGCTGGTATGGGGGCACCAATTTCACTAAGCAGAAAGCTCTGCAAAAGATGGTGGACCCAGCCCAGGACATCACAGCTAAAACCCTCCCCACTATCGAGAAGATCTACAGGGAACGCAGCAGCCATCACCAAGGATCCACGCCACTTGGCACACGCTCTGTTCTCGCTGCTGCCATCAGGAAAGAGGTGCAGGTGCCACAAGACTCACACCACCAGGTTCAGGAACAGCTGCTCCCCCTCCACCATCAGACTCCTCAACGACAAACTCAATCAGGGACTCATTTAAGAACTCTCACTTTGCACATTATTTGTTATTGAATATTTACTTTCTCTACTGAGTTGTTCACACTTCCTTCTTGTTTACATTTCTGTCTTTTGTATACATATCTTCTCTTAGAACCATAGAACTTTACAGCACAAAAACAGGGCCCTTCTAGTCTGTGACAAACCATTTTTTTGGCTTAGTCCCACTAACCTGCACTCAGACCATAGCCCTCCATGCCTCTCCCATCCATGTACCTGTCCAAATTCCTCTTAAATATTAAAATTGATCCCGCATTCTGCTGGCAGCTCGTTCCACACCCTCCACCACTCTCTGTGTGAAGAAGTTCCCCCTAAACTTTTCCCCTTTCACTCTTAACCCATGTCCTTTCCTTTGTACCTCACTTACCCTCAGTAGAAAAAGCCGACCTACATCTATTCTGTCTTATCTATTCTTAAGCACTTTTTTTTGTGTGCACCTGTTAAGTCGAAAATTCTCCCTGGCCCACAGGAAAAAGAATCTCAAGGTTGTATGTGATGTCAGTGTGGTAAACCACTGTTATATTGTGATTGGCTGCTCTGAACAGTCAAGGGGGTGGATGGTCATTTGACAGTGATCCAGTTTTTAGCTATTAAAAGCCTGATTGTTTCACTACTCGGCCTTTTGTGAATTATTGCTGGGACATCAGTCAGAAAAAACACACAGAAATGCTGAGGAATTCAGCAGGTCTCGTAGCGTCCATATGTGATGGTGGATGCACTTTGACAATAAATCTGAACGTTGAATTTTGAACCACTTGCAGGGAGAAGGAAAGGCAGAGAATGTACAACAGTAATTCAATCTGCAGGTTCTGCGGATGTGGGTGGAACCACTGAGGGTTTGGGTGATCAGAATTAGAGGACTGTCTCACCGTAATTTCTAAACAGTTTGAAAAGCAGTGATCAAAACAGATAAAAGCAGTGCGTCCACACAGGTCAGACAGCGTCCATGGAAAGAGAGGCAGAGGTTCTGCTTTTATTTCACACTGAGCATCCGATTTCATTTACTCTGTAAAGGAGTGTTCTCTGGCTTCCAGCTGAGGCTTTCAAGAAACATTTCCCAGACGTTATATTGAGCAAATGAAGTACTACACGTGTAGCTCCGTAAAACTCTGAACATTGAAATCCAAGACAGCCATTCTCAATTTCTTTTACCAATGGCTCCCTTAGGACTCTGCTTCAAGTTTATGGGCCCCCTTCCCTGCGAAGCAGTCAAGTTTAGTTGGTTTCTTCTGCATCGACTGCATAAAAAGCATAACAAATATTTTAGGAATTAAGTTAATGCCCCCTCTGTTGGCCCTCTTTGAGAACGGTTGATGCATGGCACAGGCCCTTCAACCCACAGTGTTGTGCCAACCTAATAACCTGCAACTGCTTGGAAATTTCCCTGCTGCATCGGTTCCAAGCAGCTATCCAACAGTCTCTTAAAAGATCCCATTGGTCCTGCCTCCTCACCATTGCTGGCAGCACATTCCATGCAGCCATCATGCTCTGTGTGAAGAATCTACCTCTTACATCCTCCCTGTACTTAATCCCAAGCACCTTAAAACAATGCCCCCGCATGTTTGCCATTTCAGCCCTAAGAAAAAGCCTCTGGCCATCCGCACGATCAATGCCTCTCATCATCTTGTGCACCACCGACAGATCCACCCTTCGTCATCCGTTCAACCTATGGGTTGAGTCCAATCCAGGCAGTATCCTTGGAAATCTCCATCATGAGGTGACCATAACTGAACCCAATATTCCATGTGGGCTCTAAGGTCCTACAGATCTGCAACGTTACCTCAATGCTCTTGAACTCTGGCTATAGACAAAAGATATTGAGATGGATACACGGATAGGAAAGGTTTAAATTTAAATTTTTTAAAATGTAGAAATACAGTGTGATAACAGGCCATTTCAGCCAAGAGTCTGTGCCGCCAAATTTACACCCAATTAACCTACACCTCCAGTAGGTTTTGAACAGTGGGAGGAAACTGGAGCCCCCAGGGAAAACACGCAGACACGGGGAGAAACTATAAACTCCTTACAGACAGCGTGGGATTCGAACCCCGGTCCCGATCACTGGCGCTGTAAAGGCGTCTCACCGACTGCTATGCCAACCGTGCCGCCCAGAAAGCCATTCACAACGGGGACAATACAGTCTCCCTGGGGTCCATGGACTGAAATCATAAAATAGTTTTGATGTTTTTACATAGTCTGTAGAAGTACAGAAGAAACCAACTAAACTTGACTGCTTCCCAGGGAAGGGGGCCCATAAACTGAGCAGAGTCCTCAGGGGGCCGCAGCAACAAAAAAAAGAATGGTTGAGAATAGCTGGTTTACAGGAAGAGAACCAAATGTAGGACTTGCCCAGAATGCCAACTTGGACAGAAGCGCAGAAAGCCCATGTAACTGCTTAACCTCCACTCCACTATGCATCTATGCCATCTAAGTCTTAATGAGGGCACACTCCTAACTCTAACACCCAAGCTTGGATGTTTACTGCTTTTGCATTTGCTAATTAATTCTTCCCAAGATTCGGTCTGTTCTGTCCAGTTTCCCTGAGCTGCCAACTTGCAGATGGCATCTACCCGACAATATTTAATTTAAAAGCAAACTGAAAGTCAAGGTGATACATTTCTTTCCCATTATTCACATGACCCAAAAAGCCAATACTCTTTCAAACAAAATGCAAAGACCTCATCTGCATATGTTTTTGCATTTTAAAGTGGCTCTGGTTTTTTTATTGCAGCCTGACGACGCTGCTCAGAGCTGTATCATCCTGACACGAGTTGGGAAGGTGACAGGGATGAAGGGTCAGATCGGTGAGGAGCAAAGCAAGGGTCAGTTAAACCAGAAAGTCTGCAGGCGCTGGGGTCGAGTGAGGCGCACGAGATGGAGCAACTCAGCGGTTCACGCAGCGTCCACGAGAAGGAAAAGGCAGTTGACATTTTGGGCCTGAGCCCTCGGTCAAGGAATGTGCCGGAAAAAAAGCAGGCAGGATAAAAAGGGTGGGGGGGGAGGTTGGTGGGGGGGGGGGGGGAAGGAGAAAGGGGCAGCAGAGGAGCACAGGCTGCCAGGTAAGAGGTGGGTAAAGTGGAGAAGCAGAGAATTGATGGGGGAGAGGGCAGGTTAGGCAGGACGGATGGGTGGGTGAGCAATGGCTGAACAGGCAAAGGTTGCTTTTGAAAAAGACAACAGGCAATCTTTGGTCATAATGAGACACCACTTACAGGTTGGTTCCCTGACTTCTCAATATTCGAGATGGGGAAAAACAAACCCTGTTGTAGGTTTACAGAGAGGCCTCTTGCTTTTTCAGACCACAACCCAACCCCAGACACTTATATCAGAAACCCGACCCCACCTCCCCACCCCCTCAGTAATCTGATGATTGACTGTCAAGCCCAGTACAAGAGAGAGAGAGAGAGAACTCCACTTCAACTGAAGGCAAGGAGCAATTTGCATCCCAATTGCTAAGGTCTCTCAGCTCCTGCAAACGCAAACCTCTCCATGGAACAAAACTCTATGAAAAGCTGGCACACCCTCCGCTCTCCCTCTAATTTAATGACAAACTTCACGGCATCTAGAACTCCCTGTGGCTGCTACAAAGCCTCTCCCTCAATGGCAAAAGACCCACCACAGAATGACATCGGGGTGACAAAAGGAAAAGAGAATGAACAGCACAAGCGCTCACCACGCGGAACACTGACCCGCTGGGTTTCTCCCCTGCCTGTATCGGAACATTCCTCTCGCAGTCTTCCTCCAGCATCATCGCAGGACGCAAAAGCTCCCACAGCCTCCCCGTCCCTCAACCTCCTGATCGGAGCGAATCCCTCTGCTCGAACACCATCAAAGCTCTGTGCAGCCTGGAATTCTGCCACTTAGCTCGTTTTGGCTGTGCACAAAGACCTCAACAAGTTCCCAGGGGAGAGAAAGCTGGAAGCTATTTAAAAAGAAATTGTGCCCTATCAGTTTTGGCACCATGCCAATGTCATTACACGAAGAAGCTGTCCCAGAAACCTGGACTGTGGCATGCCAGTTTATTATGGAGTTCATCAGCCACAGCTCCCAGCGAGATTACATCACGACTTTTCCATGAGCTTCTTTCGGAGGTTGATTCCAATCAGACTATTTTCGTGGCTTCACAAATTTCTCCATGAAACTAACGCTTACAATCTCACGATCCAGTCCTAACCTCACAGTAGAATCTTCCCAAAAGAAGCCAATTGCTCATTAATCCAACATTTCAATCCCATTAATAGAACACTATAACAGAGAATCAGGCCCTTTGACCCATCCAGTCCATTCCAGGCTACTTTTCTGCCTTGTCTCATTGACCTGCACCAGGACTGCAGCCCTCCATCCCTTTCCTGTCCATGTACCCAATCATCGATTAAATAGGTTGACAAGTTAAACAAATCAGGACTTTATTCCCTGGAGCAAAAAGGAATAGGGGGAGATTGGAGAGAGGTATACAAAATTATCATGGGTGCAGATAGAGTAAATGCAAGTAGGCCTTTTCCACAGCGGTTAGGTGTTCTATGGCGAGCTCTCCACTGCCCACCAAGACAGAGGTGCACCAAAGAAGAAATCTTAAAGAAATCTCTTGGTGCCTGCCCCATTGACCACCGCCAGTGGGCCAATATCGCCTCCAACCGTGCATCTTGGCGCCTCACAGTTCGGCGGGCAGCAACCTCCTTTGAAGAAGACCGCAGAGCCCACCTCACTGGCAAAAGACAAAGGAGGAAAAACCCAACACCCAACCCACCAATTTTCCCTTGCAACCGCTGCAACCGTGCCTGCCTGTCCCGCATCGGGCTTGTCAGTCACCAACGAGCCTGCAGCAGACGTGGACATTACCCCTCCATAAATCTTCGTCCACGAAGCCAAGCCAAAGAAGAAAGAGGTGAGATACAATCCAAAGGATGTGGGTTAAGGGTGAAAGGGGTAAAGTTTAGGGGGAACTTCTTCACGCAGGGAGTAGTGGGAGTGTGCCAGCTAAAGTGGTGAATGTGGGCTCAATTTTCAGATTTAAGAAAAACATTGGACAGGGACATGGAGGGGAGGGGAATGGACAGCTATGGACTGGTTGGTGGCACTCGGCACCAAAGGGCCTGTTTTCTGTGGCTTTAATGCTCTATGTTTATAAGTGTAATCAAGGAGTTTGTATGTTCTCCCATGGGTTTTCCCTGGAGGCTCCGGTTTCCTCCCACCATTCGAAACGCACTGGGGTGTTGGTTAGCGGGCTGTAAATTGGGCGGCACAGACATGTGGGCTGAAATGACCTATCTAAATTAAATTAAAAATGCAGCACGGTAACAGGCTCTTCAAGCCCATGAGGCCGTGCCACCCAATACATCAATTTAACCTGCAAACCCCCTATGTTTTTGGATGGTGAGAGGAAACCGCACAGATAGGGGGAGAACGTACAAGTTCCCTACAGACAGCGCGGGATTCGAACCCCAGTTGCTGGCACTGCAATAGCGAGGCACTGCTATGCCAAACCATATCATTCCGTTCTGTGCCACCTCTATCAAATCTCCCCTCATTCTCCAGTGCTCCAGAAAATAAAATCTCTAACCTGTTCAACCTTTTCCAGTCCCGGCAACATCCTCGTAAATCTTCTCTGCACACTATCTTATTGACATCCTTCCTTGAGGTAGGTGACCAAAACTGCACACAATACTCCAAATTTGGCCTCACCAATGCAATTTCAAAATCCCAACTCCTGCACTTAATTTCCACCCCCCCAAAAAATTTATTCACCATAAATTATTTACACAAAAGCGTTCAAAATCTTTTTGCAACCTTAGAGTCATATCTATATATTTCTGTACATCGTTAGCACCATTGTCACCACTGAGACACCTTGTCGTTACTCCCCCACCCCCCTCCCTATCCCCCCATTGTTTGAGAAGCTTCCCCTCAGTCTCAGCCTCAATGTCTGGTTAGCCGAAGGACTTGCGACCAGCCATTCTCAAGCTTTCTTTGGCTAAGGCTCCCTTAGGACTCTGCGCAAAGTTTATGGGCCCCCTTTCCCTGTGAACCAGTCATCTTTAGTTGATTTCCATATAACCACATAACAGTTTATGGCATGGAAACAGGCCATCTCGGCCCTACAAGTCCATGCCAGTTTACTCAATCAACTCCGCTAGCTCCTCTTGCCTATTCTCCGCCCATAACCCTCCAACCCCCTCTTAACCATGTAAATATCCAGCCTCCTCTTAAATGAAAGAATTGACTCTGCCTCAACTATTTCCTCCGGAAGATTATTCCATTCAGCCACCACTCTCTGAGTGAAGAAACATCCTCTAATATTTCTCCTAAAATTTCACACCCTTACCCTCAAACTTGTGTCCTCTTGTTTCAACCTCCCCTGCTCCATACTTCTCCCCTAACAACTACATAAAAAAACCAAAAATACGCTATGATTTCTGTCCTTAAATCTGTTGTGGCCCTGGGAAGGGGGTGTTTGGCCCCTGTTGAGAGTGACTGCTCTAGACGGTGGTCCTTCCCCACAGGAGCTTCATGTTGGCTGCACCAAGCCTCGGTGTGACCTTCAGCAGGTATTCCTGCACCCTGGAATGTGCCAGTCGGCAATGTTCCCTCGCCGATATCTCAGTGCGCTGGTAGACCAACAGGTTTTGGGCAGATTAAAGGGCATCTATCACCGAGCCTATGATCTTCCAGCAGCTCGGGATGTCTGTCACTATGTGCATCCCCGGGAACAGCCAGTAAATACTCAATACGGTTGATTCATGAAGGCCAACGTGCCAAAAACTCTCTTCATGATCCTATCTACCTGTGACATCTGTAATACCCAACTACATTTATATTTCACAATTTGTACGGTGCACAGTTGTAAGTCTAGTGAGTTTAAAGGGAGCACCCCAGGCCTCAACTCAGGCTCAGTTGCATTCAGGACCCTGGGCAAGAGGGGGAGATAATGGGAAGATAAAGCTATCACCTTCCAGCCTCCTCACTAACCTCCCTCTCCCCACCTGTCCATCATCCTCCACCTCACCTCGTCCCACCAATCACCTACCGACTCACCCCTCCTTCTCACCACTGTATTGCAGCTCTTAATCAGTGTTTCAAAGGGACCTTTCATTGGTAAAAGACGATGCCCTTGCACAGTTCAACAACTTTGCGCCCTACACCAGTGGTTCTCAACCATCTTTCTTTCCACTCTCATTCTACTAGAAGTAATCCCTATGCCATTGGTGTTCTATGATTAGTAAGGGATTGCTTCAGGTGGGATGTGGGTGGGAAGCAAAGGTTGAGAATCACTGCTCTAGACCCAATTGTTACTGAAATCTTTTGCTTGAGAAAAATTGTCATTGGACCATTTCCTCTAGAGTGAGGACACCTGGCACATAACGAGTCAATTAGGGATGATTAAAACTTGTGGTTTTCAAACTTTTTATTTCCACTCACACACCACCTTAAGCAATCCCTTACTAATCATAGAACACCAATGGCATAGGGATTACTGATGGCAAAGGAATTACTTAAAGTGGGATGTGAATGGAAAGAAAAAGGTTGAGAACCACTGCCCTACACCTTGTCTTTGCAACACACACCCTGCACTTCTTTTCTATTCTGACATTCAATAAAATTTTTTGTTCGATTTTGACATTTAAGAAATAAACTGGATTGATATATGGATGGGATGGGTCAGGGGAGTTATGGCCAGCGTGCAGCTCATTTGGACCAGGCAGAATAACAGTTCAGTCCAGACTAGATGGGCCAAAGAGCCTGCTTTTGTACTGTAGTGTTCTCTGGTTCTATTGCACTGCCTTGTGACATAGGTATGACTCGACTTCCCTGGATAGCCCACAAAACAAAGTTTCTTCACTGTATCTTAATACATGTGTTAATGACCAGTTCAATCCAATATTGTGCATGAACCTCTAGAGTCGGCCTCAAACCCACAAGCTATTGATCATGGTGGGACTGTGACCCTATTGAGGCAGAGTGAAACTGAAATCCCCATTCTTGGAGCACATCCACTCAGCAGCAGGCGAACTGACCACAGGGCAGAAACAAGGGAGTTTTACTCATTTGGCAAATTATCACCTTCTCCTGGCAGTTCCTCTGGGCCAAAGGTGACTTGTCCCTGCTTTTATTCCAAGGAATAAGAGACATTGAGATCTCCCCCTGCCCCTCTCCCCACTATTTTATTTGGGTGCCTACCTGCTTTCCCTTATACCTTGCTGAAGAGATCAGGCCTGAAATATTTGGCACATATCTTTGTCATAAAGAACTCTGGGTGACCAGCTGAGTTTCTCCAGAATGTTTGTGTATTATCTTACTGTTAAGAGCCCAGAGGACCCATAAACCCAACAGCAATAGATATTCACCAAGACAAATGGTTACTTAAACAAAAATTGCTTTTAATTATCTTTAAACATGAAAATAGAATCAAACTTTAACTTAATTGGTTCAGAGGTGGCTGGGAGATAGACAGCAGAGAATCCTGGTGGACAACTATATGTCAAGTTGGAAGCCTCGCCTCAGGGATCAGTGCTGGGTCCCTTGTTGTTTAATCATTTATATTAATGATTTAGAGGAGGGTGTGGTTAACTGGGTAAGCAAATATGCGGATGATACGAAAATAGGGGTAGTGGTGAATAGTGAGGTAGATTTTCTTGGATTACAGAAGGATTTGGTTTGTTTGGAAGAGTGGGTTGAAAGATGACAGATGGAATTCAATGTAGACAAGTGTGAGATGTTGCATTTCGGTAAAAATAACGAGAATAGGACATATACAGTTATGGGGAGGACATTGAGGCACACAGAGGAGCAGAGGGACCTGGGGGTTATGGTACAGAGTTCACTGAAGGTGGATTCCCATGTAGACAGGGTGGTTAAGAAGGCATATGGTCTGCTGGCCTTCATAAATCATAGTCTAGAATATAGGAGCTGGGAGGTGATGCTGCAGCTGTTTAAGGCATTGGTGAGGCCAGGTTTGGAGTACTGTGCTCAGTTCTGGTCTCCATATTATAGAAAGGATATAGATAAGGTGGAGTGGGTGCAGAGAAGGTTTACCAGGATGTTGCCTGGCTTACAGCATCTGGATTACAGGGAGAGATTAAGGAGACTGGGACTTTATTCATTGGAATGTAGATGACTGAGAGGGGACGATAGAGGTATTTAAAATTATGAAAGAAATAGATACACTAGACATAAACAGATTCCCCTGAGGGCAGGGGAGGTTAGAACAAGAGGCCATGAGTTAAGGGTAAGGGGGCAACATTTTAGGAGAAATATTAGAGGTGGCTTTTTCACTCAGCGAGTGGTGGCAGAATGGAATGAACTTCCGAGTGAGATCTATGCGACAGGGTCCCTTCTGTCATTTAAGAGAAGATTGGATGTGCACACGGAGGTGAGGGGGTTGGAGGGTTATGGGCGGAGAGCAGGAGGGAGGAGCTAGTGGAGTTGTTCAAGTGAACCGGTGCTGACTCGAAGGGCCGACATGGCCTGTTTCTGTTCCGCAAATGGTTAAAAAGGGGAACTTTAATGATAACATTGTCAAAGACATTGTACAATGAACATATGCACCAAAATTCTTATTTGCTGTAGAGGAACATGTACTTTGTAAAAAAAATCTACAAAGCAACTAAAAATAAACTACAATAGTCTACTTAATTAAATGACAAGGGAGAATAAATACAAAAAAAGGTAATAAATATTCAGTTATCTTCTTGCAAAAACAAGTGACTGCAACAATGTAGACAATTCCTTTGTGATGTCGGAGCTATCCCGGATTATCGTAGGAAGGAAAGGTTCCAGAGCCAGATCGCTGTTGGAAAGAAACTGCACTTGAGTCTAGAGGTGCCAGTCTTCAGGCTTCTGCCCAAAGGTAACAGTGAGAAGAAGTTGTGACCAGGGTGATGGGGGTCCTTTATGATGTCGGCTGCCTTCTTGAGCCAGCGCCTCACGTTGATGTCTGCAGTGGACGGGAGGTCAGAGCCTGGAATGTGATTGCTACCTTCTGGAGCTTTCTGTGTTCCTGGGCATCTGAATTCCCAAAGCAGACTGTGATGCAACCAGCCAGTTTACTTTTCATGGTGTACCTGTAGAAGTTTGATGGAGTCTCAGATGACATTCCAAATCTCCTTAGCCTCCTCAAAAAGTACAGGCATTGGTGGGGCCTTCTTCACGGTGGCATCAATGTGCTGACTCCAGGAAAGGTCTTCTGAGATATGGACTACCAAGTAGTTAAAGGTACTAATCCTCTCCACCTCCAAGAGTTAATTTCTACATGGTCAAACCAAAATGTACACAGATAATCTTTTTTTTTAAATCTGAAATGAGCACTTTATTCACATTTGAATTGCTTGATTGCAAATCAAGGAGCACAGGGGCAAATAAAGTAAAAAAATGTCTTTGTCCCTAAAATTCTCAAGGGCACTGTATGTCGCTTGTGCGTGTGTGTGTGTGTGTCATTGGGTTGCAGATGTACAACCAGATCACAATAAAGTTGAACTTGAAGGCTGGTGACAAGCTGAATATATTTAGGACATTTACAGCTTGATTTAGAAGAAGAGGCTAGATAGGCTGGGACTACTCAGAATCAGCAGATTCTGGCATGGTTCCAGAGAACTAGAAAATTGCTAAGGGAGGGAGGCAGCAGAAAATAAATGATAGACCCTTCAACCTAACGTCGGTGTTGGGAGGCTGTTGGAATCCATCGTGAAGGATGAGGTTACGGAGTACCTGGAGGTGCATGACAAGATGGGCCAGAGCCAGCATGGTTTCCTTAAGGGACAAACCCACTACAATTTCTGGAGGAATCCGCAAGCAGGGCTCGATAAAGGAGTTGCAGTGGATGCTGTACATTTGGACTTTCAAAGGGCCTTTAGTATGGTGCCCAACATGAGGCTGATTCACAAATGAGAGTCCGTGGAATTACAGGAAAGGTACTAGCGTGGGTAGAGCATTGGCTGATCGGCAGGGAAAAGGGAGTATGATGAAACGGATCCTATCCTGGTTGACTATCAGTTACCAGTTGTATTCTGCAGGGGTCACTTTTTACACTGTTCACTAACAATTTGAATCGCAGAATAAATGGCCTTGTGGCTAAATTTGCAGATGATGCAAAGGGAGGTAGAGAGGCAGGTCATCATGAGGAAACGGAGAGGCTGCAGAGAAGCGGGGAAATGAAATACAATTTTGGAAAGTGTATGGTCATGCACATTGGTAGAAAGAATAAAAGGGCAGGAAAAAAAGGGGATAAAATTCAAAATTCTGAGTTGTCACGGGACTTGTGACCTTGAAGCAGAGCGCAGGCCCGAAAAGTTGGGAATATATGTTTACCTCCTATGAAGGTTGCAACACCAGCTGAGTTCCTCCAACATTTACTGTGTGTCTTTTACTACAATTTACTACCCTAAAAATTTATTCCCTGGTTGAGACAGTGGTGAATAAGGCAAATGACATCAATATTGAGAAAAATAGGATATAAGAGCAGATGTTATGTGGAGGGTTTATAAGGCAGCAGTGAGGCCTCAGTTGGAGTACAGGGTACAGTTTTAGGCTCCTCATTTAAGAAAGGATGTGTTGGAGAGGGTTCAGAGAAGATTTACCAAAATGATGCCTAGAATGAAGGGATTAGCGTATGAGGAACGTTTAACGGCTCTTGGTCTGTAGTCCTTGGAGTTCAGAAGAATGAAGGGGGACCTTGTAGAAGCATTTTGAACGTTGAAAGGCCTGGACAGAGTAGATGTGGCAAAGTTCTTTCCCATGGTCGGGGAGTCTTGGACAAGAGGGCACAACAGGATTAAAGGACACCCATTTAAAACAGAGGTTGTGTTCAAATTTCTTTAGCCAGACAGGGGTGAACCTCTGGAATGTGCTACCACCAGCGGCTGTAGGGGCCAAGTCGTTGGGTGTATTTAAGGCCGAGTTTAATAGGTATCCAAATAGTCAGGGTATCAAAGGTTATGGGGAGAAGTCAGGGGCCGAGTGGGAGAATGGATCAGCTCATGATGGAATTGTGGAGCAGGCTCGATGAGCAGAATGGCCTACTTCTGCTCCTGTATCTTTTTGGTCTTATGAAGCTGGTCAGGATGGCTGCAGGAGTACATGCTGAGGGACGCTTGGCACAGCCAGCACGAGGGCTTTGTGAGGAAGGACCCCGCTCTCAGGGGTCTTTGAACGGTGATCCTTTTGTCAATAATTTATTGTGAATAGTCTATTTTGGTGGAATAAAAGGTGGTCGGAATGGCCTGCTCCTGCCCTTATAAAGTTTGTCATTCTATGGAAGAGAGTTCACTGGCACCAAAATAGTTCACGGTCCAATTGGAGCAGCTGCAAGAACCCAAAGGCAGACAATTTTGCTCGCCTGACAGATACTGACTTTTCGATGACACTTGCCATCAGCATTCCACGGCTTCGTTCCAACTGCCCCTTTTCATTCAGAGGAGTACTCATGCAGGCACCAGGGGCAGCCGCTCGGTTACACGGAGAGAAAGGATGCAGTGTGTCTGAGGACAGCAGCGTAAACCTTCTCTGGTGCATGTGGCCAAACAAAGGGCCCGTTGTTACACTTGGCTGTTTCCATGCTGTCTGGGGCCAGGAGCAGAGCTGAGGACGGGACTTGTTATTTCTTACTTGTGGAGAAGCAGGAGGTGGGGGCACTCAGCCCCCTCATTCCGCTCCAACCGGATCACGGCCAACCTTTTGCTTCACTTGGAGTTGAACGAGGAAGTCGGCAGACACCAGGGACGAGCGCAGTATTCCAAGGTGCTTGAGAAACTCAGCAGGTCGTGTGGCATCTACAGGGAGTAAAGGGAGCGAGCAATGTTTCGGGCCTGAGCCCTTCATCAGGGATTCTGTATGGTCTGCTGAGTTTCTCCAGCATTCAAGCGCGCTTCACTATGACTTCACTTTCCTGAATTAACCCCCCCATGTGTCTCGAGCCCCTTCATGTCACCCGCTTAGTGGGTTAAATGGACACTCTAAATTGCTCCAAGTGTTTAGGTGACTGGTAGAGTCGGGGGGTGGGGGGGGGGGGGGGAGGGGGCTGGGTGGAAGAAGGGGCTGATGGGAATGTAGAAAGAATAGGTTAAAAGGAAAAGGAATGGGATTGTCTGGTAAACCAGCAAGAAAAAAGTTGTCAGGTTCTCCACCTGCACAGAAACAAGCCTCTTGGCCTAACATGTCCAGACCAACCAAGCTATTGGCTAATTCCCTGCATCCTGTCCAAAGTACAAACACCCTGGAGAAAAGCAGCAGGTCGCGCCCCATCCAATGAGAGTAAGTAGGGGGGTAACCAGTGTTTCTGGACTGAGCCCTTCCTCACGGTGACCAAAAACAGGCAGGTGGCAGAACAAAAAGGTGTGGAGGAAGGGGGCAGGATTAACATGTACCTGCCGACATGAAACAGCTCAGAAATAGGCCTTCGGCCCATCCAGTCTTTGCTGAACTATTATTCTGCCTGGTCCCATTGACCTGTTCCCAAGCCATAGCCTTCCAAGCCCCTCCCAGTCCAAATTTTGCTAAAAAAGTTGAAATCGAGCCCACATTCACCACTATGGCTGGACCTCATCTCTTCAACACAATTGCCTCTACCACTTCCTCTAGCAGCTTGTTCCATGCTCCCACCATCATCCGTGCGACCAATCATCTTTCCCTCTCACCATAAGTCTACTTTCAGATTCACCTTGAACCAGTGGCTCAGCGTCACATTTTGTTTGATAATTCTCCTGGGAGATCAATCAGCTGAGGATTTCCTTTGCAAAAGGCACTGGAAGAATGCAAGCTTTTGTTGCACTTGCCTGGAATGGCTCCCGAAAGCCACATTCACCACGGTTGACTGCGGAGAAAGGAGCTAAAAACTATGAAAATTTGCCTTCTCTACACTCCTTATGATTTATGAACCTCTCTTTCGATCCCTCACCTCAGCCTCCCTTTGCTTCAGGGAGAAAGTCCCAGTGCATCCAGCAGTAAAACATGAACATCTTTTCACACAGTGGTTGAAGCAAAAACACAATGCTGGAGAAACTCAGCAGCTCCGACAGTGTCCCTTGTATAGAACTATAGAACATTATTGCATAGAAACAGGCCCATGACGACTCCTTTAATTTGGAGGAAGTGGGATAAGTTGCTTAAAGTGAGGACAAGTTCTGCCAAGTGGAGGAGGGTGACTGGTCGGCTCTCTGGTCCAGAAAGAAGCAAGATCCTCTGTCTGGGGGATGGCAGCCCTGTGTTAAGGGGCTGGACACCCGTCATGCCAATGAGGCAGTCCAGTTCGGGGAACCTCAAATCATTGAAGAGATGGAGGGCATGTGAGGTTGTTGTGAATGGAGGTGGGGAGTGATTGGAAGGATTAGGTCAAGGTAAGATGACATCAAGGTAACTGTATCCGGCCACTTCTTATAATTGAAGCCCTCCCCTCCCCTCCCACCTCCTCATCATCCCCAGTCCAGCAATCATCTTTCCTGCACCTTTTCCGGCTTGACAACGGCTTTCCTAGATCTGGTTGAGCAGAAAAATATTCCAGTAAACCAAATGTGGTCTCACCGACGCCCTGCACAGTGGGAACATGACACCCCTACTCAATGTCTTCAAGTTTAAGTTCAAGTTTATTTGTCATCAGGACAACCCGACGAAATAGCATTCTCCACTCCACGGTGCAGAACAGTGCAAGACACGCATACAGACCTAACACATATACAGTCAGAACCATACCTATACACACTAATTGGCACGGTTAAACTAGTGGGCTACATGCTTAAGTATAGTTAGCGCAGTGCTGTCTGTAAGGAGTTGGTATGTTCTCCTGTGGGCTTCCTCTGGGTGTTCTGGTTTCCTCCCACCTTTCAAAACGTACAGGGTGGGGGGGATGTTGTAGGTTAATTGGGGTGTAATTGCACAGCATGGGCTTGTGGGCCATAAGGGCCTATCACCGAGCTGTAGGTCTAAATTTAAAATTTAATTTTATGTGTACATACTTACATATGAAAGCCATGTGCCAAAGGTCCTCTTCACCACCCAATCTACTACTTGCTGCGAACAAGGCTCTATGTTGCAAGGAAATAATGCCACTTTTCTTTCTGGAATATTTGCAATGATCCAGTCTCCAGATCCCTCGAGCAGAGAGTTTCAACACTTTTTAAAAATAATACACTTGAACTTGGAACTTGGATCTCATTGAATGGCAGAGCTGGCTCGATGGGCCGGATGGCCAACTCCTGCTCCTGCTTCATATGCTGATTGAATGAAAAAGGTTGAGGAGATTTACATGATTTGGGTGGAATAAGTAATCATTCCAAGGAATTATTCCAGGGAAGAAGGGAAGAGGGAAACTCCACCACGTTCTTGCAAGATACATTGTAAACAGCAAGAATAATAGTCTTGTTCATGAAAATGCAACCTTGCACTGACCCAGACAAATTGAGATGACCCAGACATCATCCCCACTCAGTCACTGCCATGACTAATATTTTCTGAAATGTATTCATTGCCTGCAAAAATTTTTATTTTAAATTCAGTTTTAAAGACCAGGGTCAATTGTCAAGCAATTTAAAGGGGGAGACTTGGGAGGTGAAATCTGCACCATACTCCAGAGCTCACTCCCCTGTCATTGTTATCAATG
The DNA here is from genome assembly GCF_036971445.1 of Narcine bancroftii. Lineage (NCBI taxonomy): Eukaryota > Metazoa > Chordata > Chondrichthyes > Torpediniformes > Narcinidae > Narcine > Narcine bancroftii. The sequence goes on from NC_091472.1 coordinate 9,482,620, forward strand.
ATCCTTGGACCGATGTTTTACGGATACAGAGAAAACAAGAACTCCCATTTATGAGGCAACTTTAACTGGTAAAATAACCCCAAGGCATTCGAACCATGCTGTATAAGACATTGGTAAGGCCAAATTTGGAGTATTGTGTGCAGTTTTAGTTACCTAACTATAGGAAAGATATCAATAAGATTGAAAGAGGTCAGAGAAGATTTACTTGTACATCTACTGCATCCGGTGTACCCTTTGTGGATTTTTCTACGTCAGACTGGGAGACTGGAGATCACTTCGCTCAGCACCTTCGCTCTGTTCGCAACCACAGCGACCTCCCAGTGGCCAACCCTTTCAATTCTGAGTCACACTCCCACACTCACACGTCTGTCCATCATCTTATGTTCTGTCCCGCCCTGACCACCCGCAGATCGGATGATCAACAACTGATTTTCCGTCTGGCCACCCTGCAGCCGGATGGCATGAACTTTACTGCTTTCCACTAAACCTGCTCACCCTTTCTTTCCCCTCCCCCTTTCCGATCTTTCCAATTCTTTCACCCACCCAGCCCCGCCATCCCCCCTCCCCTTCATTGCTGCTGCCCTCTCCATTCCTTCTCCACATCATCCCCTGCCCTGCCACCCCCTTCCCCCTCCTTCTCTTTTATTCTGACACTCACCGGCATTTTCTCATACTTTGAGGAAGGGCTCAAGCCGGAAAAATCATTTATGTATCTTTGCTACATAAAGGACACTGTTTGACCTGCTGAGTCTCTCCAGCATTGTGTGATTTTAATTCAGCGACGGCACCGGCAGAATTTTGTGTTTTACCTTCTGTACCCCAATGAGTACAGTCCAAGAGCCAACAATTGGTCTTCACATGCTAACCCTTTCATTCCTGGTACCATTCTGGTAAATCTTCTCTGAACCCTCTCCAATGGCAGCTTGTTCCATATACTCACCAACTTTTGATCCTTTTGCAATGTATTATCTGCTTTTCATTTAATGCATGCTCTGCTACATGTTTATTTCTTCATGAAGCCCCCGCTCAGCTGCAGCAGGTAAGAATTTCAGTGCATACATACATTGTACAGAGTAAATGACTAGAACGTCATTCTCATTAAAAACTTCCCCTGCAGGTCCCACTGAAATCCTTCCCCACACCCAACCCCGATCTTTGCCCTCAAGTTTCAGACTCCCTAACCTTGTTATCAATGTCTAAAATTTTCTCCGCTTTCGAGCTCTGTGTTTAAAAAAAAGGCAGATTGGGGCGTCCAAACTTACCAAGACAGGTCATGTCCACGGAAATACTGCAGCTTTGCAGTCTAAAAAGGCCTTCAGACTAGGCTGACAGTTAACGATAATGGACAAGAAGTTCTGAGGGGCTATTTTCACTCAGATGGTAGTGTGAATTTGGGAGGCACTGTGGGAGCGGCTGGTTGGAGGCAGAGATTCTTACAACACTGAAGTGTCCCGAACTACCAAGTTCAGAAAACTATAGGGCAAGTGCGGGTAAATATGCATTGAATGGTAGGCTATTGAGATGTGCAGAGCAACAAAGGGATTTAGGAGTTGTGGTAAATAGTACCCTCAAGGCTGATACTCAGGTAGATGGTGTGGTGAAGAAGGCATTTGGAATGTTGGCCTTCATAAATCGGAGTATTGAATTCAAGGGTAAGGAGGTTATGATGAAATTGTACAAGGCATTGGTGAGGCCAAATTTGGAGTACTGTGTACAGTTTTGGTCACCAAATTATAGGAAAGATATAAACAAAATAGAGAGAGTGCAGAGAAGGTTCACGAGAATGTTGACAGGATTTCAAGGTTTGAGTTACAGGGAAAGGTTGTGCAGACTGGGGCTTTTTTCTCTGGAGCGTAGAAGATTGAGGGGGGACTTGATAGAGGTGTTTAAGATTTAAAAAAGGGACAGACAGAGTAAACGTGGATAGGCTTTTTCAATTAAGAGTGGGGCAGATTCAAACTAGAGGGCATGGTTTAAGATTGAAGGGGGAAAATTATAAGGGGAACATAAGGGGAAATTTCTTTACGCGGAGGGTGGTGGGGATGTGGAATGAGCTTCCGGCAGACGTGGTCGAGGCGGGATCATTGGTTATATTTAAGGAAAGACTGGATCGTTACATGGAGAGGAGAGGACTAGAGGGGTATGGACCGGGTGCTAGTCAGTGGGACTAGGAGGGTGGGGATTTGCTACGGCATGGACTAGTAGGGCCAAACTGGCCTGTTCTGTGCTGTAAGTGGTTATATGGATCGGAGTGGGTACTTCGTTTCACTAAGATATCAGTAAGAAAGAGTGCAGAGAAAATTTACAAGGATGTTGCCAGGACTTCAGGAGATGAATTGTGGGAAAAGGTTGAAAAGGATAGGGCTTTATTCCCCAGAGTGTCAGAGAATAAAGGGAGACTTGATAGAAGTGTCCAAAATTATGAAGGGTATAGCGAGGATAAACGCTTTTTCCACCGAGATGTGAGGCAAGGGTGAAAGGTGAAATGGTTAAGGGGAATATTCATGGGATTTCTTCCCGCAGAGAGTGGCGGGAGTGTGGAACAAGCTGCCAGCTAAAGTGGTGAATGTGAGTTCGATTTTGACCTTCAGCAAAATTTTGGAGAGGCTCATGGATGGGAGTGATACAGATATAGTCTGGGACTAGTTCGGTGCAGCCTAAGATGGCCATTTTCACAAGATTCACAAGACAGAGGAACAGAAGCAGGCCACTAGGCCCATCGAGTTTGTTCCGTAAATCTACACTAAGCTACTCTACACTAGTTCCAATTTCCAGCCTTTTCCCTATATCTCTTAATACCCTCACTCATGAGATACTTTGTCTTTTTCTTGTTTGAATACTCCCAGTGATCTGGCTTCCTCTGCTGTATGCGGCAGTGAGTTCCACAGATCCACGACCCTCTGGCTAAATACGTTCTTCCTCATCTCTGTTTTATATGGATAACTTCTGTTTCTGTGCTGTAGCAGTATATGGTCAGCATGGATATGTTGGGCCAAAGGGCCTGCACCTGAGCTGTTTGTCTAACAAGACAAAAGAAATGCATCAATGCCAGGAAGCGGAACCCAGAAAGTAATGACAGAAGGTCCAAATGCCTTTCGAAGTCACACTCCACAAAGACGCTGGAAGGACTCAGCAGGTTAGGTAGCATCCATGGAGAGAGATGGTCCGTCAACATTTCAGGTTAGAAAACAAGCTTTAATTTAAACTCAAAACCAAAGTTATTTTAGGTTCGATAGATGGTCCCAGCCCGAAACAGTGACTGACCATCCTCTCCCCACAGATGCTCCCTGACCTGCTGAGACTCTCCAGCTGCTCTTCGTTCACTCTAGATTCCTGCATCTTCAGTTCTTCAAATGTCCTGCCAAGCTTGTTAGGAAAGTGAGTGCCATTTGAAGTATTAAAACGCTGGAGAAACTCAGCAAGTCAAACAGTGTCCTTTACAGAACAAAGATAAAGATACAGAACTGACATTTTGGGTTTGAGCCCTTTATCAGGTTATGGAAAAATGTTGGCGATTTACTATTAAACAGTTTGCAATGGCTCAATTTCCAAAATCTAATCACCCAGTAGGGTGGGGTTTAGAGTCTGGCTTTTTAATCTCAGCACCATGTGGTGTGGGATTGATCCCTGAGAGGACGTCCAGCCGGATTAAACTGCACTCTCCAAGCCCCTCCAGCGCGATGGAATAACATATGCTCCCACTGACGTTGAGGAAGGAACACAGTGGCAGGAAGTTTCTGTCAGCTCCTTTCAAAAACAGGAGCCAATCGCTGCTCCACTTCCTTTAGAGTGCAATGAAATCTGTGGAGATTTTTAAATGTAGATGTACAGCGCGGTAACAGGCCACTTTGGCCCACCAGTCTGTGCTGAAAAATTTACACCCAATTTACCTACACCCCTGGAACATTTCGAACAGTGGGAGGAAACTGGAGCCCCTGGGGAAAACCCACGCAGACCAAGGGAAAACGTACCAACTCCTTACAGATAGCGCAGGAATCGAACCAGTCCCTGTCACTGGCCCTGTAGAAGCATTGCGTTAGCTGCTACGCCAACCCTGCCGCCCAAGTATACCGATTAACCTACAACTCCCACATGTTTTGAAGTGGGAGGAAACCGAAGCACCAGGAGGAAACCCACAAAGAAACAGGGAGAATGTACACACTCCTTATTAACAGTGCCAGATTCCAATCCAGGACACTGGTGCTTTAACAACCACTACGTTAACTGTGCCAAGAAATCGGTCTTTAATTTGACTTAAATCATTTTGCATATAACTGAATGTCTTTTTTATTGTGTTTGTTTACATTTCTTTGATTGCATTTCTCTCTTTTGTATAAGTATCTTTTTCTTGAGTACAGTTTACACTCCCAATATGTAGAAATTCTATCTGGGCAAGTGAACCCAAATACCAGGCCATGCAAAACTAACAAATAAATAAGAGAGCACATTGTAATAAGCCAAAAGCGAAATGCAGGGGATGGAAAAAAGTAGAGTTTAAAACAGTCCAGAGCCATCATCTTTGACCAGTGAGAGGTCCATTTAAGAGCCTGATCAGAGCAGAGGAGAAATTATGCCAGAATCCGGAGGTTTGAGGTCTCAAGCTTCTGTCTGATGGGGGGAGAGGAGAAGAGGGTGTCGTCGGGGGTGGGATGGGTCCTTTAACTCTGTGAACTCAGTGTCCCTGTTTTCAGGGACTTCCAACAAGCGCATATACTCCATGTCCCCATTTTCCAGGACTGGCTGTATCCTCAACGATCAACTGGTTCATACTGGTGTTTGTACAGTATGGAGCCAGTGTCAAGATACAATTTATTGTCATTATAATAAAACAGCGTTACTTTACATGAAATTGCCTTTTTCATGCTGTAGGGCAGACAGATTCGCCATCGGCGTCTCTTACAGTCAAAGAGAAGCAAAAAAAAGTCCCCCAAAGTCACCAAGTGTCCATATATTTGCCTCCAGTGCTTACGCAGACACACAGAGTCTAGACCAAACCACTGGCAACCTGAGGTCCAGATCCGAACCTCTGGCACGATCAGGAACCCTTCAGTGCCTTCGGCACTCCCTCACATCCCGGTTCTGATACCCCTACAGCCAGTTTCGAGCCAGTCTCTAGCAGTCTGCAACCTAGCAGACAACAGACTCCAGCAGCCCATGGCCTCCATGGATTCCTCTCCTCGTCTCCAGCAGCCTGCCGCAAGCATGGGTCTTTCAGCCACAGAACCCCTTCACTGGTCTGGAGTATATATTATGAAAGGTTAAAAAATGACCAGTCCAAAGGGTTAATATGTTGGCAGCTTCCCCAAGAGAGCAGGAGGAACGGATGGAGATAGTGGAGGGGAGGATGGTTTGCATGATGGCTCAAGCATGGGTGACAGAGCTGCTGTGAGAGCTCCATGTGTCCGCGGTAAAGCAAAGATATGCCTGCTGCCACTCAGTTGCTTTGTCGAGAATGACAAGAGCCATGGCACGGAATGAGAGCACAAAATGCAAGCGTAATTTGTCCCCGGAAGAGGGGAGAGCCTGAAAGAAAATCGGAAAAGGGAAAAAGTTATGAAAGTTTTCATGTCTGGCAGCGGGTAGGTGGAGCAGAGTCCACAGTCAGACCAGCCAGGAACTGACAGGGCCAATGGCCAATTCTTGCTCCTATTTCTTGTGTGTTCCGGCAGGACAGGGGCTGAACCAGGTAAATGGGGTGAAATTAGGAATTATGACATTACTAAGATCAGGCTATCATTGAGGGGAGATTCTAACTAACAGTCAACCTGCAGAACAAGCAACAGCCCCTATTGGAAAGTCGTGTGTTAAAACAACAGGGAAGATCCCAGTTAGGGTCAGGATTACGCAGCACAGAAGGCCCATCATATCCATGCTAACCTTTCTGCCCATCTACACTAATCTATGTGATGTTTCTTTTATTATAATAAAGAAACTTGGGTCCTTTTAAAAACAACTATATTAGCTCATTCATGACCATGCAGAGGCATCCACCTTGAATCCAACTCAAGCTGCCACACACTAGTCTCCAACTCCCTCTAGTGGCAGGAGGATCACTAGCACTCTATCATTGCAATCTCGCTTGAAAATGTTTATTGTCATGCAATGCACGCATGAACCAAAATTCTGACTTACAGCTGCCAAACAGGTGCATAAAATAAACACTATAATGGAAGACAATTGAATTTAAAAAGACAATAATTACATACAATAGATAATAAATATTCATTAAAATTATTTTAATTCAGAATAAATAAAATAATTTATAATAAATGTTTGCTCACTCCATGGCTAGGCTTTGACTACTGTATTTAAATGTGGAATTGAGAGTTGAGTTCAATCCCAGCCGTCTCCCTCTGAGTGAATTACTCAGTGCATGGGCAGGAAAGGTTGAGAGGTCGACAGGCTGAATGGCAACTAGGTCAGGAAGACATTTTGAGTGAAACACAAAAGTCTCCAGACACTGCGGTTGCAGCCAAAATCCAGAAATGCTGGAGGAACTCAGCTGGTCTCCCTCGGCCATAGTAGGTAAAGCTGCATTACGATGTTTTGGGCCTGAGCCCTTCTTCAAGGAGGACATTCCAGTCGGCAGGGATAGGTAGGGCCAAAGGGCCTGTGTGTCTGTATCCCGGCAACACTCACTCTCGCAATCCCACCACCAGACACATATTTCCTCTCCTCCCCCTATCCTCCTTCCGCAGGTACCGCTCCCTCCGTGACTCCCTTGACCACTCCTGCCTCCCCACCAATCGCCCCCTTGGGACCTACCCCTGTGACTCCACTTGCGCCCACACATCCTCCCGCAACCCTGTTTGGAGTCGCAAACAGCGACACTTCACTTGCGAATCTGCAGGGGTCATCTACTGCATCCAACGCTCCCGTTATGGTCTCCTCAACATCAGAGAGATTGGGCGCAGACTGGCTTTGTTGAGCACCCCAGCTCTGTCCACTGCAATAGTGTTGATCTCCCAGTGGCCGTCCATTTCAATTGCCCTTCCCATTGCCTTGCTGACATGCCTGTCCATGGTCTCATGCACTGCCAGACTGAGACCACCCGCAAATTGGAGGGCCTCATCTTCCGCCTGGGCACCCTCCAACCAGATGGCATTAATATCGACTTCTCTGGCTTTTGTTAAACCCTCCTCCTTCACCTCTTCCCCCAGCTCTGTCTCTCTCCTTTTTCCCTGTTTCCTTTCACACAGACATAATCTATTCTCACCTCTCCCTTTATCATACCCAATTGACACCTTTGGTTGGTCTGGACTCCTCCCCCAGCCAGCACCGTCTCTATTCTGAGATTTCCTGTTTTCTGTGCTTATTCCTCAAAGAAGGGTGCAGGCCCGAAACGTCGGCAATATACCTTTGTCTCCTATTGTCGCTGAGATACCGTCTGAGTAGGTCCAGCATTTCTATGTGTTTTTACTACGATTACAGCGTCTTCAGACTTCTATGTTTCACCCCACCCTCACTCTCCAGGCTTGTTTCGTCAGACTGAGAACCTGGGTGGCTGAGCTTCGGAGGACGGTTCGGGAGTTGTGAACGTCGCCATCTACCAACCCTCAAAGTCAGCAAGCCAAAGGCAGGGAGAGGGAACCAGCAAGATGGAAAGCTAACAGAGGCATTTCATGGTCCCAGTAATTCCATCTTAACCTTTGGAGATGCAGCCAGGTCAGATTCCACTAAGAAGTGGATTAGCTCTATCTGTTTAATGCCAAGCATGACTAATTTTAGGAAGCCTGAGAATGCGGTCACATGCAACTTGAGAGCAAACACTAGGACAAGAAGTCTTCGGAACTGTAAAGTCAGTGAAGCTGTTGGACGAGAGAAGCAATGCAGACTGAACGAGGCTAGACCTTCGCAACAATAGATTAATATCACACTGACAAGCTCCAGTCATCTGGAAGGCAACGTAGCACAACCTGCTGTCCCAAGCCACAAGCCAGGGACAGGACTGCGGAGAACAGTGGGAGGGAAAGATGGAGGTTCATAAGATGTCCTTAAGTTCCCAAAAGAGTCAGCTGGTAATTGGGGCAATCAACAGGTGCTTGGCCACTGGGCAGTGCCAAGGGAGTGGTCTGCTGTCAACAGTAAAACACCAAGTCTGCAGACACCATGGTTGAAATAAGATAACAGTGCTGGAGAAACTCAGCAGGTCAAACAGTGTCCTTCATGTAGCAAAGATAAAGACATATAACCAATATTTCAGGTTTGACCCCTTCATCAAGGATTGAGCAAAATGTCAGCAAAACGCCGAACAAAATGGTGTGGGAGGGAGGGACGGGGGGGCAGGTGGAACAGCAAGGTCCCCCAGGCAGGAGGGAGGGCACAACACCTAGTTCTCCACCCCTTTCCCTCTCCATTCACAGAGTCATCCACCCTCCCCCCAGTTACCCACCTATTACCTCCTGCCTCTGGGAATGAGCTCCCCTCCCCACCACCATTTTGTTCGGGTGCCTGTCTGGATTTTGCCCGTACCTTGATGAAGGCCTCATGCCTGAAATGTTGGTTATGTATCTTTGTGCTGCATTAACTATGTTGTCTGACCTGCTGAGTTTCTCCAGCTTTGTGTTTTTACTGCTATCAACCGTGCCATCGTTGAAAGCAATCAGTATCCCACCTGATTCACAGGCAATTGTAGAAGGCCGACCCCTTGTTACATTACCATGCTGCCCTGTTTTTGCACTAGGATTTTTTTTTGTATTTATTGCCATTCTTAATGTATACTATTGTAGTCATTTTTCTTTACAAATACCTGTTCAGAGGCAACAAGTAAGAATTTCGATGCCACTGTACATTGTGCACGACAGTAAACTCGCTATCATTACCTGTGGAAGGTCAGGGAGCAGACGGCACGGTTAGTGTAACTGTTAGCGCAGCGCTATTACAGCTCCAGCAAACCGGGTTCGGATCTGGCGCTCTCTATGTTCTTCCCATTTCTGAATGGGTTTTTCCCCCCAATGATGCTGCTCCAGCAGATTGTGCTTGGTTTCAGATTCCAGCGTCTTGCAACAGAGTATATAGATATGCTTTTGGGAGATAAATTGGGGCAGGTATTTTTAGTGTAGGTCACATACAAACACTTTAAAACAGATCTTATTTGAAATACTGGAGCTCTGCACAATGCGAGACATATCGGGGCCTCGTAGCTTTTGCAAGAGCTTTGGAGAGGGCTCAAGAGACTTCACTAATAGATTGTTGTTTACAAAAGGCAACAGATCTTGCTGGAGCTGCAGATTGTCTGGAAGAGAACTTGCTGTTCTAGGAGGGTCAGGTGGTTTTGCAAGCAGAGAGAGTCAAATTGGCTTTCTCTCAGAGAGAGAGAAACAGATCACTTGAACAGTGTTACAGGCAGCAGACAGCAGCTGGGACTAGAACAGGACTAGCTCACAAGTTTGTGGAATGCCCCATTTTGGAAGACAGCCTGGTCAAAGCCCTTGTGGTTCATGCAAGAGGAGAGGGCTGTCTGTCTTATGTTTCACTTGAAATAAGGGAAACAAAAAGGAACTCTGTAGTGACCTGAAATAAAGAAGTTATCATCTGGAGAACCCTGAGGGGGCACGTTTCTTCGGCAAGACACTGAAGTGCCTGATGGAAGTAAAAGGAACAACAAATCTCTCTCTGAAAATGGACAAGAACCTCCCTCAGCAGTAACCATTTACCTTTCAAGCACCAAAGCCTGGTGAACTATATAAATGTTCAATTCTGTGCACAGTATAAGAATTGCCTGCAACCAGTGAACTTGGAGGAATGAGAAGTGAGATTGGATTGTAAGCCAAAGAACTTTTCTGAACTTACAAACACATTACATACACTTGCACTTAGAATTAGAAGGGGGTTGTGTTAGGTTAGTTAAGTTAATAGTGATAGGTTAAAGTGTGATCCCGTTTTCATGTTTAAAGATAATTAAAAGCAACTTTTGTTTAAGTAACCATTTGTCTTGGTGAATATCTATTGCTGCTGGGTTTATGGGTCCTCTGGGCTTGTAACAGTCTGCAGTCTCCTGCAGATTCTGGAACTAAAATCAACTCAGCCGGTGGAGTAGCACCAGTAGGAGAAAAATCGTCAACCTTCGTCAAGGAACACTAAGTCATATTGCTCTGTGGTCCTAGACTAGTTGTACAGGTAAACCATGGAGAGCATTCTGACTGGTTGCATTATTTGTCTGGTACGGAGGTGCCAATGCACAGGACAGGAAAAGACTAGAGAGAGTTGTGAACTCAGCCAGTAACCATCATAGGTATTAGTCTCCACTCCGTTGAGAACATTTACAGGAGGTGGTGTGTTTAAGAAAGCAGGACCCCTCACCACCCAGGCCACGCCCTCTTCTCCTTGCTATCTCCAGGAAGGAGTTACAAGAGCCTGAAGACGAACACCAATGGCACAAAAACAGCCTGTCATCAGGTTTATGAATGGACAACGAACCACAGGCATGACATCACTTTCTCTTCTTTGTGCACTAATTTATTTATTTTTTAAAATGCAATTTATATCAATATTTGCATCTGTAATGCTGTTGCAAGCAATTAACTTTGTGGCATGTTCGTGACAATAAATTCTGATTCTATCCACCAGGAGGATTTCAGGGACAACTCTTTTATTCATGTTTTTGGCAACGGCAAAATAATCTGCATTTTGGTGTTTCTAAGGGAGGTGTAAGGACCCCTTCCATCCCATAGCCTATGGGTCACCCTGTTTAACCTTCCAGTCAGGGACCCTTGAGGCCATGGATTGCAGATGGTAGGTTTTTTTTTTACAAGCAGACTCTACAAATTGAAATTTATGGTTGTAAAACTAAAAACAGGGTTACCCATCCAGTATGGAGATTGCAACTGAAGGAGGAAACGGGAAAGCAGTTCAGTATTTTTCCCTTGTATAACTCAACATTGACTGTAGTCTCAGCTCAAAGGTGGAGCCTTCACCGAAGGAGAACAGGAGAGGCAACAACTACAATTCAGAGGGTCAGAGATCACGACGGATGGAGAGACAGGATCGCCCAAGCTGAATGTCAAAGCACATGAATGAAGGGATAAATGTTGGGGCAAAGCACAAGAGAGAACGAGCAGAAGCACGAGCTTGAAAGTGCATATGCCTGACTCAAGGACAGTTGTTACCAAACTATAGAACTGACCTCTCGTCAGAAAACTGGTGTTGCCCTTGCATATTTTTAAATGAACTTTTCTTCCGTCACACCACATTCTGCGCTATAGATCTACCCTGTCCTTTTGTGGAAGATCAAATTTTATTTTAACCAACGCATATTATTCACACCAACAAAGAAGCGTTACACACAGCATTCAAGACATTGACTTGGAGGGCCTAAAACCACAAAAGTGCTGGAAGAACTCAGCAGGTCATGCAGTGTCCATAGGAGATAAAGACATATGTCAAGTAGATATAGAACTAGAATAAGCTATCAGTACCAAAAAAATCACTTATATATCGTTACCTCCAAAGCCCTCTGCAAGATCTGCTGAGTTCCTCAAGCATTTTTGTGTTTCGACTGCAATCACAGCGTCTGCAGGCTTTCATGTTTCACCCCTCATGTGCATGAGGCCTTACAAAGAGCAGTGACGTCATGGACAAGACATTCCAGGAATCTTCAAAAATGCAGACAGGCGAAGGTGAGTCACGGAAAGAGATGGGACCAGAGGTTAACTCTGCAAACAGGGGTCAGGTGGCACAGCTGTACAGAAGCTCAAAACATTAGTGATTGATTTAATCCACAGACATTTTAATTAACTTTGTGAATGAACTCATGAAAGGATGCTTTGTCTCGATACAGTTCCACAAAACAAAGGTCTCAGATTCCAGAGAAAAGCACAGGAACAGGCCCTTCAGCCCAAGTGTCTGCACTGTACACAGTATAAGAGAGCTGGGCTTGCTTTTGATCACCTTTGAAGTCTAGTTACCTTTTTTCAACATGTATACCTGCACCAATGAAGCAATTAAACATACCTGAGTATGAACCCAAACATTATGTTGCCCTGAAATGGGAGAACTAGGTATAAAAAATGCTGTAATTTCAACATGGTCAAACCAAAATAATCAAATAAATTCTGGAATGTACACTTTAATCTCGTGAACTGTTTGATTACAAATTTAAAACTGTGGAGCACAGGGGCAGATAAAGGAAAAGGGTATATTTGTCCCAAACAATATAGAGGGTACTATAGATCAGAACAACATTGTGGGCCAAAGGGTTGTTTTGTGTTGTTTTGTTCCATGTTTATGCATCTACCTCTGGTCACCTCTCTGCAGGAAGGATGCGGATGCTAATAGAGAAGGTGCAGAGGAGATGTGCTGCATGGATTGGAGAGCATGCAGGTGGAGTGAACTTGGACTTGTCTCCTTGGAACGACAGAAGATGAGGGGTGACCTGATAGAGGAGCACAAGGTGATGAACGGCATTGATCGTGTGGATGGACAGAGGTTTTATCCTCTAACATGAGGGGACGTGGTTTTAAGGTGCTTGGGATTAAGTACACTGGGATGCAAAAGCCAGGTTTTTCCACATAGGGAGGAATGGGTGCGTGGAATGAGCTGCCGGCAATAGGGGTGAAGGCAGGTACAATAGGATCTTTGAAGAGACTATTAGATAGGTGCGTGGAACTGTGAAAAATGGACGGTTATGCAATAGGGATTTTATAGGCAGTTGGTTATTAAGTCAGCCCAACACTGTGAGCCACAAGGGCTATATTGTGCTGTAGATTTCTAAGCTTTATGTATCTGGAAGCCTCTTAAATGCTTCTATTGTGGTCCAGCGCTGTTTCATCTGGAAGTATATGCACAGTCAGATGATAATGCATGCATGTTTTCAAACTCATGCAAGACATAGGAGCAGAAATAGGCTATTCAGCCCCATCGAGTCGTCCCTGCCATTTAATCATGAGCTGATCCATTTTCCCATTCAGCCTCGCTGCTCAGCTTTCTCCACCCGTAACCTTTGATGCCCTGGCTAATCAAGAACCTATCAATCTCCCTCCAATCAACCTGTTCCCCAATGGGATGAGATGGGGGGGGGGGGTTGTAGTTATATGGGATGGATCTTTTAATAGAAAAACAAAAAGATCACAGATGCTAGGATCTTGAGAAGGCAAAGGAACTGAACAGGTCAACCACGGGCAGAAATGGTCAACGTTTCGGGTCGGGACCCTTTCTCAAGATTAAAGAGCAGGGGTGTCAGAGCTGGGGCTTTTTACTTTGGAGTGACAAAGGATGTGAGGTGACAAGATTATGAGGGGTTTGATAGAGCACCTTTTTCCTGGGTGACAATAAATACTAGAGGATATCTGTTTAAGGTGAGTGGAGGAAAGTTTAGGGGAGACATCAGAGATACTTTTATTTTTACACGAGAGTGCTGGGTGGCTGGAAATGCATTGTTGGGGGTGGTGGTGGAGGCTGGTACAACAGGAATATTCAAAACTCTCTTAAGACGGGTTCATGAAGGGGGAGCCACGTGATGGAGTAGTTGCCGGTCGGGGAACTCCAGCCCTCTCCAGAAAAGTAAAAAAAGATGGAGAAAAACCAAAGGCACAAACACAAAAACCAAAACAGAGTGAAAATAAAAGTGTAGAGAAAATGGCAGCGAAGAAAGAAAAGCCAAAAACAACGGGAAGAAGAAGGAAAGACATCGGAAGAAGAAGGTGAAGGCCTTACCTGTCTGAGGAGGCCCGCCGTGGAGAGAGAAGCCCGCTCCCTGAGGTCAGTCGAAGCCCCGAACTCGGGACTACAAAAATGGCTCACGGAACCAAACAAAAGTGCGCAACCGCGCATGCGCGATGTGCAAGACAAAAATAACACTGACGGGAAGGGGGACCAGCTGAGGAGTCGATCTCCACAGCTGAAATTGACAGCCACAACAAAGCAGCAAGAGGAAAACACAGAAAATAACAAGATCAAGAAAGAAGAGAGTAAAAAGAAATCAAAGAAACAACAGATGACCAACCCAGAGGAAGAAGACCAGCAGCAAGACACTTCTAATAAAAATAAGAAGACCAAAAATACCCAACAAAATAAAACAAACAAACCAACAAGAAAACCAGAAGAGACAGAGGGAAAGGATACAGATTTTGGAGTGGACTCAGAAGAAGAGGAAGAACACAGAGAAATGGAAGATGAAGGGAAGGGCAAGTACATGGATATATATTTTTTTAATATATGGAATCAGTAAAAGAATGCCAATCACAAGAATTCAGTGAAATAAAAAGAAGAATAAAAAGTGCAGAAGAAAAAGTGAATAGATTAGAGATGGTCATGACAGATATAGGAAAAAGAGTGGACAAGGTGGAAGAATGAGAAACAGCCGTAGAAATGGAAGTAGATGACTTAAAAAAGAAATTGGAAGAATCTGATAAAAAAGTTAAAGAAACACAGGAGCTGTTAGCTCAGAAGATAGATATAATGGAAAATTATAATAGAAGAAACAATATAAAGATAGTGGGCCTTAAGGAAGATGAAGAAGGCAAGAATATGAGAGAATTTATAAAAGAATGGATCCCCAGAGTCCAAGGAAGACCAGAATTACAGGAAGGAATGGAAATAGAAATGGCACACAGAACATTAGCCCCAAAACCACAACCACAACAAAAACCAAGATCCATTCTAGTAAAATTCCTAAGATATACAACAAGAGAAAATATATTGGAGAAGGCAATGAAAAAAGTAAAAGACAAAAAACCACTGGAATACAAGGGTCAAAAAAATTTTTTCTATCCAGATATAAGTTTTGAACAGTGGGCCTTAAGGAAGATGAAGAAGGCAAGAATATGAGAGAATTTATAAAAGAATGGATCCCCAGAGTCCAAGGAAGACCAGAATTACAGGAAGGAATGGAAATAGAAATGGCACACAGAACATTAGCCCCAAAACCACAACCACAACAAAAACCAAGATCCATTCTAGTAAAATTCCTAAGATATACAACAAGAGAAAATATATTGGAGAAGGCAATGAAAAAAATAAAAGACAAAAAACCACTGGAATACAAGGGTCAAAAAATTTTTTTCTATCCAGATATAAGTTTTGAACAGTGGGCCTTAAGGAAGATGAAGAAGGCAAGAATATGAGAGAATTTATAAAAGAATGGATCCCCAGAGTCCTAGGAAGACCAGAATTACAGGAAGGAATGGAAATAGAAATGGCACACAGAACATTAGCCCCAAAACCACAACCACAACAAAAACCAAGATCCATTCTAGTAAAATTCCTAAGATATACAACAAGAGAAAATATATTGGAGAAGGCAATGAAAAAAATAAAAGACAAAAAACCACTGGAATACAAGGGTCAAAAAATTTTTTTCTATCCAGATATAAGTTTTGAACTCCTGAAGAAGAGGAAGGAGTTTAATGCAGCAAAAACGACCCTATGGAAAAAAGGTTATAAATTTATGTTAAAATACCCAGCAGTACTTAAAATAGTTATTCCGGGTCAGCAAAACAGACTATTCTCGGATCCGGAAGAAGCACGAAAATTTGCAGAACAACTACAAAATAGACAGAGAGATGAAGAGATGTAACAAGAACAAAAATGACAACAAACTATATCTCAAAAAGAAGAATGAAGTATAAGTAAGAACTAAGAAGGGAAAGAAAGGAAGAAAGGAGGGAATTAAGAGAGTGACCTTTGTTATATATGAAGATTAAAATTTTTTCTGGGGGGGCTGGGTGGGGAAGAATTACAGTCACTGCAAAATCAGTTGATGCTTGCGAGTGAATTCGCAAATCCAAATGGAGAGGGGAGATGTGGTTGCCTGACAAGGGACAAAGGGCAACTCAGGAAGGGGAGGGGCTATTGGGGTTAAAGGAATTTTAGATATGAGAATAGTGGAAATATTTTATGTTTTAGAAACGTTGTCTTATAATGTGTTCAAAAAAAGAAAGCAGAAATGGATAAGAAGGGAAGGTGGTGATGAGGAAACAGAAAGGAAAGATAAACAAAGTATGAAATGGCTATGTTGAACTATATGACTTTAAATATTAATGGAATACATAACCAAATCAAAAGGAAGAAACTGTTAAATTAACTGAAAAAAGAAAAAATTGATATAGCATTCGTACAAAAACACATCGAACTGAAGTAAACACAAGAAATTAAAGAGAGATTGAATCGAACATGTAACAGCAGCATCATATAATTCAAAAGCCAGAGGAGTAGCTATATTAATCATTAAAAATGTACCAATCAAAATAGAAGAGGAAATAATAGATCCAGCAGGGAGATATGTAATGATAAAATGTCAGATATATTCAGAATTTTGGAATATACTCAATGTATATTCACCTAATGAAGAAGATCAAAAATTTATGCAAGATATCTTTTTGAAGATAGCAGACACTCAAGGGAACATACTAATAAGAGGGAATTTTAACCTTAATTTGGATTCAAACATGGATAAAACTGGAAAAAAAATTAACAGAAATAACAAAGTAACCAAATTTATAATTAAATCAATGCAAGAAATGCAACTTTTGGATATATGGAGGAAACAACACCCAAAGGAAAAGGAATATTCATATTATTCGGGCAGACATAAAACATCTATCAGCTCACATGAAAGAGAGAGTTAGGAAAACAGAATATAAAGCTAGACTATTATCGGACCACTCACCCCTGTTATTGACAATAGAGTTAGAGGACATCCCACCAAGAATGTATAGATGGAGATTAAACTCCATGCTACTTAAAAGGCAGGATTTTAGAGAATTCATTGAGCGACAAATTAAAATGTACTTTGAAATAAATACGGAATCAGTGAAAGATAAGTTTATACTATGGGACGCGATGAAAGCGTTCATCAGAGGGCAAATAATAAGTTATGTAACCAAGATGAAGAAGGACTACAATCAGGAAACAGAGCAGTTGGAAAGGGAAATAACAAATACAGAAAAAGAATTAGCAATAAAGGAAGATACAACTAAAAGAAGTGAATTGGCAGATAACAAAATAAAATATGAAACACTACAAACATATAAGGTGGAGAAGAACATAATGAAGACAAAACAGAAATATTATGAACTAGGGGAAAAAACGCACAAAATTCTAGCATGGCAGCTTAAGACAGAACAAGCTAAGAGAATGGTATTGGCATTAAGGAAAAAGGACAAGCAAATTACATATAATCCAACGGAGATCAATGAAAACTTCAGGGAATTCTAAGAGCAACTATATCAAACTGAAAACGAAGGGAAAGAAGATAAAATAGATGAATTTCTAACTAAAATCGAACTACCAAAATTACAAACAGAGGAGCAAAATAAATTAATAAAACCATTTGAAATAGAAGAATTACAGGGGATAATAAAAAAACTACCGAATAATAAAACACCAGGAGAGGATGGATTCCCAATAGAATTCTATAAAACATTTAAAGACTTATTAATCCCTCCCCTTCTGGAAGTAATCAACCAGATTGATAAAGCACAAAGCATACCAGATTCATGCAAAACAGCAATAATTACAGTAATACCAAAGACAGGGAAAGACCCACTTGGACCAGTGTCATATAGACCAATATCTTTACTTAACACAGATTATAAGATAATAGCTAAACTATTAGCAAACAGATTAGCCGACTATGTACCAAAAACAGTAAATCTAGACCAAACTGGATTATTAAAAAAAGACAAACAACAGACAATATCTGTAAATTTATTAACTTAATTCATGCAGTAAAAGGAAATAAAGCTCCAACAGTAGCGGTTGCTTTAGACGCAGAGAAGGCCTTTGACAGAGTAGAATGGAATTATTTATTCAAAGTACTACAAAAATTCAGCTTACCAGAGAAATATATTAATTGGATTAAAGCATTATATAAGGGGCCCTTGGCGAAAGTGACAGTAAATGGATATATATCAAAACAATTTAACTTAAGCAGATCAACAAGGCAGGAATGTTCACTATCTCCCTCACTGTTTGCGTTAGCTATAGAACCACTAGCAGAACTGATAAGAACAGAAAATAAAATAAAAGGGATAAAAATAAAAGAGAAGGAATATAAAATCAGTCTATTTGCAGATGACGTTATAATATACTTAACAGAACCAGAAATATCAATAAAAGAATTACATTGGAAATTGAAGGAATATGGAGAGGTGTCGGGGTACAAGATCAACGCAAATAAAAGTGAAGCAATGCCAATGAATAATGCAGATTTCTCAAAGTTTAAGAAAGAATCGCCATTTAGATGGCAAACACAAGCAATGCGATACCTAGGTATACAAATAAATAAAAACCT
The DNA here is from genome assembly GCF_036971445.1 of Narcine bancroftii. Lineage (NCBI taxonomy): Eukaryota > Metazoa > Chordata > Chondrichthyes > Torpediniformes > Narcinidae > Narcine > Narcine bancroftii. The sequence continues at coordinate 9,500,852 of NC_091472.1, forward strand.
CGGCCATCTATATAAATTCAATTACCATCCATTAATGAAAAAATTACAAGACGACTTAGAGCATTGGAAAGACTTACCACTAACACTGATAGGAAGGATAAACTGTATTAAAATGAACATTTTCCCAAGGATACAATACCTATTTCAGTCATTACCAATACGCCTAACTGAGAAATTCTTCAAGGAGTTAAAGAAAATAGTAAGGAAAATTTTATGTAAAGGGGGGAAACCAAGGATACCACTAGATAAATTAACAGAATGGTACAAACAAGGAGGATTACAACTACCAAACTTTAAAAATTATTATAGAGCCGCACAATTAAGATACCTATCAGATTTTTATCAAACAAGGGAAAAACCCGATTGGACCAGATTAGAACTAGACAAAATAGGGGAGAAGATACCTGAACATATACTATATAAATGAGATGAAAAATTGGTCCAACGTTGGAATTCACCGGTATTGCATCATCTGCTCAACATTTAGAAGAAGATTCATGTAGAAAGGAATAAAACAAATTACCAACTACCAAAACTAATATTGACACAAAATCAGCTAATCCCTTTTGCAATAGATAACCTTTCCTTTAGACAATGGGAGAAAAAAGGGATCAAAAAAATAGAAAATTGTTTTTCGGGAAATAAATTATTATCCTTTGAACAAATGAAGGATAAATATAATATAACTCACGATACAATGTTTGCATACCACCAACTGAAAACCTACTTGAAGGACAAATTGGGAAACAGTCTGAGGTTACCAGAAGGAGGCAATTTTGAATATGTGATTACAGACATAATAATCAAAAAATTTGTAACAAACATGTACATCAAACTGCAAGAAAAGGAGAACGAGGAAACTAATGGTAAAACTCAACAAAAATGGGAACAAGATCTAAACATAAAGATAAAGAATGAAACATGGGAGAAGCTATGCTCCGGAACTATGAGAAATACAATAAACATGAGGTTACGCATGATACAATATAACTGGATACACAGGTTATACATCACACCTCAAAAGTTAAATAAATGGGACCCAACAGTATCTGTCAGATGTTTTCGATGTAAAAAGGAAACGGGAACAACAATTCATGCAATTTGGACATGTGAGAAAGTGAAAAAAATTTTGGGACGATCTAAACTAGATATTAAATAAAATCACAAAAAGCAATATACCAAAAAACCCAGAGATCTTCCTCCTAAGTAATATAAGAAACAAAGAATTTGGATTCAATTTGGATGGAGCACAAAAAAGATTTATTATGATAGACTTAGCTGTAGCAAAAAAATGTCTTATGTCAACCTGGAAATTAGAAGACAACTTGAGAATACAACAATGGTACATAGAAATGAATAAATGTATTCCATTAGAAAAAATAACATATAATTTAAGAATTAACATCACAATATTTGAACAAATATGGGAACCATACATGAAGCACAACGGAGACATCCTACCACAGACCTCCACCACCTAAAATGACAGAAGGAGAAGACAACGAAATGAACTGACTCAGTATAAAAAAGTAAAGGACAAACATTTCTGTTTATTTTTATTAAGTGACGACATTATTTAACGGGTTTAATGTATCTTATAGATTGAACTTTAAATAAATGGGGAAGGGGGTGAGGGAGGGAGGGAAGGGAGTGAGGGAGGGAGGGAAGGGAGGGGGAAAAAGGGGGAGAAAATGACACTGTATATATTTAAGAAGAAAAATGTCTGTATGTATCTTGGTCAATATGGTTTATAGTGTGAAAAATAAAAAATTTTTAAAAAAAAGACGGGTTCATGAATGAATGTAGAAAGGTGGGAGAGTCCAGGACAAGAGGGCACAACTTCAGGATTGAAGGCCATTTGCTTTGGTACAGAGGAATTTCTTCAGCCAGAGGGTGGAAAATCTTTAGAGTTTGTTGCCCCAGGCAGTTGTGGAGGCCAGATCATTGGGTGTATTTAAAGCAGAAATTAATGGACCTTTAATTAGCCAGGGCATCAAAGGATACGAGTGGGAAAATGGATCATCTCATGATTAAATGGCAGGGCAGACTCAATGGGCTGAATGGCCTATTTCTGTTCCTATATCTTATGGGTGAGTAGGAGAGAAGGATTACATTGCTGTGGAGTAGGATTACATGGGTTGGCATAACATTGTGGGCTGAAGGGCATTTATTGCACTGTAATGTGAAAAAGAGGGTTTAAGGCTGTCCAGGAGGAATATGATGTGTTGGTCCTCAGGTTTACATTTGGCCTCACCCTGACAATGACCGAGGCAGAGGACAGCCATAGAAGTGGTTGGGTGAGTTAAAAGGGTTGGCCACAGGAACCTGCGTAGGTGTTTGAAGAAGTGATCATCCAGTCTGTGTTTGTCGATGTAATATCACCTCCTTTTCCCTTTAGTCCGGATAGTAGTGCAAGGCTATTACAGCCCCAGCGACCTTGGTTCGAATCCGGCGATGTCTGTAAGGAGGTTGCGTGTTCTCCCCGTGTCTGCATAAGTTTCCCCCGAGTGCTCCCATCCACCAAAATCGTACGGGGATCGTAGGTTAATTGGGTTACATTTGGGAAACCTGGGCTCGTGGGCCAGTTACTGTGCTGTGCCCTGACCTGACCACTTCTCCCCGCTGATGCTGCCTGACCCACTGAGACCCTCCAGCAATACTGTTTGCTCTGCGTCTTTGAATACCTTGGCTGGTTTCCCAAGGCAGCAGCAAATGTCTCATCTTGTTCCCAAACATTCCGAATTATTCAATTGACAATTTAAATCCCCAAGTTACAGGATGGAATTTGGATTACCAGCTCAGCAATTTAACCATTACGGGTGCTCCTCAACTTATGATGGGGTTGCGTTCTGGCAGACCCACTATAAGTCGAAAAAAATCGTATGTTGGAATGGAATACCACACCTAAATCTTGAATATCTTTATTCTACATGGAGGAAAAAAAAACATTAACGTACACACAGCTGAAAGCACAGGAAGAATGTTTGAAGTATGTTGAATGATACTCTCGCAAGACGCTGCCATTACCCAGTATCACGAGAGCAGCGTACCGCACATCGCAAATGCGAGAACAGATCGGAATTCAAAATTGATTGTCCAGATTTGAACCTTCGTAACTTCCAAAAATCATAAGTTGGACCATCATAAGCACAGGAAAGACCTGTGTACTGGTCATCTTGCACTATTGCTAAGGTGACCACAGCAGCAGAGCGGCGAGAGGGTCAGCGATTGAAGTAACCATACAAGCTGTGGGCTGCAGGTGATTTGCGGTCGAAGGTGCCACACAGGCTAAAGGCTGCTGGAGATTGGCTCAAGGGAACCAGGTATCAGAACCGAGATTTGAAAAGGTGCTGAGGGCTGGAGGGCTCCCAAAAGAGCCAGGGGTGCTGAAGGTTTCCTGAGTGTGCCAATGGATCGAACAGGGGTCTGCGCGATTGCAGAGGCTGCGGGAGCGCTGGAGGCAAATCCGTGGACTCGGTGTCTCTGAAGGGACTCTCTTTCACTCTCTCTTTCTCTTATTGTTAGAGGTGCCGGACAATGCTCATGGCAACAGTTTGCCTTACAGCAGACCATATAACCATTTACGGAGCGGAAACAGGCCATGTCGGCCTTCAAAAGGAAATTTTGTGTAACATTACTTTTTTGTATTTTTACATGACAAGTAAAGGAATCCTGAAGCGAATTTACAAATGTGAAGGAGCTGCAGGAGGTGTGAGCCTGACCACACCATAGGTCCGCAGATTTGCCCTTTTGTCTTTGAGTATAGGGGCAGGTCAGACTGATGAAGATTAAAGGGATTATTTCAGGCAGCAGTCTTTCTCAGAAAATTCAGAATGATATCAACCAGTTCCATTGTGTGCACAACCCACAAGCCTTATTTAGTGCAAAGCCCGCCTGCAGTCTGTAAAATGAATGTGATCAAAGAAAATGTCTGCATTCAGAAGGTGCACTGTCCATTCATAAATACCAAATGCATTCATTCCCGCATTTCAATTCCCCATCCCGTTCCCTTGCTGTCATCTCTGTCCATGGACTGCCAGACCGGGACCACCCACAAATTGGAGGAAGAACACCTGTTACGAAACTAGAGGACCCCAAAACCCAGCCGCATCAGATAATCACCAAGACAAAAGGGTTACTTAAACAAAAGTTGTTTTCAATTATCTTTGAACATGAAAACAGAATTAAACTTAAACTTATCTCTAGTGACTTACTTAACCTCCCTCTAAATCTAAGCACATGTGTGTGTAATGTGTATATAAGTTTAGAAAAGTTCTTTGGTTCACAGTCCCATCTCACTGTTGCAGGGAATTCTTGTACTGTGCACAGAAGTTAGCATTAATACAGTTCACCAGGCTTTGGTGCCTAACAGGGTAATTGGTTACCCCTCAGGAGGGTTCTTGTTGGTTTTCAGAAGGCTTTTTCATGTGTGTTCTCTGCTAAGAATGTGCCTGAAGAAGCAGAAGCAGCCCTTTAAATTGCAGTTCAGGTGACAGCGTTGAAAGCGCAGCGCTGGCCACCTGAAAGGACAGCTGCGCCGGGATGAGCATCTGAGCGCATTCCGGCTTCTGTCCCTTGAGCTGTCAAATCAGGATGGCTGGCTGTCAGGTGGGACAGCCAGAGCGGGCTATCAGTGTGGGGACGTCCCCACACTGATCCCGCTGCCCACTCTCTCCCCACTCACGAAATCAGTCCCCACACTGTCGGGCGGCCGGCGAAGGCTATCCCCATATTTAGTGCAAAGCCCGCCTGCAGTCAGGAGTGGGGAGAAGGGGGCTGGAGCAGCCGGCGGGGGACGAGTCTGGAGCGGCCGGCAGGGAAGAAGGGGGCTGGCCGAAAAAATGCCAGTACCCGACTCGAGCGTCTCCTTCTCCCCCACCAGCCACTCCAGTCTCCTCCTCCACCGGCCACTCCAGCCTCCTTCTCCCCCCGCCGGCCGCTCCAGCCTCCTTCTCCCCTGCTGGCCACTCCAGCCCCGTGAGTGGGGAGACAGTGGAGCAGCCGGATCAGTGTGGGGACATCCCGCGCCAGCTGCCTAAAAGTGTGGGGACTGGGAGAGGAGCTGTCAGGCACTGGCCAGCTGACTGTCATCCGAATGCAGCCACTTTTAGGCTGCTGCATTCAAATGGCTGGGGAGGCCACTGTGCTGCGGGGATTATCCCTCTCGGATGAGGGTTACCAAGCTCGCCTTGCAGGCGTCTCCTGCACATTCACGTTGCCTTCCCACAGCCGCATTTTGCCAAAATATGTGGCTTTACAAGGGGGGCAATTGGCTACCTGTAAGTGCCTAGAGAGAGTTTTCTTGTTCCAGGATAGCCACTCCAGTGTCTTGCTGATGAAACTTGCCCCCATCAGGGTTCTCCAGATAAAGACCTCTTTCTTTCAAGTCACCACAGAGTTCCTTTCTGTTTCTCCTATTCCAAGGGAAACACCAGACTGCCAGTCCTCTCCTTTGACCAGGCCGTCTTCCAAAGCTTGCCAACTTGTCCCTCTGGAACCAAAGTCTCTGTATCCGCTTTCACGTGGCCAGAATATCTGACTGTAAAGCTGACTATTCTACCCCAATGCAGCTGTCGGGTGGCCGCCTAAAAGTTGAGAACCCGGCCAGGAAGAGCACTTACCTAACCCTCCTCCTGTAGGTATAATCTCCGGCTCTGAGAATCCACCGTTGCACCTGAAAGCAGCAGTGGGATTACAGGCACAGTCCATAGGAGCCGGTGTTCGCTCGGTCGTGGCTCTCCTTCAGCCGGCATGTTCAAGTGAAAAAAAGGCATCTTCTCCGCGGCCACCCAAACGTCCCAGCTGCACTACTCCCAGCCACGTCTGCCGGCGCATTACCTGCGTCCGAGCACCTGAAAGCGGCTTGTCTCTCCTCTCTCTCGCTCCCTCCCATTCTGAGAGCAAAGCTGTTCTGTCTCTGCCTGCAAAGATCGTATGCTCTTCCAGACAGCAAACTGTTTTTCAGAAAAAGCTGAGCTGTATGTTGCTACATTATTGCCTCTTGCAAATGAGAGTCCATCATGAGTCTCACTCTGCAAAACTCCTGCAAAAATTCTGCATTTTAAAGTGTTTGTGTGTGACCTGCTCCAACAAACCTTTCCCAATTTATCTCCCAAACACCTCTTTATACTCTGTCACACACCTGGGCATCCTCCAACCAGATGGTATTAATATCAACTTCTCCAGTTCCTGTTACCCACCCCTCCCCCCCACCCAATCTTTCCCAATGTCTCCTTTCTTCCAGCTGTCTCTCACCCCCTTTCGCTCCATTTCCCTTCCCCCATGTCTGCTTCCACAGAGCCCCAAATTAAAAACCTCCTCTTCCCCTTTCAATCCTTACTTGTGTCCCATCCATATCCAATTAACACCTTTTGCCTGTTACTATGGACTAATCCCCTCCCATCCTTTTAATTCAGGCACCTGCCTGCTTTTTACTCATACCTTAAAGAGCTCAAGCCTGAGATGTTCACCTCCAATGGATGCTGCAACACCTCCAGCATTTCTGTGCCCACTCTTCCCCTATCCCCCCAATTTAGAACATAGATAACTGGTTGTCTACCCTATCTTACATTATCTTTTAGGCCTCTAATAAGTCATATCTTACCCTTCTTCGCTCCAAAGAGAAAAGCCCTATCTCTGCTAACCTTCCCTCACAAGACATCAGTCCTACTTGAATAGGAGGACTTACATATTTCTGGCTCCACTTCAATATTATACAGCAGATATGAATCCAAGTGTTGAAACCATGCAGGCTCACACCAACAGGAAGTATGTGAACACAAATCCCAGCCTGAATTACAGTGCCAACCCATTCCTCTGCTTATCTTTGAGCATGAATTAACCATTGTTAGCGGTTTTTAAAAATTTACACAAACTCAAATCCAGCCAATTCATTCTTGTCTGAGCACTTCAAGTAATTACTTTTAACCAGAAACCTTTTGGAGAATGAACCTCCTAAGTTTTTTTTAAATTAAGGATTTGATGACTTCTTGAGTCAAACCTGTACATTTCCTTTGAAGGGATGAGATTGGAATTATGTGGTTTAATTAAATCTCTCTTATTTTTCTAACAATCCTGCCCTTCAAACTCTTGAAAGACCCATTTGCTTCTTGAAGACAGAATTGCCTTTGGAGAAGGTTTTCATACAGGCTGCCAGTTCTGTTCTCTACTGTCCCAGAGCAGCGCAGCTAATGACTTGTCAATCAACAGCGTTGATTTAAAAATGTGTGTGTGTGTGTGTGTGTGTGTGTGTGTGTGTGTGTGTGTGTGTGTGTTTAAATCTAAATATTTTTTTCAAATTTAAAAAATTTAATTTAATGACAAAAGTCGTTAAGTTTGGGTTCTCGAGTATGTGAATTCACCACAAAAATTGTTTAGTGCAATTCATACGAGTTGTGAGCAATCAATTTTAAGGCTTATTGTGTACAAACGCTGGCCTCACCATGCTTCAAGAAATCCAAAGATGTCCCCCCTCACCAATGATGCCCACATTATATGCTTAAATAAAACCAAGGCCCACTCAAGCCATCAATTAACCCATTCTCCCTCTCGCTCTCTCTCTCTCTCTGCAACCATTAGAGACTCTATGTCAATTAAACAGGAAAATCTGCAGATGATGGGGTCAAGTGTAGTGCACAAACGCACTGGAGAGACTCAGCAGGTCACGCAGCGACCAGAGGAAGTAAAGGGTAACCAACGTTTCAGGCCTGACCATCTACCCTCCCACCTGCATCCACCTATTACCTGTTGGTCTGCAGTAAAACACGAAAATCTGCAGGCACCGTGATGGAAGTAAAAACACAAACCCAGAGAAACTCAGCAGGTCAAGCAGTGTCTTTTATGCAGCAAATACTAAAATATGTAGCCGACATTACAGGCTTGAGCCCTTCATCAAGGTATGGAAAAATGTTGGACTCAGCTGGCATTCAAACGAAAGTGGGGGGGGGGGGGGGGGGTCGCAAAGGCAAGAGGTGATAGATGGAGAAGGGAGGGAGGGGACAGCAGCAATCAAGGGAAGGAGGGTTGGCTGGGTGAATAGAGAGAGAAGGGAGGAGAACTGGAAAGAGGAAGGGAAGGGGATGGAGGAAGAGGAGAGCAGGTTCGCAGAAACCGGAAAAGTTGATGTTAATGCCATCCGGCTGTAGAGTGGCCAGATGGAAAATCAGGTGTTGTTCCTCCAATTTGCGGGTGATCCAGTACAAGGCCACGGACAGACATGAGAGTGTGATACAGAACTGAAATGGTTGGCTACTGGAAGATCTGTCACTGGTGCGGACGGAGCGAAGGGGCTCAGTGAAGTGATCTCCCAATCTGCGTCCAGTCTCTCTGATGTAGATTTCTGAACAAAAGAGTTGGTGGGTTAGGGAGGAGTGGGGAATTTCTGTTAGCCTATGCTCCTTCTTCTTCCACCCCCCCACCAACTTTTATCTGGGTGCCTACCTGATTTTCAGCACTTCTGATGAAAGGACCAGGCCCGAAACATTGGCTAACCTTTACTTCCTCTGGATGCTGCGTGAGACCTGTTGAGTTTCTCCAGCACGTGTGGGTATGGCACAGATTTTATGGCAACTTCCACAGTGAACACTTCATTCTACGAGTAGTATTGGCCTTTCAGAGCAAGAACATTGTTATAAATGTTGCACAATGCCCATTGGTTTTTTTTCCCCCCTGCAGCCTGGTTTGACGCCAGATTTTTATATTCCCTGCCAATGCAAACAAGAAAGCATGTCCCAGAATTTTCTGTTTTCAGTTACAGACTTGCAGCACTTTTTTTTTGGTTTCCATTTATATTCTCTCCTAACACTAGTTGGCAGAATCACTGACTGCAGAGCATAAAGCGCGGTGGGATGACTTTGTGGACCAAAGTGAAATACTGTGGGCTTCCAAATCAGGGAGAAAACATTGGAACATCCTCAGCAGGTCACCTCACCACCCGAGCAGTAAGAAACATTTCTAGTAGTTGGATTTTCACCAGATGGGTCACCTTACAGCTGGAGAAAGAAGACCGCTGGTGCTGGAATCTGGAGAAAATCCACAATCTCCTGGAGATTGTCAGCAGGCCAAGGAGCTTTGGTGGGAGATACATTTAGAGATGAAACCCAACAGCAAGGTTTTAAGGTGGTTTTACAACATTACACAGATCTGTTCATTCACAAGCCTATAATCGCAATGACTCAGGGAACTTGAGAGCGGTCTTTTCATTATCCGCAGAAATATTCCAAAACATTCCATAACACGTGCGGTGGTGTAGAACAGCATTTCCCAACTGGGGTGTGGCGTGGCCTTGTTTTTGGTGGACCGCATCGAAGGTTATGGTGACAACGTGCGGACGTAAAACAAGGTGGCAAAGTTGATGAAGAAATATCTCCAAAAACTTTGGGGTGGCACAGTTAGCGCAACGCTGTTACAGCGCCAGGGACTTGGATTTAAAAATCAGGCACTGCCTGTAAGGAGTTTGTACTTCCTCCCTGTGTCTCCATGCATTTCCTCCAGGTGCTCCAGTTTCCTCCCACCCTCCAAACAACGCACAGGGTCTGTAGGTTAATTGGGTGTATTGTGACAGAGTATAGAGATATGTCTTTGGGAGATAAATTGGGAAAGGTTTGTTAGAGTCGGTCACATACAAACACTTTAAAACAGGCCTTATTTAAAATACTGGAGCTCGGCCCCATGCTAGACATGTCGGGGCCAATGGTCTTTGCAAGAGCTTTGGAGAGTGCCCAAGAGACTTCACTAATGGATTTACAAAAAGGCAACAGATGAAAGATCTTGTTGGACCCGCCTTCTATCTGGAGGAGAGCTTGCTGTTCTAAGAGAGTCATGTGGTTTTGCAAGCAGAGAGCGTCAAACAATCTTTCTCTCTAAGAGTGAGGGAGAGAGAGATCATTCTACAGTGTTACAGCCAGTAACAGCAACTGGGACTGGAACAGGACAGGCTGACAAGCTTGTGGAAAGCCCCATTTGGAAGACGGGATTGAAAGTGCCTGATCAAAGCCCATGTGGTTCATGCAAGAGGAGAGGACTGGCTGCCTAATGTTTCACTTGGAATAAGAGAATCAAAAAGGCATTCTGTGGTGACCTGAAAGAAAGAGGTTATCATCTGGAGAACCCTGAGGGGGCAAATTTCATCAGCGACACTGAAGTGGCTGATTAAAATGGAATCAGTTGTGGATGTCCTGGAACAACAAATCTCTCTCTGAAAACCAACAAGAACATTTCTGAGCACCAACCATTTACCTTTCAAGCTCCGAAGCCTGGTGAACTTCATAAATGTTAAATTCTGTGCACAGAATAAGAATGGCCTGCAACCAGTGAACTTGGAGGAATGAGAAGTGAGATTGGACTGTGAACCAAAGAACTTTTCTGAATATTGTTCGTTATATACATTAATGATCTAGATGATGGGGTGGTGAATTGGATTAGTAAATATGCAGACGATACTAAGATAGGTAGAATAGTGGATAATGAAGAAGGTTTTCAAGGATTGCAGAGGGATTTGGGCTGCTTAGAAAAGTGGGCTGAAAAATGGCAGATGGAATTTAATGCTGATAAGTGTGAGGTGCTTCATTTTGGTAAGAAGAATCAGAACAGGACATACGTGGTAAATGGGAGAGCATTGAGGAATACAGAAGAGCAGAAAGATTTAGGAGTAACGGTACATCGTTCCCTGAAGGTAGAAACTCACGTGAATAGGGTGGTGAAGAAGGCTTTTAGTATGCTGGCCTTTATCAATCATTGCATGGAATATAGGAGTTGGGAGGTGATGTTGAGATTGTATAAGACGTTGGTGCGGCCTCATTTGGAGTTCTGTGTGCAGTTCTGGTCGCCTAATTATAGGAAGGATATAAACAGAGTAGAGAGAGTGCAGAGAAGGTTTACCAGAATGTTACCTGGGTTTAAGCATCTAGAGTATAGGGAGAGATTGGACAGATTAGGTCTTTATTCTTTGGAGCGTAGAAGGTTGAGAGGGGATTTGATAGAGGTATTTAAGATTATGAAAGGGATAGACAGATTGGATGTGGATAGACTATTTCCGTTAAGAGGAGGAAAGATTAAAACAAGAGGACATGAGTTAAGAATTAAGGGGCAGAGGTTTAGAGGTAACATGAGGGGGAACTTCTTTACTCAGAGAGTGGTAGCCGTGTGGAATGAGCTTCTGGGAGAAATAGTGGCAGCGGAGTCAATTGTATTATTTAAGAAAAGGTTGGACAGGTATATGGATGAGAAGAAGATGGAGGGTTATGGGCATTGTGCAGGGAGGTGGGACTAGAAAGGGGTGTTTGGTTCTGTGTGGACTAGAAGGGCCTAATGGCCTGTTTCCGTGCTGTAAATTGTTAGTTATGTTATGTTAACTTACACAAATATTACACACACATGTGCTTAGAATTAAGTTAGGTTAGTGAAGTTAATAGAGATAAGTTAAAGTTTGATTCTGTTTTCATGTTTAAAGATAATTAAAAGTAATTCTTGATTAAGTAACCATTTCTCTTGGTGAATATCTATTGCTGCTCGGTTTTGAGGTCCTTTGGGCTTGTAACAGTATTTATAGGCAGCATGGGGCTTTGTGGGCCTGTTACTGTGCTATATGTCAAAATATTTTTTTAAATTTTTTTCCTGGTGCTCCTAAGAGCACCAGGAAGTGGCCTGAGCTGACCAGTTTCCCCTTCCCCTCGCACCTCCACCGGGAGTCCGTGGCTTGCTTTATTTAGGAGGTCCGCAAATAAGTGAAAGATGGCTAGTGGGAGAATAAAAAAAGGTCGAGAAAGGGTGCTGCAGAATGTTCTGACTGGACACGAGGAAATTGTACAAGGCAGCACAATTTTGACATTCAAAAAAAATTTGGAGGGAAGCACAAAAGTCCGCAGGCGCTGTGATTATAGCAAAACAAAACAAAAATGCCTGAGGAACTCAGCCAATCGGTCTCTCAGCGTCCAAAGGAGTTAGATTTTTCACCGACGTTTCAGGCCTGAGCCCTTCTTCAAGGAATAGTGAAAGGCAGGCAGGAGCCTGAAATAAAAAGGCTGGAGGAAGAAAGGACGCGGGGAGGAGCACAGGCCAAGAGACAAGTTCGAGAAGGCTGGGAGGACAGGAGAGGAAGGGTGAAGAATTGATCGGGGAGAGGGTGGCTCTGTGAATGCAGAGCTCAGATTTGTTGTCAGAGTACATATATATATATATTTCTATCTACACACACACAAAACCATACAACAATTCCAGTACGAAAACACACAGCATCTATGGCATGGGGATTGTTTAAGGTGATATGTGAGCGGAAATAAAATGTTTGAAAACCACTGTCTTAAACTAATTTACTTCCCTTGAGTCTATTTGAAAAATTGAGGGGAGTTGCCCTGCGTTCTGCCAAATAGGAGATAATGATGCAAGTAAAACAGAGGGTTGTGAGTGTGAGGTTGGGAAGGATTAGATTGTTGAGGAGTAGGTTTCCATAGGTCAGCCCAACACTGTGGGCTGAAGGGTCTGCAATGTGCTGGAATGTTCCACGTTCAAATCCAGGCCAATGTGACTAGTCCAGAATGGCAACTTGGTCAGCATGGACCAGTTGGGCTGAAGGGCCTGTTCCATGATCTAGGCTCTATAATATCATACACAAACACGCTGGAGAAACTCAGCAGGTCACACAGCGTCCACAGGAAGCAAAAGGCATTGTGGGCCTGAGCCCTTCGTTGGGAATGTGGAAGAACAGCTGACGAGAAAGGTGGGGGGGGGAAGAGGAGAGGAGGGAGGAAGAGGCCAACAGGGAAAAGGTAGGTACAGATGAGAGAAGAGAAAGAGCTGAGAAGTGATCGTGGGGAGGGCAGAGAGTTAAGATGTGTAGCTCTGACAAAAGGAAGGGAACAAGGTGAGGAGAAAGAAGGATGAAGCAAAGAGGGAGACTGAGGGATGGGGTTAACAGAAATTGGAGGTCAATGTAAAGCCGTCTGGGACAGAATACAAGGTGTTGTTCCTCCAGTTTGTGGGTGGCCTCAGCTTGGCAGTGCACGAGGCCACAGACAGACTGGTCTTTGTGGGAATGGTGTGTGGAATTAAATTGGTTGGCCACTGGGAGGTCTTTGCTGCATCCAGTTCCCTGGTGTATTCTTTCTTGGTTCTCTACCTGAGCCCTCTGCCCTCTCCCCCATCACTTCCCAGCTTTTTTTTTTGTCTCTTCAAGTTTCACAGCACTATCCACCCATGACGTCTTACCTGTCAGCCTGTGCTTATCCCCGCTCCCCCTCCTAAATGCCCCCACCTTTTTTATTCAGGCATCTGCTGGACTTTCAGCATTCTTATGGGCTTGACTTCTTATGGGCTCTACGTGACCTGCTGAGTTTCTCCAGTGTGTTTTGTACTGTATTAGTCAAGTCTAAGTTTATTATCAGCCCTTTGTTCAACAACCTGACAAAACAGCGTCCTCCGGTCCTCAGTGCAAACCACACAGGCACACAACCAGACACAGCACATATACCAATAAACCATACACATGCAGGACAAGTATTCATATATACAACTCAATAAATATTTGTTTCACGAGTATGAGAATCTTGGATAGTGAGTGTGAGCAGTTCCTTTGGTCGTTCAACATTAAACCCCAGCATCTGCATGGTGACATCCAACATCAGAACAGAAGCAGCAAAGCAACAATGGCTGGGAAGATGGACCAAAGGTTTCTCGCCGCGGCTAGATCACAGCCCTAATGAAATTCAGGGTAAACGAGCCTCAAATTGTCATCACGGGTGGACGAGTGGGATGATTTCGCGGATAAATGATGTGTAGGGGAGAATAAAATGGGTTAGACCAGTGGTTTTCAAACCTTTTTCTTTCCACTCACATAGCATCTTATATTATCCCTATGCCATTAGGAAGGGATTATTTATGATGGTATATGAGTGGGAATAAAAAGGTTTGAAAACCACTTTTTTTAATCGTCCCTAATTGACTCGTTATGTCCACAATAGGGTCACTAGTTAAGTGAACTCCAAGCAACTTGGTGCTCTCCACTCTCCCCACCTCAGAGATATTGATGTGTGGTGGAGGATCCTCTGATCATCTCCCTTCATCTTGTCCTCGTTGAGAGTTTATTACTCTCACACTATACCATATGTACAAACGTATTTTCCATGTGGTAATTTTACCCACGTCTACCACTTCCTCTGGCAATTCATTCCATTCACCCACCGTCCTCCAGACGTTACTCCCATACAAACATATGCAGGACCAGGATTCATATATACAAATAAATTTTTTTAAAAATTCATGAATCTGAGAACCTCAGATGGTGAGCGCGAGCCGTTCCTTTGGTCGTTCCTCATTCTCACTGCCCATGGGAAGAAGCTGTTCCTCAGCCTGGTGGGGCTGGCTCTGATCCTCCTGGATCTTTTCCCCGACGGGAGCAGCTGAAAGATGCTGTGTAAGGAGTGGAAGGGGTCCTCAATGACTTTGCACCCCCTCTTCAGATAATGATCCTGGTGGCTCACGTCAATCGTGGGGAAGGAGACTCCAGTGGTTGATATAATGGTGGTCGGTTGTCTTACCCGCCTCAGTCTTCTCAGGAAGTGCAGTTGCGCCTTCCTGACAAGTGAGGAGATGTTAAGTATCCACGATAGGTCACTAGTCAGGTGAACTCCATGGAACTTGGTGCTCTCCATTCTCCCCACCACAGAGTTGTTAACCTTTTTAAAGTAACTTCGATGTTGTTGTCTGCAGAGTTTTATGAATGAGTTCAGATGTATTTGCAGTTTTTTTTGCTGGAAGTGGTCAGTTATTTTTAGCACAACTTGAGCTTTGTTGGGGAAAGCACAGAAACTCCTTTGCTTGCCCTTTCGCCTCGCTGCCGGTGAGGTATATGTTTGCAATCTGCACCTGAGCCTGCTCTGTACACAGTCTGCATTCCATTCTCAGCGACAATTCTGTTGCTTGTCGATCATTCTCAGGGAAGGCCGTAACATCTAGTCTTTCGTACTGCAGCGTGTGTGAATGTGGCTGATGCTGTTTCCAAAGTTCCTTGCAGATGGGGGACAGAGCTGTGGGGGAGGCTGCCATATTAATGACTGCCCATTTCAACTCCCTGCCACATCCCAACACATCTGTCCATGGTCTCATGCACTGCCCAACTGAGACAACTGCCTGTGGCAACAAATTCCACAGATTCACCAAAGTCTGGCAAAAGAAATTCCTCCGCATCTTTGTTCTAAGTGGACACCCTTCAATCTTGAAGTTGTGTCCTCCTCTCCGCTACTCTCCCACCACAGGAAACAACCTTTCTATGTCTACTCTATCCATGCTAGGCCTCATCTTCTACACCACTGGTTCTCTACCTTTTTCTTCCCACTAACATTGCACTAAGTATTCCCTATGCAATTGGTGCTCTGTGATCAGTAAGGGATTGCTTAAGGGAGGATGTGGGTGGAAAATAAAAAGTTTGAAAACCACCGTTTTAATTGTACCTAATTGACTTGTTATGTGACGGTTTCAGAACTCCAAAGGAAATGGGCCAACGACAATTTTTCTCAAGCAAAATATTTCAGTAACAATTGAGTCTAGATCAGTGATTCTCAACCTTCCCTTCTCACCCACATCCCACCTTAAGTAATCCCTTACAAATCACAGAGCACCGAGGGCATAGGGATCACTGTTCTACACCTTGCCCATTTAAGCCATTTCATATTCTTCTTTTACGGCTGTTGAATCTGACTCCACCACTTCCTCCCACAGTGCGTTCCAGATATCAACCACTCTCGGGGTGAAAAATGTACCTGTTAGATCCTCCACAAGATGTCCTCCAATTAATAGAGCGATAGCTCTAATAGAAGCACGATACACAATAGATTATTCTGTTCTGCCTCTCAGAGAAATCCCCTCACCTTTTTTTCCAGGGCCTCGTCTGTTTTTGCTTATACCCGATGAAGGGTCCCAGCCCAAAACATTTAAACCTAAAATTTTTTATATTTTAAATTTAGACAGACAGCATGGTAACAGACCCTTCCGGCCCAGAAGCCTGTACTGCCCAAATACAGCCAGTTAACCTCCAACCCCCATAGGTTTTGAATGGCGGGAGGAAACTGGAGCATTCAAAGGAAGCCCATGTAGGCACGGTGAGACTGTTCAAACTCCTGATACACTGTCAGATTCAAACCCAGGTCACTGATGAGGCAACAGCATTAGGCCAACTGCTACGCTAACCATGCTGCCCTGTACTGTTGGTCTACACATTGGTTACCCTTCATTTCCTCCGACAATTGCGTGAACTGCTGAGTTTCCCCAGCACATTCTGTCGTACTGTACCCATCAGTCCCTTTTCCCCCACTTCTCTCTTCTCTTCCACGTACCTATCAACTCCCCAGTTCTCCTACCACCCACCTACACTGGGGGGTGGGTGGGGGGAATAACTCATAGCTGGCAATTAACCTCCCAGCTTCAATGGAGGGAACCAGAACAACCACAGGAAACCCATGCGGATGCAGGAGAGAACTTTCAAATCCTACAGAGGCCATTCAAAGGGCGGCAGCTTTTGCCTCGCTCCTTTTGTGGCGACAGCCATGACAGTCCAGATCCTTTGGCCATGTACTTTCTGTGAACGCATCTCCAGCTTTACAGCCCACGGAGCTCCCCTCGAAAACACTCAGGCAAGCAATGTCTCTGCTGCAGCTAATCTATTTAACATTGTCCAAACAAGATGGCAAATTACCCTGCAGCCAAACGCTGTCTGCAGACTAATCTCAAGGATTACGCTCGCAGCTTGATTGAATAGAAATTGCCAGTTCGACGGTTGAGATCGCGGAACCCCGCGCGATCCAAATAGGAAACAGCTGGCCCATGTAACTCAGCTATTTGATTCAACCCGAAAGCCCTCAAGCCACCAACCTTCCTATTGTAAAACAAACACAGATTCTGTGACAGGCATTTTCCAAAGCTGGATCGGTTCACATTCCATAGTAAGTTAGGAATGTGGAATCCAGGAAGAAGCAACTGGAGGCAGCATGTGTGGGCTAGAGATAGTCAGTCAGCAAAGATGGGCAAAGACTTCTCCTCCACGATCACGCTCAATGCCAGCACTCAGTCCCCTACTATACCCTCTTTCCACATCCATGAGTCTGCAGGCAAATACCTCTCCAAATCGATCTTCAAATTCACAGGCCACACCACAGTAATGGGATGGATATTAAATAATAAGGAGATGGGCAGCACGGTTAGAGCAACGCCAGTGACAGGGTTCCGAATCCCGCGCGGTCTGCAAGGAGTTTGTACATTCTCCCCACATCTGCGTAGGTTTCCGCCCACCCTCCAAAACATACCGGGGTTATAAATTTTATGGTAGGTTTTGTAGGACTAGACTTTAATATCCCTTATTGGACTCTTGAAACTTGCTGCCTAGATTCTGCGGGGTAGCCAAGTGAGTGGTGGCATCTTCTGGGTGATCAGGTGGGCGCCCTCCTTCCTCAGTGTTTCGCTGATAGACCCACGACACCTCCAGAAGGTTCAGCAGTAAATCCCGGTGTCCAGGCCTCACCCTCGAGATGCCATTCAATCACTTGGGGGTCCAGGTGCAATCCTTTTTCCTTATCCAGAGCCACTGACTACCCTGTTCAGCAGCTCTGGAGAGATCTTTGTCGCTCGTCGGTGTATCTTTCCTCGCACTCCCATCTGCCGGAGTAGCCTTGCTGTCGATGAGACTACAAATCCTCTACAGCCTACTTTAACTGGTCGAACCCTTGCCTTCCAGCCACGTTGCTGCATGTCAGCTGCAAGCTCAGCGCACCACTATTTCTTCCTCCCAGGGCACCGTAAGCTCGAGGATGTAAACAAGATGGAGTGAGACAGACCACAGCACAAGGTCTGGTTTCCGTGATTTCATTTGGGAAGCAGAGGCTCTGGGCCAAGTCTGCCTGCCACCTTCCAATCATGCGCCCCACCTAACCACCCAGTATCTGATCTTGATGTGGCGATTCCAGCTTGACCTTCACCTTCCTGGACAAATGCTGTTAACAGCCAGAGGGATGAAGGGAGAGTTAGAGCGTTAACACTTGTCTGCTGGTTTTACAGCACTGCTACAAGACACCGTAGCACCTGAATGTGATGGCCATTTCAGCCCACGAGCCTGTGCCACCCAATTTACACCCAATTAACCTCCTACACCCCAGTACGTTTTTGAATGGCACTTTTTTTGTAGATAATTGAGTGCATTTGGGCAGCATGAGCTCATGTCTGTGCTGTATGTCTAAATTTAAATTTTAAAATTTAGAATACAGGAAAGAGATTGAAAGGCCACTAGAGTGTAAACCAGGAGTCTGCAGATGCTGGGAAACTAGTACAATACACAATAGTGCCAGAGGAAACTCAGCAGGTCACCCAGCATCCATGGAAAGTGATAGGTAGTCTGAACCCTTCTTTAAGTGCCTGAAGGTGGACTCAGACATAACTGTTGACTGCCTTTTGCTTTACAGGATGCTGTGTGAAACACTTGCGTCAAGGTGCCAAGATAACAACCTTTTTCTCTCTCTCAATGTCAATTAGACTAAGGAAATGATTTTTGACTTGAGGAAAGGGGGCAGAGACCACATCTCTGTCCACAACAATGTGTTGAAGTGGAAAGAGTAGATAGCTTTAACTTCTTAGGAATAAACATGTCCAGTAGCATGACCGGAACCAATCACACTGACACTATGGTCAAAAAAGTGGAAACCAACACCTCTACTTTCTTCATGTCAAGTTTATTGTCATTTGATTGTACAAGTACAACCTGACAAAACAGCGTTCTCCAGTCATCGGTGTAAAACACGTAGACACACAACCAGACACGACACAAACAGACAAAAAATACATATGCAGGACAAGTATCCCTAGGCACAAATAATTAAATATTGTTTTGTAAATAGGAGAGGCTCAAAAGGTTAAAGTGGGTTGTTCCTTTGGTCATTCAGTATTCTCACTGTCTGTGGGAAGAAGCCTGGTGGTGCTGAATCTGATCCTCCTGTAGCTCTTCCCCGGTGGGAGCACCTAAAAGACACTGTGTGCAGGGTGGAGGAAGTCCTCAATGATTTTCCATGCCCTCTTCAGACAACGATCCAGGTAGGGGACAGGCTGGGGGGAAGGGAGACTCCTGTGAACATCTCTGCCACTCTTATTCTTAGAAGACCAAGAATCTTGTGTGATGGATTTTATCATATTTTATCTTGTATATAGATATGTTTTTGAAGGAGATATATTGCGGGGGGTTTAGTGTAGGTCGCAAACAAACACTTCACAAAACAGATCTCATTTAAAATGCCAGAGTTCTGCTCAAGTCAGAGAGTCCAGGCTCCGAGTGCCTTTGCAAAAACTTTGAAGAGTGCCTATAAGGACTTCACAAGTAGGTGTTAATGGGACAAGCTGTGGAGTAATGGATTATTGATTTGAAAGCAACAGATGAATGGACTCAGAAGTTTGAGTCTGGAGCTGCAATCTGTCTGGTTGCAGTTTGCTGTTGTAAGAAGGTTTGCAAGGAGAGAGAGAAAACTGGTTTGCAAGGAGAGAGAGAGAGAGAGGGGAAAAAAACTGTTTTCTGCAGTCATGGCAAGCTGGCAGCTTGTTTAAAACCCCATTTTGAAGACAGGTTGTGAGTTCTGAGCTCAGCCTGTTGAAAACCTTTGTGGTCCACATAAGAGGAAATGGTTGGCTAGAGCGTTTCACCTGAAATAAGGGAAACAAGAGGAACTCTGTGGTGACCCGAAAAGAAGAGGTTATCATTTGGAAAACCCTGATGGGGAAAAGTTTCTTCGACAAGACATTTGAAGTGGCTGATCGGAGGGAATCAGTTTGTGTGGGTCCAACGAGCAACGAATCTCTCTCTGAAACCAACAAAAACTTTCCTGAATGGTAACCCATTACTTTTAAACACCAGAGCTTGGTGAAGAATCATAAATGTAAAATTCTGTGCACAGTATAAGAATTGCATGATACCAGTGAATTTGGAGGAGTGAGAAGTGAGATTGGACTGTGAATCAAGGAACTTTTCTGAACTTACACACACATTATATACACGTGCGCTTAGAATTAGAAGGGGGTTAAGTTAATAGTGAGGTTAAATTTTGATCCTGTTTTTATGTTTAAAGAAAATTAAAAACTATTTTTGTTTAAGTAACCATTTGTCTTGGTGAATTTCTATTGCTGCTGGGTTTTGGGCTTCTCTGGGCACATAATACTTGGAACGTCTCCCTTGGATGAACCCAGGGTCAGCACCAAGGGGGGCATCCATGGGCATTGCCTCATCCCCCCCCAAGCGAGGTGCTGCACTCCCCCCCCATATGGTTGCAGCCATTGCTCACCGTCAGACCCACCCCATCGGCGTCACTAACACGGGTCAAGCATCACGAGCAACGAATGACGCTTGACGCCACAAAAGCAGCATTCTCACCATCTACATTGGGGGGGGGTGGCAGATGATGGTGACAGCACCCCCCTCTCCCCCTGCTGAGTGAGTTTATGAGCATTTCACAATGCCCCCCCCCCCCAAACACGCTAAAGCCCGGCTCTAACATTCGTTCTGGCGCCGACAATGGATGAACCATTGAGAGCAGACTAACTGGATGCATCGCAGCATGGGACGGGAGCTGCTCTGCTCCAGATGTACAAGGTGGTGAACACAGCTCAGAAGACTGAGATTAGGACTCAAAATCATGACCTGGTAAACTTCCTGCCACAGAAAATTGTTATAGCCTAGTTCATTAGTTGTATTCAAAAGGGCGATGGATCTGGCCCTTCTAGATGAAGGGAGAGAAAGCAGGAATCAGGTACTGAAGTCACATGATCAGCCATGATCCGACTGAACGGTGGAGCCTCGGGAAAGCTGACGTTGCCCCACCAACATGGGAGGATCTGGATCAAGGTCACCCGCAGCGGAGGGACGCCATCGGAAAAGGTGTGGATACTGCTGAGAACAAACTCAGAGAGGCACCAGAGGAAAAGCACAGAAAGCACCACAACAGAGCTTCTGCCCCTTCTGTCCCTCCAGGCCTCACCTGCCAAATATGTGGCAAGCAGTGCCTGCCAAGGATCGGCCTGTGCAGTCACTCCACGACACACATTTCAAACCCCACAGACTGACTGACAGGAACCATCATCATCCTAAAGGTTGGATAGCCAGAAGGTGGTACAGGTTCAAAGGCCTGAATGGGCTTCATCTGCACCCATCCCTTACCATTCTATGAATGCACAATCCACTGAGTCAGTGCAAGGAAACATAGCTATCACAGCAAAATGTCCAAGATTGCCAGGGTGGGAAATAGCTTCTTCCCGCAGGCTGTGAGATCGATGAACAGTATCCTGTAACCCAGTAAATCATTCATCAAGGTAGAATTTAAAATATGTGATAATCATGTTGGGAGGGGACGGGGGGGGGGGGGGGGGGGGTGTTGGTGTGTGTACACACTGTGATCCAGAGAAACGCTGTTTCATCTGGTTGTATGTGTACAGTCATTTAATAATAGACCAAGTATAAACACAATGCTGGAGAAACTCAGTGTACTTTATTTAGCAAAGATATACTTTATGTACCAAAGATAAAGATACATAACCAACTTTTCAGGTCTGAGCCCTTCATCAAGAGTCCCTTTTCCACTGGCATCCCAGTTAATTGGCCGTGTAATGTCCCGGGATAGGAAGCCCTTTGTGCCGTTTGCGCTGGGCCACCCTTAATTGGAACACAATTTGCTTTTCCACTGAATGCAACTCGGCCCCGGAGATTGGAGTGTTCCACGTTCAACTGGAAACGGGTGACCTCCTGTTGCATCTTTTCCATTAGTTTTATCAGCATGCCAACGTCAGCAAATGGCAGGGGTCGAGGTGGTTAATCCCTGGCATTCAGACAGTGTTCCTTTTCCAGTGGACCCTGTCCCAGTTAATTCCTGGACTGAGTGCCAGTGGAAAAAAGGGGCTAAGGTGTAAGCAAAAAGCAGACAGGCACCTGGATAAAAAGGTGATGGGAGAGAAGGGGCAGGAGCACAGACTAACAGGAAAGAGGTCATATATTGATGTGGATGGGAGGGTAGAAGAGAAAAGACTGAGGTGATGGGGGGAGGGTGAAGCTCTCTGAATGGCAAGGGAATGGAAGGAGGTGGGGAGATGGAGGAAAGGAGACAGAAAAATAGAGAAAGAGAGAGACAGAGGGGGTTTTAACGGAAACTGGATGTCGGTGCCACCTGGTTGGTGGGTTCCCAGACAAAACATTAGGTGCTGTTCCTCCAATTTGCCTCAGTTTGGCAGTTCATGTGCTCACAGGTAGGCATGTCAGTGTAGGAATGACGCGTGGAATTGCAAAGGTTGCCCACTGGGAGGTCACCACTATTAGGGCAGGCAGAGCGAACGTGCTTGATGAAACAAGCTGCCAGTCTCTCCGACGTAGAAGAGTCCACAATGGGAGCACCGGATGCAGTAGATGACCCCTGTAGATTCACAACTGCAGTGTTGCTTCACCTGGAAGGACTATTGGGACCCCCGAACGGTAGTGACGGAGGCGGGGTGGGTGCAACTGGACCACGTGCTGTTTCAGGTCGAGATAGTGCATCGCCGAGATGCATGCTGGGAATAAATCGGAACACCTTACAGGAAACATCACTGTCATCTGTAGTAGCTGGGGTACACAGAAAGGGGAAGGAAGATCTGTGCCAATTTTGAATTTTTTAAAAAATTCCTGTGTGAAAATGTGTCTTTAATCAGCAATTTGTGATCTGTTTATTCTAAATGTATAGCTGAACAGGCCGGAGAAAAAGAATGTGCAAGTTGAGCTGTTTTACATCTGCATCTCATGGAAAAGCTGATTCCAGCAGATCCTCCATCCAAGCACAACATTCCCTTGCAAACCCATTGCTCATGTACCCCTGGGGTCTGGTTTTGGCACGTGTTGGCCTTCCGACGCTTCTGAGGAGAAATAGGAGGGGAGGAAGAGAGGAAATGTGGAGGGAGAAATGAAAGGAATAAAAAGGGAGAAAGAGGGCGCAAAAGAAAGAGCGTGAGTGAAAGAGAACACAGGAGATCTGGGTGTCACGCTCTATGTAATAAAGCCTTTGAGGTTTAACTTTGTCAATTGTACCTTGTACAGTGTTCAAGGTTCCTTCTTTGGTCACATTATAATACATTAAAATGTGACATACACAATATACCACAAATACTTGTGTAAAAGTTGATCACATGTAAAAGTCAAACCCGCGCCACCCCCTCCCCCCCCCCCACTATTTTTGACCAATAAAAGATGGCACAGGGATTACTTAAAGTGGTATGTGAGTGGAAAGAAAAAGGTTGAGAACCACTGGATAAGGAAGATCAATTAACATGAAGCAAGGATCTGCTCTTGGGTTCATTCCGGAGCCCGATGGC
The DNA here is from genome assembly GCF_036971445.1 of Narcine bancroftii. Taxonomy (NCBI): domain Eukaryota; kingdom Metazoa; phylum Chordata; class Chondrichthyes; order Torpediniformes; family Narcinidae; genus Narcine; species Narcine bancroftii. The sequence goes on from NC_091472.1 coordinate 9,524,198, forward strand.
TGCAGGGAAGAAACTGCCTTTAAGCCTGCTAGCCAGTGCGTTCACACTCTTGTGTATTCTTCCCAATCAGAAGAGGGAGAAGAGGGTGTCTAGGGTGGACACTTCATCCTCTCTCCTTGTGTTTTATGTACTCGTGAAGTGCTGTGCTGCCTCTGTACTTGTGTATATGACAATATTCATTCAATCACGATCACTTTGTTCATTCAACTATCCTCCATCACGGATGAAGAGCTTGCAAAAATGTGCTTGAGAAACTCAGCAGGTCACGCAGTTTCCATAGTAAAGGGGTGAATGGTGGTCCTGCTGTCATGGCAGCCCCGCCACACTTATGGACATGGGAGAGCGAAGACACAGCCCCATCCAAATGCTGGTGGAGCCGTACAGGCATTAAATGACCTGTTAGAAGAGCCATTGCTTTTAAAACCAAAATCCTGCAACTGCGGGATCTGCATCCAAGATGGCGGCACCTGTGCTCCACAGCGGCCTCGAGGGGTGGCAAACTCTGGGGAGCAGCGGCCCAGTGCATCGGAAACAGAGGGAACACTCCCTGTTGAGAAGGAAAAGCAGAGGGCATGACCTTACAGGACGGTGACCATGGCACCAGACCAGCGAGGGGCTCAGCCAGCTGAACGACCCACACAGGCTGCGGGCGACTTGCAGCCGGGAATCCGCACAAGCTACTGGGGGGTGGCCCGTAGGAACCAGGTATGGGAGCCGGGTTTCGACAGGGTGCTGAAGGTTGGATCTGGAGCTCAGGTTGCCGATGGATCGAACAGGAGTCTGCATAGGCTACGGTAACGCTGGAGGTAAATCCACAGATACTCAGTGTCTCTGACGAGACTCACTTTTGCTTCGCCTTTACTCGTACTGGGAGGGGCACCGGGTGACACTAATGGCAATTCTTTATCTGCCTTATGGCAGACTGAAAGCAATTTCATGTAATATTACATGTCCTGTATTATTACAGGACAATAAAAGAATCTTGAATCTATGGATGCTGCATGACCTGGTGAGTTTTTTCAGCACGTTTTTGTATTGCACTCGACCCGAGCGTCTGCAGACTCTCTTGCTTAACCTCCCGCATGAAGAACAAACTCAGCTGAAGGCAGTGACGACATGCTCAAGCACGATACTGCCGGTCTGGGAAGAGAAGGAAGAAGGCATCTTACAGTCAGTTATGAGAAGCAGCCGGGATGGAGGGGGTGGGGGAGGGGTGGGGGCGGAACAAAACACACTGGCCTCAAAGGGGGAAAAGAGATGAAAGGAGACGTCAGGCAATCGGGATCAAATCTCACCCTGCAATTCTGTTCAGTGACCCGTACTCTTACTTCAAACCAGGTGAAAAGCAGAAGCCACAAGTTTCCAGCTGTCCAACAATCACAAGATGAAGGAAAAGAAGTAGGCCATTCAGCTCATTGAGTCTACTCGCCAACTCCACCCTGAGCTACACTGTTCTCACCTCTAGTTCCAAGTTCCGGCTGTTTCCCCGTATCCCCTGACTAATTAGATACCTATCACCTCCTCCTTAAACACCCCCAATCAATGAATTCCACAAATCCACGATGAAATTTTTCCTTATCTCTGTTTTAAATGGGCACCATCTAATTCTAAGACTGTGTCCTCTAGGGAAACATCTTTTTCACATCTACTCTGTCCAATTCTTTCAGCATTTGAAATGTTTCTATGAGATCCCCTCTCATTCTCCTCTACTCCAATGAATACAGTTCAAGAGCCGCTAAACATTCCTCATATGTTAGCTCTTGCATTCCAGGAATCATCCTGGTAAATCTTCTCTGAACTCTCTCCCATATATTTACATCCCTTCTAAGGTGAGGGGCCCAAAACTCCACATGGTTCTCCAAATGAGATCTCACCAGTGCCCCATAGAGCCTCATCAACACCTCTTTATTCTTGTACACTATTCATCTTGAAATGATGCCAACATAGCATTCGCTTTCTTTACTGCCAATCCAATCTTGTGGTTAACCTTTAGGGTATCCAGCACGAGGACTCTGAGCAATTCACTTCAGATGGGAACAATATGGCTAATCCTTCAGCTTACTGAAAGGTCGGGTAAGGAGGGATTAACTTCACACCACATGGAGTTTATCATAAGGACACTAAACCTTAAAAATCACCAGCAAGATACAAAATAGGAAACACCTCTGCACACAAAAAGATGGTTAAAAATTTCACTTCTCTGATGAAGCAGAGAGTGAATTTGTTTTAATGCATCAGTGAACTCAGAGACTGGGAGATAAAGAGATGTGACTAGAACTAGGGTAATATTTTCAACCCCCACCCCCACTCACATACCACCTTAAGGAATCCCTCACTAACCACAGAGCACCCATGTCATCAATAGGGAGACCCCAGTCATTTCTCGGCCATTTTGATGATCCTCTGTATTGACCCTCCAGTCCGATGCTTTGCAGCTACCACACCATGCAATGACATGGAGCTACAGTAGCTTTATGGAATACAGATTCACAGCTAGTGTAGCGATGAGCGCAATGTGATTAAAATGCCAGCGACCCAGGTTGGAATGTGGCACCTCCGAGGAGTTTGTTTGTTCTCCTGTGACAGAATATATAGAAATGTTTTTGGGAGATAAATTGGGAAAAGTTTGTTTGAGGAGGTCACATATAAACACTTTAAAACTGATCTTATTTAAAATACTGGAGCTCGGCCCCATGTTAGACATGTCGGGGTCAATGGTCTTTACAAGAGCTTTGGAGAGTGCCCAAGAGACTTCACTAATAGATTGTTGTTTAAAAAAAAAGGCAACAGATGAAAGAGCTTGTCGGAGCCACAGACTGTAGTGGAACTTAATGTTCGAGGATAGTCAAGTGGTTTTTCAAGCAGACATTTTCTCAGAGTGAGAGAGAGAGAGAGAGAGAGAGAGAGAGAGAGAGAGAGAGAGAGAGAGAGAGAGAGAGAGATCTTCTACAGTGTTACAGCCAGCAACAGCGGCTGGGACTGGAACAGGACAAGCTGACAAGCTTGTGGGAAATCCCATGTGGAAGATGGGTTCTTGTTTCAGCCTGGTCAAAGCCTTTGTGGTTCATGCAAGAGGAGAGGACTGGCTGTCCAATGTTTCACTTGGAATAAGGGAAACAAAAAGGAACTCTGTGGCGACCTGAAAGAAAGAGGTTATCGTCTGGGAAAACTCTGATGGGGGCAAGTTTTGTCAGCAAGACACTGGAGTGACTAATTAAAAAGGAATCAGTTGTGAATGTCCTGGAACAACAAATCTCTCTCTAAACTGACAAGAACTTTCCTGAGCGGTAACCATTTACCTTTCAAGCACCAAAGCCTGGTGAACTTTATAAATGTTAAATTCTGTGCACAGTTTAAGAATTGCTGCCGGCAACCAGTGAACTTGGAGGGGTGAGAAGTGAGATTGGACTGTGAACCAAAGAACCTTTCTGAACTTACACACACATTAGCTTAGAATTAGAAGGGGGTTATGTCAGGTTAGTTAAGTTAATAGTGATAAGTTAAAGTTTGATCCTGTTTTCATGTTTAAAGATAATTAAAAGCAACTTTTGTTTAAGAAACCATTTGTCTTGGTGAATATCTGTTGCTACCAGGTTTTGGGGTCCTCTGTGTTCGTACCACTCCCCAGCCAGGACTTGTGTGCGTATTCGCTAGGTGCACTGGTTTCCTCCCACCCTTCAAAAATATACTGGGTTGGCAGATTAATTGGGAGGCATGGATGTCTCGAGCTGGAAGGGCATTCTCCCATGCTGTTACCGTCAAAACTAAGGTGCAGAAATCCTCTGCAAGCTCCGCCACGCAGCACAAGCCAGAGGTCACTCCACAACTTGCCTGCTCAGCCAAACCTTTGAACAATTAGTAGCATCCCCTGGTCAAAATGCTGTACTAAACACCCAGATTTCCATCCCTGCGCCATGCATTGCTGAGTCAGTAGTGCATTCTGCCATCAACGAGATGTTGACATAGCAGCTGACTAATCAAGTGGATATTGGGACGATGATGGGAATGGAGGCAGAATTCTGAAAAAAAAATCAGCTGTCCTCGAGACGAAAGGAAATAATTCATGCAACCACAAAATTTGGGGTAAATTAAGAAGGCTTGCAGATGCTGGGGGCTGAGTGCAATACACAAAGTCAGTCATAAAAGGAAACCAACATTTCAGGTCTGAGCCCTTCATCGGGTACAAGAAACAATGGGCAGGTGCCCAAATAAATGGTTGGGGGGGGGGGTAGGGGAGTGGTACAAGAAGGGGAGGGAGGAAGTGGTTCGAGGAGGGGAGGGAGGAAGTGGAAGGAGCACAGATCAACAGATACAGGAGGGAGGGTAAAAGAGGAGGTTTTGCGGAAGGCAGCTGCTCTCTAGAAGGGGTGGGAAGCTGAAGAAAAGGAGTCACAAAGATAGGGAGAGGTTAATGGAAATTGGAGATCGATGTCAATGCCGTCTGGTTGGAAGGTGCCTAGTCAGAGCAAACAAGTGTTGGTTGGGTGTTATCTACTACTCCGTTTGTGGTCTCCTCTACATCGGAGAGACTGGGTGCACACTGGGAGATCGCTTCGTTGAGTGCCTCGGCTCTGTCCCCCGCATTAGCACAGATCTTCCAGTAGCCACCCATTTCAATTCCCTGTCCCATTCCCTTGCCATCATGTCTGTCCATGGTCAGGTGTACTGCCAGACTGAGACCACCTGCAAATTGGAGGAACAATGCCTCATCTTCCATCTAGACACCCTCTAACCAAATGGAATTAATATCAACTTCTCTGGTTTCTGTTAAACCACCCCCACCCCTCTTCTTCTTCCCTGACTCCTTCCCTCTAGTTCTCTCTCTCTCTCTCTTCCCTTTCCCTTGTCTCCTCTTATAGAGCCAAAATCAATTCTCTCCTTTCCTCTCATCATATCATTAGGTAAGTGGAGAGCATTCCATCACACACATGATTGTGTCTAATTGGTAGTGGAAGGGAGTTGGGGTATCCAAAGCAGACTTACTCCAGAACACTCTTAGGACAAGAGGGCACCATTTCAGGATTGAAGGGTGGCCCTTTAGCCAGAGAGAGGTGAACCTCTGAAATTTTCTACCACGAGCGGATGTGGAGGTCAGGTCTTTGGGTGTATTAAGGCAGAGATTGACAGGAATCTAAATAGTAAGGGTATCAAAGGTCATGGGGAGAAGGCAGGGGAATGGGGCTGAGTGGAAGAATGGATCAACTCATGATAGAATGGCAGAGTGAACTCAATGGCCTGAATGGCCTACTTCTGCTCATACCCAACTAACATCCTTTGGCTGTTGGTCTGGACTCCTCCCCCTTCTATTCTTCACCCTTAATGTCTAGTCTTTAGTTAAGATGCCTCACTGGTGTTTGCTTTGACCTTCAAGAAGGGCTCTGGCTTGAAATGTCAGTAATACATAGGAACATAGGAAGTAGGAACAGGAGTAGGCCAAAAATGGCCCATCGAGCCTGCTCTGCCATTCAATTAGATCATGGCTGATTTAATTTATGACCGAACTCCACCTACCTGCCTTCTCCCCATATCCCCTAATTCCTCTATCATGTAAAAATTTATCTAACCGAATTTTAAATATGTCTAATGAAGCAGCCTCAACCACTTCCCTGGATAGAGAATTCCAAACATTCACTACTCTCTGGGGAAAAACTATTTTTCCTCATCTCTGTCCTAAATCTACTCCCCCGAACCTTGAGACGGTGTCCTCTCGTTTTAGTTTCCCCGGCCAGCTCAAAAAACCTTCCTCCATCTATCCTATCCATACCCTTCATAATCCTATATGTTTCTATAAGATCTCTCATTCTTCTGAACTCGACCGAATACAACCCTAGACGATTTAATCTTTCATCATAAGTCAACCCCTTCATCCCAGGGATCAACCTAGTAAACCTCCTCTGGACCGTCTCCAAAGCCAGTATATCCTTCCTCAAATATGGAGACCAGAACTGGACACAGTACTCCAGGTGCGGACTCACCAGTACCTTATACAGTTGCAACATGACCTCCCTACTCCTGAATTCAATTCCTCTAGCGATGAAGGCCAACATTCCATTTGCCTTCTTAATAACCTGCTGCACCTGCAACCTAACTCTTTGCGATTCATGCACAAGCCCTCCCAAGTCCCTCTGCACAACAGCATGCTGTAGTGTTTCACCCTTTAAATAATATTCAGCTCTTTTATTTTTCTTGCCAAAGTGGATAACCTCTCACTTACTAACATTGAACTCCATCTGCCAGACCTTTGCCCACTCATCCAGCTTAACTCTATCCATCTGCAGACTCTCCACATCCTCATTACAATTTGTTCTTCCATTCAATTTGGTGTCATCCACAAACTTGGCTACACCACATTTTGTCCCCTCCTCCAAGTCATCAATGTAAATGATGAACAGTTGTGGGCCTAACACTGACCCCTGCGGCACCCCACTTAACACTCTCTGCCAACCTGAAAAACTCCCACTTATCCTGACTCTCTGCCTCCTGTCAGACAACCAATTTTCAATCCAGGCCAATAGACTTCCCCGGACTCCACTTTCCTGTAACTTACTGATAAGTCTCTTGTGCAGCACCTTATCAAACGCTTTCTGGAAATCCAAATATACATCAACCTATTCCCCTCTATCCACCGCACCCATTATATCCTCAAAGAATCCTAACAAGTTTGTCAAACAAGATCTTCCCTTTCTAAAACCATGCTGCGTCTGCCTGATTGAACCCTTACGTTCCAAAAGTTTCACTATTTCATCTTTAATGACAGCTTCAAGCATTTTTCCAACTACAGATGTCAAGCTAATTGGCCGATAATTTCCAGTCTTCTGCCTACATCCCTTCTTAAAAAGTGGCGTGACATTTGCTGTCTTCCAGTCTGCCGGGACCTGCCCAGAATCCAAGGAATTTTGGTGTATGACCACCAATGCATCAACTCTAACTTCTGCCATTTCCTTCAGAACCCTTGGATGCATATCATCAGGACCAGGTGATTTGTCTGGCTTTAGTCCCATTAGTTTCTCCATCACTACTTCCTTTATAACAACTATTTTATCAAGGCCCTCCCCAACATTCGCATCCTTAACTCCGCACTTGGGCATGCTGGACGTGTCTTCCAACAAAATATTTGTTTAATGCCTCGGCCATTTCCCCATTTTTTGCTACCAGTTTTCCTTTCTCATTCTCCAAGGGTCCTATGTTAACTCTGGCCACCCTCTTCCGTTTTATATATTTATAAAATTTTTTGCTTTCTGTTTTTATATTTTGTGCCAATTTACTTTCATAATCCTTTTTCCCATTTCTCGTTACCCACTTTGTAACCCCTTGTTGTCTCTTAAAGTTTTCCCAATCTTCCAGTTTCCCACTGCTCTTTGCAGCTTTGTACACCTGCGCCTTCAATTTTATGCTCTCCTTCATTTCCTTTGTTAACTACGGTTGATTTTTCCCTCCCTTGCTGCCCTTTTTCCTGACCGAAATCTATTTTTGTTGAGCATTACCAAATATTTCTTTGAAAATCTTCCACTGTTCCTCAACTGTTTCATCAATGAGCCTGTGCTCCCAGTCCACTCTGCCCAATTCCTCCCTCATCCTATGGTAGTCACCCCTGTTGAAGCATAATATATTAGTTTTAGATCTAACGATTTCCCCTTCCATCTGAATGAGAAATTCAATCCTACTAAGATCGCTATTTCCCAGATGCTCTCTGACTATTACATCATTTACTCGACCCATCTCATCTTTACCTCCTATTGGATATATGTGAGACAGGATGACTTCCTCCAAGTGACCTCAGTTTGGCTGTACACAAGGCAGTGAACAGACACATCAGCGTGGAAATGGGGCGCAGAATTGCAAGCGTCAGGCAGAAGTAGCCAGTGCTCGTGCAGACAGGCAGAAAGAGCAAGTCACCCAGAGACGGAGAGTTCGACACTGAATGTGGAAGGCTACAGAGCGCCCAGGCAGAAGGCAAGGTGCTTTTCCCAGGATGCAGAGAAGCCAAAGGCAGAGAGGATGGGACAGGAGCAGGAATGGTAAACTAAAGGGGGAGGCAACCAGATGCTCCAGGTCACCCCCTGAGATGCTCCAAGTGCTGCACAAGACAATTACCATGAGAGGTGCTGGACTAAGGGGTGACTTGTCTGCCTTTGGGAAGAAAAAAGTTAAAGAATTTCATGTTATGTTCTAAATATAGCATTACATGACAATAATGGAACCTTTACCCCCATCTCGCAAAATGTCCACTTCCCAGACCGGCAGCAAGTAATAAAGACGGCAAATGGAACTTCCTCCTTCGTTGTCAGGGAGATTGGATTAAAGAGCGGGGAGGAGGTTTTTCTGCAACCGTACAGATTATTGGTGAGGCCGTTCCTGGAGCACAGTGTGTAGTTTTAGTCTTCCTACTGTAGAAAGGACCCTCTGGCTAGGGAGCAAATTCTCCAGGTTGAGGGGGTTAATTTACAAGGAGAGTTTGAGTAGCCTGGGAGCGAACTGATTGGATTTAAGTAGGACAGATTGGGGGAAATCTCATCGAAACATAGATAGAAGCAAGGAAGCGAGACCAGAACTGGGGGATATTTAGCCTCAAGATTGGGGGGGAGGGGGAGATGAGGTGGAATTGCTTCTATGAGAGTCAGCGAATCTGTGAAATTCTCTGCCCAAGGAAGAAGTGAAGGCTGCCCCATTTAAGACAGATAGATTTTGGAGTAAAAGTGGAATCAGGGGTTGTAGGGAACAGGCGGGTAAGAGGACTTGAGTCCCTAGCAAGATCGGCCATGATTTTAATCAATAGTGGAGCAGGTTCAATGGTGCAGAAGGCCGCTGTTATGTCTCTGTGTTACTTGGGAGGCTTCTTAAATAACTTAGACCTGCGGAATTCAAATAACAGAAGAGACTTTACTTACTGATGCCTTCCACCATCTCAGGAAACGGTTCACAGTTTTATATATGTATGTATACGCCCCACAGTGGTGCACTACAGTTACAAAATAGTTCACATTATCCTGACTATATACCAGCTGACTCCTGCTTCTACTTAAGCAGGGCGGAGGAGCAAGGGCAGAACGGTTAGCCCAGCAGCCTGGGTTCAAACCCGGCGATGTCTGTAATGAGTTTACGCGCTCTCCTCGTGTCTGTATGCGTTTCCTCTGGGTGCTCAGAATTCATCCCACCATTTAAAACATACAAGAGTTGGAGGTGAATTGAGGTATTTGGGCAGCATGGGCTTATGGGCCGGAAGGGTCTGTTACTGTGACGCGTGTCTCTGTACAACGCATGCCTGGTGTTGGGATATGGTCAGAGCAGGCAGGCTGATCCTTTGAAGGCAGAGGTGGGGTGGAAGGGGGATGTCAGGCGGCAAGGAGAGGAAGCAAGAGCAAAGGAAAGGGTGAAATAGAAGAGATGAGGTCCAGATGGGCAGCACAGTTATCGTGCTGCTACGGGGCCAGGGTCCTGGGTTTGAATCCGGCACCTTCCAAAGACGCAAGGAGTTGGTCGGATAATTGGTCACATGATCGTATTTGGGCGGCATGGGCTTGCGGGCCAGAAGGGCCTGTTACTGAGTTGCATCTCTAAATGAAATAAAACTTTTAAAAAAATTAAGATCATGTGGATCGAGTCCTTCTGTCTTTCCCTATTTTGACAAAGACTTTTGAACCTGAACCGTCCTCTTTTCAAAGATGTTGCCTAACCAGAATTTCCTGCTTATTGTTACTGTTGAGAGAAAAGTTATTTGTATATTTACATTTATAACAGCTTCTGTTATTGTTACACTTTCTACAAAGTTGATCGCAGATCCAAAACACTGTATTGGATCGACACAGTTCTGGGAACTTATGAGGTCACGGGTAACAAGAATCACCAAAGATCAGTAAAATTCCCAAGTGCTGAACACATTGTTACCACTCAAGGATTTAGACACTAAGAATGTTATTCCGACCCACACAGTCTTGCCCAGAATGCCAACTTCGTCAGCATGGACAAGTTAGGCCGAAGAGCCTATTCTGTGCAGTTTGCCTTTGCGACTCTGAAGCAGTCGTACTCAACCAGGGCTAAACAGATCCTCTGTGGGACACATTAATGTTGACTTCTCCAACTTCTGTTAAACCACACCCCCCCACCCACCGTTCCTTTTCCCCAGTCGCCTTTCCCCCAAGCTCGCTCTTTCTCTCTCTCTCTCTCTCTCTCCCCTTTATCCTGTCTCCTTTCACAGAGCCAAAAATCAATTCTCACCTCTCCTCTTATCTTATCCAATTTACACTTTCTGTTGGCCTGGACCAACCAGCTTTGTCTTTATTCTGATGTCTTCCTGCTCTTTGCTCACTCCTTGTTGAAGGGCTCAGGCCCTGACACGTCAGTACAGATTGTCCTCCTTTAATCCAGCGATGTTGGGACTTGGCCATTGCTGGACCACAGAAAATGCCGGAAAACAGAAATCGACCCCTAAGGGAACCCCCTATGTAAACACATCAAAGGTAAAACAAAGCTTAAAACAGGAAATAATACCGTGAAGTGGCAAGGTTAGCGTAGCAGTTAGTGCAGCGCCTTTACAGTCCCAGCGATCGGGATATTAGTACAAACTCCTTTCAGACAGTGTGAGACTCGAACCCTGGTCCTGAACTCTGGTGCTGCCAAGCCTGAATCTGCCGCCATTCGTACAAATTCTTTACAGACAGCATGGGACTCGAACCCTGGTCCTGATCGCTGCAGATTCAACCTTTACAGCGCCAGCGATCAGGACCAGGTTAGAGACTCGCGGGCTGCCTGTAAGGAGTTTATACTAATGGCGGCAGATTCAAACATGCCGGATCACTAGAGTTACCAGGCCACAGAACGTCGGATAAGAGAGGTACAACCTGCAGTACATCTTTACCTCCTACGGACGCTGCAAGACCGGGCTGAGTTCCTCCAGCATTTGTGTGTGTTTTTCCATGAAAGGGGGAACCACAGACTGAAATCATAAAATATTTTTTTTTTTTTTTATAAATGTGGTCAGTTGGAAGAAACCAACTAAACTTGACTGCTTCACAGGGAAAGGGCCCATAAGCTTTGGGCAGAGTCGTAAGGGGGCCACGGCCAAGAAAAGGGTCGAGAATGGCTGCCCTGAAGACTATTATTAACCAATATCAGGACATCATCTCTGGCGGAGGATTCAATTTTAATTTTAAACAAAGCCCCAATACAGAAACCCCAACGTGGGAGAGCAATTGAAGATGCTGCACTTAATTTGAATTATTTTGAGGCCACACACACACACACACAGACACACACACACACACACAGACACACACACACAGACACACACACACAGACACACACACACAGACACACACACACAGACACACACACACAGACACACACACACACAGACACACACACACACAGACACACACACACACAGACACACACACACACAGACACACACACACACAGACACACACACACACAGACACACACACACACACAGACACACACACACACACAGACACACACACACACACAGACACACACACACACACAGGTGCACAGGAACGTGCTCAGATGGTGAAGCAGGAACATCCATGGCTACTTAGCCAAATTCAGCTCCTACAAATTTGCTGACGACACCACCATTTGGCCTAATAAGTGGAAATGATGAGTCAGAATGCAGGGTGGAGAATGTGGTTGGGTGGTGCCAGAACCATCACCACAAGATCAAAGACTTTATTGTTTATTTTTGGAAGGGGAGGTCGAAGGACCATGCACCTGCCAGCATGGATGGGAAGGAGGTGGGGAGAGGGCTAGATCCTTCAAGTCCCTGAAGCCAGCGTACTGGGGCAACCGTGAAGAGGGCAAACCAATGCTTCTACTTTTTAAAGAGAGAGGAGATTTGAATCCTCTGATCAATTTTTTTTATTTTTTTTTTATTTTTTTATTTTTCACACCATAAATCACATTAGCCATGATGTACACTTTTTCTTTTTCACATATATACAGTGACTTTTTCTCCCCCCCCCTCCCTCCTCCCAAGCCACCCCCCCCACCCCCCCCCCATCCATTTTAGGTATACAATCTAGGTTGCATTAAACCCGTCAGACAATGTTGTCATTCAACAAAAATACACCAGAAATTCTACTGAGTCCATTCTTTTCTTTCCTTCTCCTTCCATCAACTTAGGTAACTCTGATCAAATTTCGACAGCTGTACTTGTGGAATGTGTACTGACTGGTTGCATCACGGCTTGGTTTGGCCCAGGAATGCAGAAGGTAGCAGACACAGCCAGGGTCCATCACAGGTTCCGATCTCCCATCCCCATTGCCACGTGAGGCACCGCCTCAAGAAGGCCGCCGACGACAAAAGGGCCCCCAATCACCCTGGTCACAACCTCTTCTCACCGCTCCCTTCAGCTAGAAGGTACAGAAACCCGAAGACCAGCGCCTCTACATTCAAAATGTTTTCTTCCCGACAGCCATCAGGCTCTTGAATCTCGCCCTTTGTTTCCTTTAAATGATGCCACTAATTAGGGACTGCTCCAACACCACAAACGGACCCTCTCCATTCTGTTTTTGCTCAAGAATAGGTGTGAATATTTATTATGCAACAAATTTTTTCCTCTTTTTAATTTATTCAAGTGCACCATTGAAGTTGTTTGTCAGTTTATTTTTTTTTACAAAAGTACCTGTTTGGCTGCAGCAAGTAAGAATTTCAGTGCATATTTAAACTGCACAATGTGTATGACAATAAACTCATTGTTAGATTGATCAATAAAACAAAAGGCACCACGAGATCTTTAACATACACTGCGGTGAGAAATGGAGGTCTCAGTTTCACATCTCATCTAAACACTGACAACTGAGCAACAAGGACTAAAGAAGGGGTTAAGAGCAGTGGTTCTCAACCTTTTTCTTTCCACTCACATCCCACTTTATGTAATCCCTGTGCCATCGGTGCTCTATGATGAGTAAGGGATTGCTTAAGGTGGGATGTGAATGGGAAGGTTGAGAATCACTGCTCTAGACCCCATTGTTATTGAAATATTTTGCTTGAGAAAAATTGTCATTGGCCCATTTCCTTTGAAGTTCGAAACCATGCACATAACAAGTCAATTAAGTACGAGTAGAATAATGGTTTTCAATCTTTTTCTTTCCATCCACATCCCACCTTAACCAATCCTTTACTAATCACAGAGAACCAATGGCATAAGGATTACTTAAAATGGGATGCGAGTGGAAAGAAAAAGGTTGAAAACCACTGGTTTAGAGGTTTAGGAGCGAAATACACAGGTCAAGGGCTTGGCGGCTGGAAGCGACCAAAATGAAGAAAAGGGGAGTGTAAGAGAATAAAACTGAGGTATGCGGAGATCGTGGCAGGGTGGTGGGCGACAGGTCTGAAAGTTGAACATTACAGCACAATGCAGGCCCTTCGGCCGACAACATTCTAAACCTACACAATAATTTAAACCCTCCCTCTCCACCCATAACCCTCTTTTTCTTGGATCCATGTGCCTATTGTACCAGCCTCCGCGCCACCACCCCTGGCAATGCATTCCAATACTCTGTTGGGGGGGGGGGGGGGGGAAACGTACCTCCGACATCTCTGCTAAATTTTCCTCCCTTCACCTTAAAGAGATGTCCTCCAGTGTTTGCTACTATTGCCCTGAGAAAAGTTGTTGGCTGTCTAGCCTAACAATGCCTCTTGTAGAGCTTGATTAAATCATCTCCCATTCTTCTTCACTCTGAAGAAAAAAAAATCATGGCTCTGTCAACCTTGCCTCACAAGACATGTTCTCCAATCCAGGCAACATCTTCAGAAATATCCTCTTCACAGCTTCCTGTCAACATTTCACAGAATCTCCCCTTGGGCCCAGCCGTCCGAGCTCCCGACACCCTGAACACAAACTTACCACCCAGTCCCACCCATCCAAGTTCACTGACGCTTTGAACAACGCAGTCAAAAGTATGACCCCTGTAACAGTCGACCCCATTCCCCCCCACTCCAATATTTGACCTGAACAATTGGTCAAGACAATAGTATACTGCGATGTAATATTTGGAGTTGTTTTGGGAGATAAATTGGCAAAATTAGAGTAGGTTACATATACACACAAATCTTATTTGAAATACTGAAGAATTCATATTCAGTGACTTTACAGAAACTATGGAGAATGCTATGCACATGTCACAAGTAGGTGCTGATTGAAATGATGTCATGAAATGAATAGGCTGTCTTTGAAGAGTCAGTTTGTCTGTGTTAGGCCTTTTTGCAAGGCTTTTGACCTCTCTGCAAAGTGCTCACTCAGAGATCATTGAGAGGTTTATTTACCTAAAACAACAGATGGACTAGAAGACTGATTCCTATTGTTTGCTGGAGAAGGTGGGCGGGGGGGTTTGCAAGTGAGAGAGAGAAGGACATGTGGCTAGCAGTTGAAATCTCAGAGAGAGGGAGAGACTGAACAGTCAGCCAGGAGAAGCTTGTTGGAACTGAAACAGAAGCTCCAGAGCGGCGGATGGCTGGAAGTGCTCTCTGTCTGATGTTTCTCTTGGAAAAAGAGGAACAGAGAAGAACTCTGTGGTGACCTGAAAGAAAGAGGTTATCATCTGGAGAACCCTGATGGGGCAAGTTTCATCAGCGAGACATTGAGGTGACTAAAGGTGGTACCTCAGTTGTGGAAATCCTGGAACAACAAATCTCTCTCTGCAAACCTACAAGAACCTTACTGAGCGGTAAAATTTACCTTTCAAGCACCAAAGCCTGGTGAACTTTATACATGTTAAATTCTGTGCACAGTAGAAGAATTGCCTACAACCAGTGAACTTGGAAGAATGAGAAATGAAATTGGACTGTGAACCAAAGAACTTTTCCTAAATTTACACACACATCACATACATGTGCGCTTAGAATTAGAAGGGGGTTAAGTTGGGTTAGTTAAGGAAATAGAGATAAGTTAAGGTTTAATCCTGTTTTCATGTTTAAAGATAATTAAAAGCAACTTTTGTTGAAGTAACCATTTGTCATGGTGAATAGCTACTGCTGCTGGGTTTTGGGGTCCCCTGGGCTCGGACTACCACCTCTCACCTTCTTACAGTACCCAGCTGTCGCACACTCACAGCAAGCTGCTGGAGGAACCCAGCGGGTCAAGCAGTGGTACCAGTGGGAGACAGAGACCGTCCCGCTCCCGCACCCATGGTCCAACTCTCGTTCACTGGGAAGGGCATGGGGCAAGCTCCGAATACAAGAGGCCAGCGATGAGATGGCAGTTGCTGAAACCTGTAGCGTTAATAAAGGTCACCCACTGGAGGAACTCAACCTTGACAGAGAGCTCTGACCTGAAACATCGACCCGCCTGGGTCTCCCACGGACGCTGCTCGATCTGCTGCTTCTCTCCATTTTTGCTCAAAATGGGAGAGCCTGTCCTTCATCGACGGGAAGTGAAAACATCAACATCTCAGTGGCAGGTGACCAGCTGTGCCTGAAAGTCACGACAAAGGTCTCCTCTTCAGACCCTTGGGCACAGTCACATCCCATTGCATGCTTAAATCTCTACAGCCACACAAATAACTGAATACAATTTTCCCCTGTAAACTCAATTATCATAACTCGACTCAAATCAGCTTTTGGTGGCCTGCTCCCCTTTTGTTTCCTTGAAATTCACAACCACGGTGCCACAACAAGGCATCATCTCATTTAAAGCAACTGTGCTCACCGTCCCCGTGGGGCCTCGCTGCGCAGCTGAGCCTTGCTTCACAAAGTGCAATGGTAACCCGCTGCCTGCTGGGCTTAACCCCCAAATGGAGGTTCCCATCTGTCTGGTGACCATGCCATTAGCATAAGCACTCCTCACAGAGGGGCCAGTGGACGAGGAACAACAGCCCCATCTCAACTTCCCAAGAGAGAACAAATGATGCTTCCCCTCCCCCAGCAGAAGCCAGCATTTAAAGCTGAGGATTACAGATGGTAGAAATTTAATTAAAAGTCCCTCTCCTCATCGAGCAGCCTGTTTAAAATAAATCTTGACTTTTCTCAAAGTGTTTCCCCTTTACTTCTCTTTCCTACATTAATATTCTGGGTTCATCGATAGATCCGTAGCGATTAGCGCAATGCTGTTACAGAGCCAGCGATTGGGACCAGAGTTTGAATCTGGTGCTGTAAGGAGTTTGTAGATTCTCCCACTGTATGAGTGGGTTTTCCCCAGGAGCTCCGGTTTCCTCCCATCATTCAAAACACACTGGGGGGACGGGGTGCAGGTAAAATTGGGCGGCACTGGCTCATGGGCCGAAAAGGACCGTTTCCGTCTGCATGCAGAAATATAAATTTAAACAGAAACACCACAGCAGAGAAAAAGGCCCTTCAGCCCATCTCATCTGAGCAGAGCTATTTTTCTGGCTAGCCCCATTTAATTGCACCCGGACCATGCCCCTCCCATCCATGGACCTGTCCACATTTTTCTTAAATGTTAAAATTGAGCCCACATTCACCACCTTAGCTGACAACTCGTTCCACACTCCTGCTACTCAACATGGGTGATGTAGAGGACCACGAGGAAGGTTTTCAAAGCATGCAGAGGGATCTGGACCAGCTGGAAAAATGGGCTGAAAAATGGCAGATGGAATTTAATGCAGACAAGTCTGAGGGGTTGCATTTTGGAAGGACAAACCAAGGAAGGACATACACAGTAAATGGTAGGGTACTGAGGAGTGTGGTGGACAGAAGAATCTAGGAATATAGATACATAATTCCATGAAAGTGGCACCACAAGGTGGATAGAGAGCTTTTAGCATATTGACCTTCATGAATCAAAGTATTGGGAAACGGAGTTGGGATATTGTGTTCAAGTTGTATAAACAAGACATTGGTGAGGCTAAACTTGGAATATTGTATGCAGATTTATTAGGATGTTGCCTGGACTTCAGGAACTGAGTTACAGGGAAAAGTTAAACAGGTTAGGACTTTATTCCCTGGAGCGCAGAAGAAAGAGTGGAGATTTGATCGAGGTATTTAAAATTATGAGGGGGATAGACTTTTTTCCAGAGGGTAGGTGAGATACAAACCAGAGGACATGGGTAAAGGGTGAAAGGGGAAAGGTTTAGGGGAACATCTTCACACAGAGAGTGGCGGGAGTGTGGAACAAGCTTCCAGCTGAAGCGGTGAATGTGGGCTTAATTTTTACATTTAAGAAGAATTTGAACAAGTACATGGATGGGTGAGGTAAGGAGGGCTATGGATTGGGTGTAGATCAGTAGGAAAGGTCAGAATAATAGTTCGGCACAGACCAGAAGGACCTGTTTCTTTGCTGTAATGTTCTATGGTTCTACCCTCTGTGCAAAGAAGTTCCCTCTAAACATTTCCTTTATAACCCATGTCCTCTAGTTCTAGTCCCTACTCTGACTATCCCCTTTATCATTTTGTCAACCTCCATCAAATCTCCCCACATTCTTCTACAGTCCTAACCTGTTTCAATTTCCCTGTAACTCACCCCCTCAAGTCTCACAACATCCTAGTAAATCTTCTCTGCACTCTTTCCATCTTGTATCTTTCCTATAGCTGGGTGACGAAAACTGCACATAATTCTCCAAATTTGGCCTCATCCAATTATTCCCCCGTCCCCTTCTCTCAACGCTCTCACCACCAGATGCCTCAGCAGAGTAGCTATGGTTCTCCAAAACCTCCCTGCATCAATCTGGTTCGTACTTTTGATGCGATTGATCTGCAGTGTTGCTGGGAGAGCAGGCAGGACAATCCCAAGTCAGAACCTGGTCAAGTCTCGCAGCAGAGATGCAAAAACAAATGCACAAAATAATTTAAAGCTCCCTGCGGTGCAATGCCAGTGGCGAGGGAGTGCTGGGTTGAGTGAACTTCAAAGGAAAAGACATTCTGAAGTGATTTCTCCTTGCACAAGATTACAGGGCCACAGTTTCAAAGAATTGGTGTATTTCTTTCGGTGCCCTGTCCGATCATTGCTTGCAATCAAGGATGTCCACTCTGGTTCCAAAATGACTGCTGGCGGCAAGGTGGGAATCATTTGACGCAGATGAGATAAGAGGTGCAATCCACAAGCATGCTGAAGAAATTCAGCATCCACAGGAGGTTAAGGGTGACCAATGTTTCGGGTCTGGGCCCTGTGTCAGGTAATTGCATGGGCCCAGGCCTGAAATGCGGGCTACCTTTTACTTCCTGTGGATGCTGAGTGACCTGCTGGGTTTCTCCAGCACCCGCAAGTTCCTGTTTAAGTAGGGCAGGAAGTGCCGGGTGGGGGTGAAGCATTAGAAACATCTGATCCTACAGCAAGGGCCAAGGCCGAGCAGAGTCTGCGGTCGGTGCTTTCGGGTCAGCAAACCTTTGTCAAAGGGTCTCAGACTGCTATGGGGAGACCACCCAAGCTTGTGGAAGAGGCTCTGCGCACACTGCTTCTCGCTTCCTTTCATCCTTGTACACCTAACCTGCAGTCACGGACACGACTAAAACTCTCTTCCCAGAAGCCTGCACAACCATAACGTATTTAACACCCAAAAATACTGCACAGCGAGCAGCCACATAAGGAGATACCAGGGTCATGGCTAATTCAAAGAGGGATCTGAGGAGGAAAGAGAGAGGATTTAATCAGTGGTTTTCAACCTTTTTCTTTCCACTCACATCCCACTTTAAGTAATCCCTGTGCCATCGGTGCTCTGTGAGGGGTGGCTTAAGGTGGGATGTGAGAGGGAAGGTTGAGAATCACTGCTCTAGACCCAATTGTTACTGAAATATTTTGCCACAGATGGCCAAACCATTGGTGCATGTTTAAAGCGGAGGTTGATAGGCTCTTGATTGGTAAAGGTGTTAAAGGCTATGGGGAGAAGGCGGGAGAATGGGGTCGAGAGGAAAAATACATCAGCCAGGATTTGGATGGCAGAGCAGAATCAATGGACCGAAAGCTCCTACATCCTCTGGTTTAACTCAGCAGCAGATTGACATACAACATTACAGCACAGGCCCTTCTGCCCACAATGTTGCATCGACCTATATAATCCCATTCAACAATCTAAACCCTCCCTCCCTCAACCATAACCCTCTATTTTTCTTGCATCCTTGTGCCCCGTCCAAGAGTCTTTTAAATGGCCCTATTTTATAAAATGGATATAATGTGTGGAACGCTCGGAAATGCATTTGGTTGTGCTGGAGGCTATATTGCCAGCACTGTCTCACTTGAAGATACTGTCCGGACGTGTGCGGCTGGCTTCACCACCATCAGCCCCCAGTAATGGACTCCGGGCGCCCACTACTCTTTATGTTTTTTTAAATTTTTTAATTTTTCACACCATAAACCACATTGACCATGATACATACATTTTCCTTTTCAAATATATACGGTGTCATTTTCTCCCCCCCCTCCATCCCACCCTCCCTACCTCCCCCCCCCCATCCATTTAAAGTACAAAATCTAAGATACGTTAAACCAGTCAAACAATGTTGTCATTCAATAAAAATAAACAAGAAATTCCACTGAGTCAATTCTTTTCATTTCCTTCTCCTTTCGTTAATTTAGGTGGTGAATGTCCCCGGTAGGTTTTCATGTACACTACTCTCTATGTTAAAGAAAAACTCACCCCTGATGCCTCCCCTAAACTTTCCTCCCTTCGCCTTTGGGCAACCTGCCCAAACCCAATCATTCTTGGTCCTTTCACCAACAAGTCACTCACATCCATTTATCCGACCACAAGAGCATCTGGCCAAAAGTGTACCTCGTGACAATTAATGAACTGGGATTACTAAATAACTGTCAACTGGGCAAAATTATAAAGCATCAAGGACATGAACAACAGAATTAATTGCAGGATACAAAAGAGGATCTGAAGGAGGTGCCAAGATGAACAATCAATAATGCCAGCCTAATGCAATCTGAAGTACCCAGGAGACAGGCCTTAACTAAAACCTGATCAATGATCAGCTTCTAACACTACATTGAAGGCATGCTGTGGACGGTCCAGCTGATCACACTCACAAGGGTATTTGAGATATTTCCACACATCAAAGCAACACATTTAACCCGTTGTTTCATGAGGTCCCCAGGTCAGACCTGAGGCTTCAGAGCAGGTTCCTGGGGATGATTCCGGAAATGAAAGGGTTATCTCGTGAAGAATATTTAAACAGCTCTTGGCCTGTATTAATTGGAATTTAGGAAAATGAGCGGGTGGAATCTCATTGAAACATTTTGAATGTTGAAAGACGTGGACAGAGTAGATGCAAAAAGATCGTTTTTTCCATGGTGGGGAGTCTAGGAGAAGAGGGCACAACTTCAGAATTAAAGGGCATCCACTTAGAAGAGAGATGTAGGGGGATACCTTCAGCCAGAGGGTGGAAAATCTGTGGAATTTGTTGCCACAGACCAGATCATTGGATACATTTAAGAGGAGATTGATAGATTCTTGATTAGCCAGGGCATCAAAGGTTATGTGGAGAAGGCCAGGCAGCAGGGCTGAGTGGGAGAATGGATCAGCTCACGATCGAATGGTGGGGCAGACTCAATGGGCAAATGGCCTATTTCTCCTCCTCTGTCTTACGGTCTAAAAAAACTCAACTTCTCCAGCCCTCCCTCCTTTCACTTACTGAGAGCCACTCGTGCAATAGATTCAGTGCAAAATAGCAACCGGGGCAAACAAACCAAAATGAATGAAGACTCCGGAGTGATGACGATGAAAATTCTTAGCCATGCAACTGCACGTGTACACAAAGGGCATGAACCAGAAGTACAAATTAACAGTGCGCAAGAGAAAAAAGTTAATAAAAATAAACTTTGATTGGAGGAGCAACACCTAATGTTCCATCTGGGCACTCTCCAACTGGATGGCATCAACATCAACTTCTGATTTCCAGTCAGCCCCTTCTCACTCTCCCTCCCTTCACCCCCAGCCCATCTCAAGTTTATTTGTCATCCAATTGTACCCGATGCGAAAGCATTCTTCAGAACAGAGGTAAACCTACATACAGACAGACCACACATTTTCAACACTACACATATTCAAATAAATATTATTAATAAATAGAAGAGTCACAGAGAATTGTTTTAGCACTAATTCAACAGTCTCACTGCCCATGGGGTGAATCTGTTCCTCAGCCTGGTGGTTCTAGCTTTGATACCCCTGTACTCCTTTCCCTGACGGGAGAAGTATCGGGAAAATGCAGTGGACAGGGTGGTAGGGGTTCTCTCTTCCTCCATCTCCTTCCCTCTCCCCCCATCACCTTAGCTTTTTTTTCCTCTTGTGCCCTCTCACCCATACCCACCTCTTGCCTGTGGGCCTGTGCTCCTTCCCCTGCCCCTACCCCAGCCATTTTATTTGGGTGCCTGCCTGCCTGCATTTTGCTCAAGCCTTGAGGGGCTCGGGCCCGAAACCTTACTTACTTCATCTTTGCGAAGAAAAAAAACGATGTGTGACTTACTGTGTTTCTCCAGCATGTTTGTGCCAACTACAGTCACAGCGTCTACAGATTTTCTTGTTTAATTAAATATTCACAGTTGCAAGCGTGCAAAAAGGACAAGAGTAACTTGGCAAACTTCTACAGATGTGTAGTGAAAAGTGGGCTGGCCGGCTGCATCTTGACCTGGTAATAGGGGCACCAGTTCCTCAGAGTGGAAAGCCCTGCAAATCCCAGAACAATCACAGGCAAAACTCTGCCCACCATCGAGAAGATCTACAGGGAACGCTGCCGTCGGAGAGCAGCAGCCATCATCAAGGATCCACACCCACCCAGCGCACCCTCTGTTCTCGCTGCTGCCATCAGGAAAGAGGTGTAGGAGCCACAAGATTCGCACCACCAGGTTCAGGAACAGCTGCTCCCCCTCCACCATCAGACTCCTCAACGACAAACCCAATCAGGGACCCATTTAAGGACTCTTTTGTGTGCACTTTATTTATTATTCTGTACTTGCAAAGTTTGTTCACATTTCTTACTTTGATTAGGTTTCCCTCTTTCGCATATGGCAGGAAACAAAATCTTAGTGTTGCATGTGACGTCACGTATGTACTCTGACAATAAATCAGAACTTTGAAAATGTGAGTTTTATTGGTCCTGGAGTAGTGTTACAGTTCAGGGTAGGAAAGGGAAATTCAAGAGCCTGATAGCTGTTGGGGGGGGGGGGAAATGTCCTTGAACTTGGAAGTGCCAGAGCTCACACTTTTGCTGGAAGCTGTGACAGCGTTGCCAGGGTGAAGGAATCCTTTATAATGTTGGCCGACTTCATGAGGGCAGTTCCTCACGTTAGTGAAATGATGTAAACTTGAAACTTGTTCTTATTCTTCAGAACAAGTCATTTCAACCACAATTGAATCAAGCTGCTGGAAATAAAACTGCAAATCACAGCAAGAGTGCATTCAATCATTTGATTCGTCTGTCTCCATTGTCTGAAAAAGCGATCCATATGTGGCACCCCATCGCCCTGCAAATAATCCCTTCCATGTTCACCTAATTCCCAAGGGCAGTGTTCCATGCAGAAATTCTCGATGGTGGGGAGAGTTTTTGCCTGTGATGAACTGGGATTTGCAGGTCTTTCCACTCTGAGGAACTGGTGCCCCTATTACCAGGTCAAGATGCAGCTGGTCAGAACACTTTTCACTACACATCTGTAGAAGTTTGCCAAGTTACTCGTGTCATTTTTTTTGGTCGATCACAACTGGGAATATTGAGTTAAACAAGATTATCTGCAGGCACCGAGATTGTAGGTGGCACAAAAATGCTGGAGAAACTCAGCCAGTCATGCAGTGTTGCATTTGGAAATTCTTACATAGAAAGGACCAATACAGTGAAAGGTATGGCTCTGTGGACGGTTTGTACAGCAGAGGGATCCAAGAGTACAGGTATATAGTACCTTCAAAGTGGCGTCACCAGTTGACAGGGTGACCAAAAAGCCATTGACCTTCGTCATTCAGAGTATTGAGTACAGAAGTTAGGAGGACACATTGCAGTTGTACAAGACGTTGGGTGAGGCCTCATTAGGAATACTGCATTCAGTCTTGGTCACTGTGCTACTGGAATGATATTGAGAAGATGCAGAGAATGTTGTCAGGACTCGGGTGGGGGTTGCTGAGCTACAGAGAGGCTGAACAGGCTGGGGTTTTATTCCTTGGAGTGCAGGGAGATGAGGGGTGACCTCACAGAGGTGTAAAATCAATCAAGAGAGGAATGGAACGTAGAGAGTCTTTTGCCTCCAGAGTGGGGGAAAATTGGTAATCAGAGGACATGAGTTTAAGGGTGGGTGTGTGTGCGTTTATTTTCAGCCCAGTGTGGGCAAGTGAGGCTGAGGGGCCTGTTTCTACACTGTATGACTAATTCCCTGAAGGACTTTCCTATTCAATCCACTATCAGGTTGTTGGCATCCAGAACTGTCTTGCCACATGAATGAACAATATGTCCAGCTCAACCCTTCCAGCTGGCTAAAATTCACTCCATTATATACAGCCGAAACAGAATTAATCAGTACTGTGGAAAAGGAAGCCGAGATGGAATAATTTGGTGAACTGCAGGGAAGCAAGGAGAGGATAGAATTGCTGCACTAGAATCCAACAGAAACTAGATGGGCCAAATGGTCATCCTAACATAAACATTGGCAATTGAACAATGCTATTACAATGCCAGTGATCGGGTTCAAATTCAGCACTGTCTGTAAGGAGTTTGCATGTTCTCGCTGTGTGTGCATGGGTTTCTTCCCGATTCTCTGGTTTCCTCCCACCCTCCAAAATCGCATGGGTTTGTAGGTCAATTGGATGGCACAGGCCTCAATGGCTGGAATCGGGTTTACTGTGTGGTAAATCCATCTCGCCTGACACCCCGTCCTCCCGGTTTCCCTTTCCTCGCTGCTCGATGTGTCCAGAACTTCCACGTATCTCAAAGAGGAAGACCTCAAGGGCTTTTAGCCATTACCATGTCACAGAGAAACTCCCAGTTTATTCCTAAGCAACAATTTATTTATCCAGGTAATTACAGAGAGAGGGGAGGGAGAAGAGAGAGGGGAGGGAGAAGAGAGAGGGGAGGGAGAGAGGGGAGGGAGAGAGGGGAGGGAGAGAGGGGAGGGAGAAGAGAGAGGGGGGGAGAGAGAGGGGGGGAGAGAGAGGGGGGAGAGAGAGGGGGGAGAGAGAGGGGGGAGAGAGAGGGGGGGAGAGAGAGGGGGGAGAGAGAGGGGAGAGAGAGGGGGAGAGAGAGGGGGAGAGAGAGGGGGAGAGAGAGGGGGAGAGAGAGGGGGGAGAGAGAGGGGGGAGAGAGAGGGGGGAGAGAGAGGGGGGAGAGAGAGGGGGGAGAGAGAGGGGGGAGAGAGAGGGGGGAGAGAGAGGGGGGAGAGAGAGGGGGGAGAGAGAGGGGGGAGAGAGAGGGGGGAGAGAGAGGGGGGAGAGAGAGGGGGGAGAGAGAGGGGGGAGAGAGAGGGGGAGAGAGAGGGGGGAGAGAGAGGGGGGAGAGAGAGGGGGGAGAGAGAGGGGGGAGAGAGAGGGGGGAGAGAGAGGGGGGAGAGAGAGGGGGGAGAGAGAGGGGGGAGAGAGAGGGGGGAGAGAGAGGGGGGAGAGAGAGGGGGGGAGAGAGAGGGGGGAGAGAGAGGGGGGAGAGAGAGGGGGGAGAGAGAGGGGGGAGAGAGAGGGGGAGAGAGAGGGGGGAGAGAGAGGGGGGAGAGAGAGGGGGGAGAGAGAGGGGGGAGAGAGAGGGGGGAGAGAGAGGGGGGAGAGAGAGGGGGGAGAGAGAGGGGGGAGAGAGAGGGGGGAGAGAGAGGGGGGAGAGAGAGGGGGGAGAGAGAGGGGGGAGAGAGAGGGGGGAGAGAGAGGGGGGAGAGAGAGGGGGGAGAGAGAGGGGGGAGAGAGAGGGGGGAGAGAGAGGGGGGAGAGAGAGGGGGGAGAGAGAGGGGGGAGAGAGAGGGGGGAGAGAGAGGGGGGAGAGAGAGGGGGGAGAGAGAGGGGGGAGAGAGAGGGGGGAGAGAGAGGGGGGAGAGAGAGGGGGGAGAGAGAGGGGGGAGAGAGAGGGGGGAGAGAGAGGGGGGAGAGAGAGGGGGGAGAGAGAGGGGGGGAGAGAGAGGGGGGAGAGAGAGGGGGGAGAGAGAGGGGGGAGAGAGAGGGGGGAGAGAGAGGGGGGAGAGAGAGGGGGGAGAGAGAGGGGGGAGAGAGAGGGGGGAGAGAGAGGGGGGAGAGAGAGGGGGGAGAGAGAGGGGGGAGAGAGAGGGGGGAGAGAGAGGGGGGAGAGAGAGGGGGGAGAGAGAGGGGGGAGAGAGAGGGGGGAGAGAGAGGGGGGAGAGAGAGGGGGGAGAGAGAGGGGGGAGAGAGAGGGGGGAGAGAGAGGGGGGAGAGAGAGGGGGGAGAGAGAGGGGGGAGAGAGAGGGGGGAGAGAGAGGGGGGAGAGAGAGGGGGGAGAGAGAGGGGGGAGAGAGAGGGGGGGAGGAGAGAGGGGGGAGAGAGAGGGGGGGAGTGAGTGGGGGGAGAGAGAGGGGGGAGAGAAGAGAGAGAAGTGTAGAGAGAGAAGAGAGAGAAAGAGAGGAGAGAGAGAGAAGAGAATGAGAGAGAGAGAGAGAGAAAGAGAGAGAAAGAGAGGAGAGAGAGAGAAGAGAATGAGAGAGAGAGAGAGAGAATGAGCAGTTATAGACTCACAAACAGCACAAGGAGAAAGTACACGTAGACTCTGCGTTAGGCAAGGCTTACCAGCAAGACATCAAAAGCCCCTGGCATATCACTTTACACCTGTTCAGAAAGTCTCAAAGCTTTCTTTAGCTAATGAATTGCTTTCTGAATTCTTCTACTTTGTGTTTCTGAAGTTCAAGGATCATAAACCATTACAAATTATTTATTGTGAAAAGGCAGCTTATTGCAAACGTTATCGCATATTGAATTGGTATTAGGATGCAGTAATATAGCCCATTATTTGTCTGGGTAACTACTTTCGAAGCAGAGAAGGATTTGTCAAGCAGAGGAGACCGAGGAAGACTTGGCATGGGTCTTGAAAGAGACCTTGCTTTCAGGTGGGAAACCTTTCTCACAGTGGAATACAGCATCAAATTGGCGACAGAAGAAAAAACCTCACTCCATAAAGCAACATTCAAGGCTTTCTGCTGTTTAATCTCTGCTGCGGTGTACAAAAGAAAGCAGCCAACCTCAAGGTCCCCACAAACAGATAATCTGTTGCAGAGAGGGACAAACGTTGGCTGGAACACTGGAGAAGTCCTTCACTCTTCTTCGTAGCTTCAAATGTACAGCACAGAATAAAGGCCCTTCATGCTCCGGCCTACCTTGTGCACTAATCCCATTAGGGCCATTCCCTTCTCGGCCTTGCCTATTTAGGGCAATTCAAATGCCTCTAAAACAGTTATTGTATCCGATTGCACCATCTGGATATCAACCACTCTCCCCAAAATTCTTAGATCTTCCTTACGTGCCAATGGTCAGGACCAGACAAAACTCCACAGGGTTCCTAAATATTTGTAAATTTAGACATACAGCATGGTAACAGGCCCTTTTGGCCCATGAGTCCATGCTGCCCAATTACACCCAAATGGCCTACACCCCGCAGTATGATTTAAATGGTGGGAGGAAACCAGAATCCCTGGAGAGAACAGACAAACTCCTTACAGACCGCACGGGATTTGAACCCCAGACCCAATCACTGGCGCTGTAACAGCGTGGAGCTAACCGTGACGCCCCCTATTCAGCCTGCAACGTCATGGGCACCAGTCTACACGAGGGCACATCCACACGAGGAGGTGTCTTAAGAAACCAGCCTCGATGCCCAAGGACCCCCCCACCAACCAGGCCAAGCCCCTCTTCATTCTGCTACCATCGGGAAAAAAATACAGGAGGCTGAAGGCGAGCACTCAGCGGCACAAGGACAGCTTCTTCCCGCTACCATCAGATTCCTGAATGAACAATGAACCACAGGCCCTTTGACTTTTTCTTGCACTATTTTTCATTTGTAAGGTGGTTTATTAAATGTTTGCACAGTGATGTTGTGACAAGACAACAAATTTTGAGACATGTTCCTGACCATAAATTCTGATATCTCTTCCTCTCACCAATAGAATTAGCTCTCATAGAACAATGATACACAATAGCTCATTCTATTCTCTCTCTCTCTCTCTCTCTCTCTGAGGAATCCCATCAGTTCCTTTTTCCCACTTGCTTCCCTATTCTCTGTCACATACCCTTCAACACTCCCAGTTCTCCGGGCCACCCATCTACACTGGGGATTAACTCATAGCAGCCAACACATCTTTGGGTCATGGGAGGGAGCCAGAGGAGGCCCTCACAGTCACAGGGAGAACTTGAAAACTCCAAAGAGGCAGCACCCAAAGTCAATACTGGAGTTGTGATTCTGGGCAGGAACTGGCCCTCCAAACTCGAGGAACATTTCAGCAGGGGTCGAGCTCAACGTGCTGACTTGACAGAGTGTTGAGGGAACAAGAATTTCAAAATGAGCTACTCGCCTCCCACCTCCAAGTTTACCACAAATTTCCCCCTTTAGAACAGAAGTTTTCAAGTACTGAGTTTTATTGGTCATCTCCTGCAAGAAGGCAATGCTGAAAACGAATCCAGGAGGCAATGTGCATGGGAAGAAAAGAACATCCGAAGAGTTGTGGGGAATAAGGTCAGGGGGTACTAACCAGGCAGCTCTTTCAAAGAGTAAACTCAGGTACAATAGGGAAGAGATTCTTCGTGTGCTGCAAAATTCTACGACATATTTTGCTGCAGTCTATTTCAAAGAAGCTGCTTCAGGTCGCTTCTCACCTCAAAGAACAATTGGAATAGGAAAATCTGTAATCAGGAATCCTCCAACACAGTAAATGGCAGCAAATAACAGTCTTGCCCCAGAACATTAGACTCTGGGCAGATCCGGAGCACCCCCCCCCCCACTCTCAGCATTACAAAGCAGGCTGGTGCCGCCCCCCCCCCACCTCAGCATTACAGGGCAGGTCTGGCACCCACCCCCCTCAGCGATACAGGGCAGGTCTGGCACCTCCCCCCTCAGCATTACAGGGCAGGTCCCTGATCGAGTTTGTCATTGAGGAGTCTGATGGTGGAGGAGGTAAGGGCTGTTCGGCACCGATACCTCTATCCTGATGGCAGCAGCGAGAACAGAGCGTGCGCTGGGTGGTGCAGATCTCCCATGTTGATTTTCTTGACAGTGGGGAGAGTTTTGCCTGTGATGTCCTGGGCTGCATCCACACCTTTTGCAGGCCTCTCTGCTCTGAGGTATTGGTGCCTCAAAATGGAGCACTGGCACAGCTACTCTTATTTATTCCATCATACCCCCTAAATATTGATTATTAAATCCCCTCCCAATTGAGAATCACCCCAACTTTTGGAACGTCTAAACCCAAAATTCAGATACTGGGCGGAGCGAATGTGCTGAGGTCAGATCTGTTGAAGGAGAACTTTCAATAGCTTCACACAGAGGAAAGACTCGTGAAATTTGAAGAAATCCTCCTAATAAGCCATCGTGGAAATAGAATTGGTGTTCAACATTTAGCTGCTGCTTTGAGAGAGAAAAAGAAATAACCTAATGCTTTAGCCCTGATCCAACAAGATTAACAAATCTACAGCTTAAATCCTCTGCACAAGCGTTCCCAAGCGGGGAATTGGTACGCAGCAGGTGCACCCAGCATTTTCCAGGTCTTTTGTAAACACGTAACAAAACAAGTCTTCTCTTTACTCCGTCCACATCACACACCCTTCTCCGTAGCATTCAAACATACATCTCCAAACCTAAATACCCCTTCAGCAATGACCACACAGCCTTGCGTTCTTGTATTATGTTTGCTAGAGTAATATTCCTCAGTAATTTACACCTTTGGGACAGAAATCTGACAGCCATCAGAACTGCATCATTATATACTGGCTCACACTATTCAGCCCATCAGTACTGCATCGTTGTATACTGGCTCATGCCATTCAGCCCATCAGTACTGCATCGTTGTATACTGGCTCATGCCATTCAGCCCATCAGTACTGCATCGTTGTATACTGGCTCATGCCATTCAGCCCATCAGTACTGCATCGTTGTATACTGGCTCATGCCATTCAGCCCAACAGTACTGCATCGTTGTATACTGGCTCATGCCATTCAGCCCATCAGTACTGCATCGTTGTATACTGGCTCATGCCATTCAGCCCATCATCACTACATCATTATATACTGGCTCATGCCATTCAGCCCATCAGTATTGTATACTGCTTCACCCTACATTTTTAAAACTCAAAATAATAGGTCAGGTTCGTAATTGTGCAGTTGAGGATCTACAAATAATTTCAACCACACTTCTACTTGATCTGAGATCCTGGTTTTGAATGTGAGTCAAATACAGCCTCATACCAATGATTCATGATTTTGAGAGAAATTAACAATATCCAGTCATTCAGATGAATAGTTTTGATGCAAAGAGAAAACTAGCCTTTTTCTCTGCTGTCCTGATATCTTTATTCCAGGACATGGGGAAGGTCAGAAAAGTCATGGAGCTACAATGCACGGAAATAGGCCCTTCAGCCCAACTCGTCCATGCCGACCTGAAACTTTTTCCCCTGATATCTTTATTCCAGGACACGGGGAAGGTCAGAAAAGTCATGGAGCTACAATGCATGGAAATAGGCCCTTCAGCCCAAATCATCCATGCCGACCCAAAACTTTTTCCCATCAGGGTATCCAAGACCAGTGAACCCAGGTCTACAGTGAGGAGCAAGAAGTTTAGCAGGGATTTGAGGAAGAATTATTTTCACCTGGAGGCTGGCTGCAATCTGAACTGCCCGGGAAGGTAGTGGAAACCCTGGACGAGCTCTTGGGAGCGCCAAGTCAGAGTAGATGGACCAGGCATTGGGAAACTGGATCACTTGGTACTTGAAGGTCATCATGGATATTGTGAGCTCAGTGACTCCACAGCAGCTTCAGGTGCTGCCCTCGTGGTCAAAGTGGCCCCCCAAAGATTTTGGCCTCCATTTGGACAACAGAGCTAACTCGCCCTAGCAGAAGACCCAAGGCTGATCCGCACCATCCCAGTACTGTCGAGCACAGTGACAACGTGGTTAAAATTTTACAAAAGCAAGATATATGCTCTAATGACCACAGAAAGCCAAATGCAAATATCACTCTCCAACCCAAGCTTGTGGGTAGAAAAATAAACGTCGAAAATAATATATTGTTTTTGCACAATAAATACAGACCAGTCAGGAATAAAGAGATCACAGCGCCAAATTACAGTCCCCTCATCTCACAAAATTCCTTCAAGAAAGTTACACCCTTTTTGAAGTTTAAAATCTGCAGCCCACAGACACCAGCTTCGCGCTCCCAGCAACAACAGGGTGAACAACCATCCTGGGGTAGGGTTGATCTCAGGAGGTACAATCCAGGGAGAGGAGGGTTCCAGTCACCCACGCTTCAGAGGGAACTAACCCAAAGGGGAATTTTAAATAAATACCGAGAGAGAATGTTTAGGATTCAGCGCATGGGTTAAATAAACGGGCTGGTCGGAGCGAATAGGCACACGGGCAATTAACAAAAGTGCAATCAATTACATTCAACTACAAAGTTACGAACTTTTAAAGAAGTTGAGAAATTGCACCTGAAACTCGGGGGGTGGGGGGTGGGGGGAAAGGAGAGGAAGAGAGGGAGAAGGGGGGGGGGAGAAGGGGGAGGGGGGGGGAGAAGGGGGAGGGGGAGGGAGGAGGGAGAAGGGGGAGGGGGAGGGAGAAGGGGGAGGGGGAGGGAGAAGGGGGAGGGGGAGGGAGAAGGGGGAGGGGGAGGGAGAAGGGGGGGGGGGGACAATTTTAAGGGCAGCAGAGGTTTGAACGGTGTCTGTCGCGGTTTCGAGGGCAGATGAGGTTCGACTTACGGACGGCGACCCCCTTGGCGTCCAGGCGGAGGGTGCGCTCCTGCAGGCTCCGGAACCGGCTGTCCAGGAGGCTGCAGCGGGCACACAGCGAGCCTGCCTCCGCCTCCAGCTCCTGGAAGATGCCGCTCGCTAGGCGGCTAAGGTCGGCGAGCTGCCGGAGCAGAGAGACCAGGCTGTAGCCCGACACGTCCTGCAGCGTGTCGAAGGGGAAGGCTCGTCTCCGGCGGCTGGGCTCGTCCGGCTCCGTCCTCCCCCCGCCGCCGCCGCCGCTCCTCCTCTTCTTCCTCCTCCTCCTCCTCCTCTGCGACCCGTCTCCATCCTCCTCGTCCCCTTCCTCAACGCCGGCTTCCCAAACTTCAGCCCCCCTCCTGCACACCCAGCGGGGCTCCACGATCCTCTTGGAAAAGGGCATCCTCCCAAAACTTCTCTCTCCCCCCCCCCCCTTTACTCCCTGCTCCAAGGGGGGGTTTCTTTTAAATGTACCTTTAAGTTAAAACTTTGCCGCTCCAACTTTCCGACGGGACACGATCCACAGCCTCATCACTGGTGCAGAGAGAGAAAGGGAGTTGGGGGGGAGCCCGTCAGTCAACTCGGCTCCGCCGCTGCCTGGAGCAGCACCCACCGTGAGTTCAGATGGAGGGCTGCCGAGAAAAAGAGGAGTGACAGCGACCTGAACTCCGGGAACGGACTGTCATTCCCAAAACCAGGAGTCGCACCCGTGCTGGGTGATACGAGTGGGAGGCCAACTGAGAGTTCAAACTGCCCCTCCAAACTCACAGAGCACCTTGAGCGTTCCCTGCTCTGAGATTGCTTGCTGTGGTATTGTTTTGCCCCCCCTACCAGTTACTGTCTCTGGGAGGCTGTCCCCACCCATTAATGACTCATTCCTTTGAGTCTCCTCCCCTTTCCAGCAGTCCTGTACCTGGATCCGGGTCAGACACAAGCAGCTTTCAGGTGCCACGGGGGGGGGGGGGGGGGATTCTCGGAACCGGAGAATAGACCTGCAGGAGGAAAGTTGGGTCAGTGCACCTCCTGGCTGGGTTCTCCACTTTCAGGTAGCCACCACTGGGGTAGAAGAGGAGGTGGCTTTACAGACCGGTATTCTGGCCCCCTGAAAGCGAAAGTCTTGGGTGCACTAAAGCCCTATTGTTCCTGCAGCCTATGAGTCTGTGGTGATCGATAGAGCTTATCAGGTATGTGGGTGGGAAGAAAAAGGGTGAAAACCACTGATTTCGAGAAACAACACGATAACAGGCCCTTCCAGCCCACGAACCTGTGCGGCCGCCATCTTTGGCTTGGCTTCGCGGACGAAGATTTATGGAGGGGTAATGTCCACGTCTGCTGCAGGCTCGTTGGTGGCTGACAAGTCTGATGCGGGACAGGCAGGCACGGTTGCAAGGGAGAATTGGGGGGTTGGGTGCTGGGTTTTTCCTCCTTTGTCTTTTGTCAGTGAGGTGGGCTCTGCGGTCTTCTTCAAAGGAGGTTGCTGCCCGCCGGACTGTGAGGCGCCAAGATGCACGGTTGGAGGCGAGATCAGCCCACTGGCGGTGGTCAATGGGGCAGGCACCAAGAGATTTCTTTAAGCAATACACCACAATTAACCGACCAAACCCTCATGATTTTGGAAGGAGACTTGGGGAGAACGTACAAACTCCTTACAGACAGCACCGGATTCAAACCCGCGTCTCTGGCACTGTAATACATACTGAAAGTGTTTTTTGATTGTTATGTCATAAATCCGGTGTAATGTTAAACAAAATTGCCGTAAGGTAGTCAAGGAATCAGAATTTATGGTTGTGAACATGGCATTCACAGTGCAAACATTTATCTTGACCACCTTACAAAATTAATCAAAAAATAGTGCAAGAAAAAAATCAAAATAATAATTTGCCATCATCAGCAGGAATTGCCGGGCATCCCTTACAGTACGAGGGAAAGAGAAGTAAGAGAGAGTCCCTTTTCCAGGTCCGAACCTCTGACACGATCAGGAAGGCCTCGTCTCCCTCGTCTCCTGGTTCCAAGACCTGGTACCCCTTCAGCCAGTCTCCAGCCAGACTCCAGCTGTCCACAGCCTGGTGCAAATCCTTTGACCGCAATTGCCAGCGTGGGTTCCTCCCCTCGAGTCACCAACAGCCCACCGCCTGTGTGTTCTTCAGCCTCAGAGCCCCTCACTGCTCCGCCACTGTCGTCACTGTCCCTTAGGGTCATCACATCTGCTTCTCCTTCTCAAACAGGAGGTATTCTCCCCATTCTCTCGTGGTCTGCACCAGTCTTCTGCTTTCTCGGAGTTTGTAACTCCTTGAGGTCGCTGCTGGACACAGGCACTGCCATCCTGGGCCCAGACATCAGGGTTGCAGGATTTTAAAATAAACCACCGTTGGCTTCTTTAACAGGCTGTTTAAAGCCTGTACGGAACTGGTGAAAGTTGAACTGCAATCTCCCTGGGTCTACACAAGCTGCAGCACTGCCGATTCGGCAGCTCTGGAACCGCTGCCAATGTGCAGAAATCTTCACTGCTGCAGCCACACACTGGATACACCAGCTCCAATAGTAAAATAGCTATGCCAGGGGAGACATGGTTTGAAAATTGATATGACCGTGAGAGGTTCTTGTCTGCATCAGCCAAATGTAAGGCCATGTTAGATTTCAGATTTCTTGTCACATCACATACAACCCTGAGATTCTTTTTCCTTCAAATGAGGGAGAATTACCACTTATTAGTAGTGCAAAACAAAACTACACATGTAAACAAATAAAGAAATGTAAACAAACTGGGCAATATAGAGAGAATAAAAAAGAAAATCAATAAAGTGCACAAGTAAGAGACCTCAAATCAGTCCCTAATTGGGTTTGTCGTTGAGGAGTCTGATGGTGGAGGGGGAGCAGCTGTTCCTGAACCTGGTGGTGCGAGTCTTGTGGCACCGACACCTCTTTCCTGATGGTAGCAGAGAGAGCAGATGATTGTGCGGCTCTCCGATGGTAGCATTCCGTGTAGATGTTCTTGATGGTGGGGAGGGTTTAGCCACTGATGTCCTGGGCTGTGTTCACTACCTTTTGTGGGGCTTTACATTCAGGGGTCATTGGTGTTCATCAAACAGGCATCAGACAATTCCTGCTAAGTTACTTGTCACTATTTGAGCAAAGATGAAGGAAGCTTCCCGACCAGATTTAATGTATCACTTTGCACATCTAGCATGGTCACAGGTATATTTGTGTGCCCAGAGAGACCAGATGCTTTGAGACCATCTATGAGAATTACTTTGTTCAAGCAAATATTCAGAAGTGTCTGTCAGTTAAAAGTGTGTTTTTACTGTAAAATGTGTAATTTGTGAGATTATACGAAAGTAAACAATGGCATTGTTGATATTGAAATTGTACTTTTTGTTCCTACATGTATTAAAACACAATGTGCTTTAAGTTTGGAGACTCGACTGAGAGTCTCTTGAGAAAGAGAATGCCTGCTTGTTATGCATTTACCAGCTTCAGACTCCAGTGACTCAGTTCACCGGTTCCGACAGTCCTGCTCTGGTTTGACGTAACAAAATGCAACACCTCTTGCTTATATGAATTACTCCCCATCTGCCATTCCTCAGCTGACTTGACTCAGTTGATCAAGATCCTGATGTAATTTCAGATAATCTTCCTCATTGTCCGATACTAGTGTCATCCGCCAGCATGCCACCTGCACTCTCATACGTGAGAAACAACATTGGCACAGTATCGATTCCTATGGCACTCCATTGATCACAGGCCACACACCCCCTCCCCCGAGAAACATCACTTGGACAAACATCCCAACTGCACCAGATTCGTTTCTCTGACATTTTATCCCTTTCCACAAAAGGATGGAGTGAGAGAGAAACAAAACATTCACACCCCGGACAACGTGTGATCTATTCTGCCTTAATTTATTTAATTCCCTGACAAGATGGCCCAAATGGAACTCCCCGGCTGCAGGAAGTTAATTTTAGCTGCTTTGTCTTTTGAAGCCACCCAATTAAATTACCGACACAAGCTATCATCTTTAAGAGACTCATGTGAAACTTCATCAAAATACCTTCTAAAGTTACAAGTAAATAATATCCATTGAAAATATCTCATGACCAGTTTTATTGTCTTTTGAAAGAAATGTGGAGCATCAGAAAATGATTACAACCTATTGTTTCCAAAACGATATTGATTACCCTGCTAAGACAAACAAAAGGATTCTTCTCCACTCATGGCTCACAATTTCCAGATAGAAGCCTCAATATTGTTTTGCTTTTTAAATATCAGTAATACCTTCTCCATTGTGCATACATCACTTCAAGTTCCTGTCAAACCTTTGCCGATTTCCTTACACACTTCCTTAACAATTGTAGGGTATATCCTGTGTCTCCAGCTGCCTTGCAGGCATTTCGTTTCTTTAACGGGAGAAAATATTTAATTGACCCCTGTCTGTCCTTTTTTGCTGTAAGTGGATCAAATGTAAAAGCTCACTTTTCCCTTAGAGCCTGAACAGGACATTAAATAGAAGGTTCTGTTGAGAAAGTTAGGATTTTTAAAAAATAGATATCCAAACGCTGAAAGATTGGCAGGCAAGTTTAACATGATCACCTCTCGGAGGCTGGTGGATAAACTGCCCTCGCCGGGACTCAGTTCCCCTCTCTGCAACTGGATCCTGGACTCCTTGACCAAAAGACCACAGTCAGTCCCGATTGGCAGCAAAGTTTCAAGTCCCATCACGATAAACACTGGCGCACCTCAGGGCTGCGAGCTCAGCCCGCTACAGTTCCCGCTGCTGACTCACGGCTGCGCTGCCAGATTCGGCTCCAACAGAATCGTCGTGTTTGCTGAGATGATACAACAGTGGGGGCGGCTTCATCTCCAGCTGCCAAATGGTGTGAGAGCAACGTGGACAAGACAAGGGAGGTGATCGTGGATTTCAGGAGATGAAGATCGACCACTTCCCATCAATGGCCCTGTCGTGGAGAGCGCAGAGTTCCTTAGTGTGCATATAAAGCTCAACCAATCCTGGATCCACACCTCCTCATTAGTCAGTGCCTACACTTTCTAAGGTAGCTGAGGAGGGCAAAGCTGCCGGCCCCCATCTTGACAACATTTTACAGGAGCACGTTTGAGAGGGTCCTGTCTGGCTGGACCTGTAGAGCTCGTCGAAAGAACCAAAGACTTGTTGATCCAAACCAAGGCTTTTATTAGCAAAAGACCGGAGCTCTTCACAGGTGGCCGACCAGTCCGGAATGATCCGACCTGGCTAGGGCACAACCCTTTAAGGCCCAGATAATAGGTGTGGCTTAGCTCTCAGCCAATCGCTGTAAGCACAGTCTAGATACAGTAACTATATACACTATGTACATTGGTGATATATCCGTACTATCACAGCACCATTGTGTGGGACGGTAGCTGCAAAGCATCGGACCGGAAGTCCATTCTGAATACCACAGATACAACCTAATTTTCTCTTCTTTTTGCGCTAATTTATTCATTTTTAAATGTAATTTTGTCGCAATGTTTGCACTTGCGACGCTGAAGAAAAACGATGAATTTTGCGATCTGTTCATGACAATAAATTAAGATTCTGGTTAATTTGCATAAATTCTCATCACATCATAAAATTCATCGTTTTTCTGCAGCGTCACAGGGCAAACATTACTGCATTAATCTGATGGCAGAGGGGAAGAAACTATCCTGGCCAAACACAGATAGGGTGGCACGGTTAAAACAACACTGCTACCGTGCCAGCGACCCGGGTTCGAATCCCATGATGTCTATAAGGAGTCTGTACGTTCTCCCCATGTCTGCATGGGTTTTCGCTGGGGGGCTCCAGTTTTCTCCCACCATTTGAAACGTACCGGTGGGGGGGGTGTAAATTGGGCGGGACGTGGGGGCCGAAGGGGTCTGTTACCACGCTGTGTGTCTATATTTAAATTTATAATACTGCCT
Organism: Narcine bancroftii; assembly: GCF_036971445.1. Lineage (NCBI taxonomy): Eukaryota > Metazoa > Chordata > Chondrichthyes > Torpediniformes > Narcinidae > Narcine > Narcine bancroftii. Next base: position 9,560,916 of record NC_091472.1, read on the forward strand.
AAAAGTACAGTCATCTGTGATCCTGGACAATTAGCTGCTTCCTTGTACAACACATGGTCTCATAAACAATCAGGTGGAAACCCCTCCATGTTTCCATTTTTCTAACGATTACCCAAAACACTCAATTCTCCTTTCATTATTCTCAGTGCCCATCCCATCAACCGAACTGGCCTACGCTCGATGACTCCTCCGAGATCTGGTGACAGGTTGGATTCCGTACAGCAGCACTGTTTCCTTTGCCAGCTCAAGTTAAGGAGATTAAATAAAAAAGAAAGAAATTGAATTTATATAGCTCTTTTCACAACTCAGATCACATTTTAGCCAAGTAAATACTTATAGTCAGAGTGAGATACAAGCCCACTGCTCCGCCTTTTCTCTGCCAACCATGTTGTTTTCCTGAGCTCGCCCCATTTGCCTGCATTTACCCCATATCCATCTGATCTTTCCTTGGCACGGACCTCTCTTTCAAATTTTGTGATTGATTTTTTAAAAATGTTTTGTAAAGAATTTATTTAATTTTTCAATTTAAACATGCAGCACGGTAAACAGGACCTTTAGGCCCACAAGCCCATGCCATCCAATTGCAATCACTGGTACATTTCGAACGGTGAGAGGAAACCAGAGCACTCGGGGAAAACCCATGCAGACACGGGATTCGAACCCGGGTCCCGATCGCTGGTGCTGTAACAGGATTGAGCTGACTGCTACGCCAACTGTGCCGGCCTAAAGTTGTTAGCATTGAGGATAAAGTACTAGTAAGATCCAAAAAAGAAATTTCTTGATTTTAAGTAATGTCTGGGGCTATGGGGAAAGAGGACTGGAGTGGGACTAAGTGAAGGGCTCTTTTGAAGAGCTTGCACAGGCACAACAAGCCAAATGGTCTCCACGTGTGCCGTTATCTCTGTGATTAAGTCGGGAGAGTTTTAGACAGGATAAAGCATGGTGCAGATCAGGAGAAAGATGAGCAGACATGTGGAAAAAGTGAACAGGCAGTTGACAAAAGAGTGATTAAGAGTTTGAACCTAGGTGCTCACTCAATGACAATTAAATGGAGCATCACCAATAGAAACATTTCATGGATGTTCCAACAACGCAGCCGATGCAAAGCCTGACAATGAGTTAGTTGATGGGAAAGTCCATAAGTTCATAAAAATAGAGGAGCAAATTAGGTTATTCAACCCATCGAGTCTGCCCCGCTATTCAATCATGAGCTGATCCATTTTCTCACTCAACCCCACTGCCCAGCCTTCTCCCCATTACCCTTAATTAAGATAATTAAGAAACTATCAATCTCTGCCTTAAATACACCCTACGGCAACAATATTCCACAGATGTACCACCCTCTAGCTAAAGAAATGTTCCACATCTCTGTTCTGAGTTGTGCCTAGACTCTCCCACCACGGGAAACAACATCTACTCGGTTCATGCCTTTCAACGTTTGGAATGTTTCAATGAGATCCCACCCTCATTCTCCTGAATTCCAACAGTACAAAGCTCCTCGTATGATAACCCTTTCATTCCTGGAATCATCCTTGTGAACCTTATCATTCCTGGAGTCACAACTCTTCAGATGAAGAGAAGGTCCTCTAAGGCGAAGCACTGCAAATCGCGTAACTAATCCAGAATATTTAGTCCTCGTGGCTACTAATGAGTTCTTGCACTAATAATAAGGCCAGCAGAAAGAAATTAGTTCCATCATTAATTGCAGCACCTGGGAGCCTTGTGGTTAATTGGGTCAGTTAACTAAAAACAAAATCTGTGTGGGCATCTGGTTCATTATATTTTATTAAATCAGGCTTAATTTTTCATTTAATTTATTTTATACGGGTGGCACATGAACCAAATAAAGAGCAAGCTTGGAGACACGAGGGATTGCCAATGTTGGGATATGGAGTAAAACACGAGGTGCTGGAGGAACTCAGCGGGTCAGGCAGCATCCATAAAGGGACATGGATAATGTTTCAGGTCAAGACCTTCACCTGGACTAAGAAAGGAGAGGGAAGATGAGCGGTATTAGAAAGGAGAGGGGTCCGTAAGTGGATGGGGGTTGGATGACAGAGATGGACACATCTGGGATGGATTTAACTTTTCAAAATTTAAACGGACAACATAGCAACAGGTCCTTCAGGCCCATGAGCCCGTGCCATCCAAATATACCAATTAACTTACAACCTTTGATGGTTTTCAAAGAGTATCAGGAAACTGGAGCACCCCGGAGGAAATCCTCATGGACGTATAAACTGCTTACAGCACTGGATTGGAACGCGGATAGCTGGCACTGTAATAATGTTGCGCTAACCGGTACGCTAGCCGTGGTGGGAAGAGTAACCATGTCACCCTAAGGAGACAGTGAAAGGTGGAAAAAAGGGAACAAGGGAAAAAGGTGGGAACAAATGGATCTGGAGGGGACGTGGGAAATCAAGAAGCTGAAGGTGGAGGCACCTGTCAAAGGAAGGAGATAGGTGGAACAATTTATGGTGGCCTGACTTGGACAGTGGAGAAGGCGGGGAAGAGTAAAGGAACTGGGCAACAGCAGGCTGGGGTTGGAAAGAAGGGGATGAGAGAGAGGACCTGGATGAATGTGGAGCAAACAAGTTCTCAGACCCAAAGTTTTGTCTGCCCTTTGCTTTCCACGAGTGCTGCATGTTGTTAACTCGGCCAGCGCCATCACGGGCACCAGTCTTCACTTCATGAAGGGCATTGACAAGAGGCAGTGTCTTAAGAAAGCAACCTCTATCCTCAAGGACCCTCACCACCCAGGCCCTGCCCTCTTCACTCTGCTACCATCGAGGAAAAGGTACAGGAACCTGAAGGCAAGCACCCAACGACAAAAAGACAGCTTCTTCCCCTCTGCCATCAGATTCTTGAATAGACAATGAACCACAGACACTACCTCACTTTCTCCTATATTCTTGCACGATTTACTTATTTTTAAAATTTAATTTATAGAAATATTTGCACTGTAATGTTGCCACAAAACAACAAGTTTTGTGACATGTCCGTGACAATAATTTTGATTCTGACCTGTTGATTTTCTCCGGCACTTTGTGTACTGTGTGACAGGAGGCCCTTTCAAGCTGGCTTGTAAAATGGGGTTAACTGGGCAATTTGCCTGGTTAGCGCCCCATTCACAAGGCAGCTTGAAAAGTTCTGACCCAGTCAGTGTCGTCCAAAGTCAACCGGGTCCCTACCTTAGAGGTAGCCAGGGAACCGAGTTAAACTTATCCAGGATGCGTCCATCGTTGGCTTGAACAGCAAAATGGCCGACCCGATTACTACTGTGACGTCACAGGGAAACCTCAAGGTGAAGTGCCTGCCGCGATTGGGGGGGGGGGGGAGGGAAGAAAGGGGTCACTGTCACGGGGTTGGTGGGGAGAGGAGAGGGGTGGCTGCCGCGGGGAGGGGGAAGAGGGGTCGGGGGATGGTGGGGGCCGGGGAGGTTTACCGATAATTCCCCTGGATGCATGCCGTATCACTTACCACATCATCGCGGGGGTGGGATCCCCTTAAATCGCCGGGTTGGTGATTTAATGGGTCCATCCCCCCGCAGCTCAAAAGGTGCTGGAAACACCTTTGCCCCACTAATTGACCTGGGTCCCAGGACGGCCACCCAGGTGCTGCAGCTTAAAAGCACATAGTATACTATACTTGCTTCAACATTCCTTGAAATCATGAAAGTTGCTTTACAAATGCAAATCTGTTCTTGAAGGAGGTTAGAGGGCAGGGCAAAAGTATAAACATAGGAGAGTGGAGCACAGGGAAGTTTGACACCGTTCCTTTCATGCTGAACATTCTATACCTTAGCTGACAATCAGAAGCCAGATTTTTTTTTTAAAAAGCCTGTTGAAACGAGATAGTTGTCCAGTTTTAGGCACCACAAGCTTGGGTTGTTTGGGATTGAAGAGGAAGAAGGGTATCAGCAAGTCAAACTTTGCAGGCCCCATTAATTGGCCGGGGTGGCGGATCCATCATCCCTGTAGCATGTGAGGAGCCCTGGCTTAGGTATTGCATTGCAAAGACTGTCATCGAGGCTGTCTTCACAATAGGGTTGCGAGAGGAAAAGCACTAAAGGACAGTGGAAAAATATAAAACGATAACATGGGCTGCATGGTCCTGAACTGTTTGAAATAACAAGGACACTGGGAATGAATATGTTTAGGTGCTGTTAAATATGAATTAGGCTCTGGCCAGAAGCTGGTCACATGCCCACAGGGATGTATGAAAAGTCATTTGGTCACTAGATAAATATGGACGAAGGGGGATATTCAGATCACTTGGCTCATGAACTGGTTGCATCGCTTGTCTGGTGCGGAGATGTCAATGCACAGGACAGAAAATACTGCAAACTTGCCCAGCGTCATCACGGGCATCAATCTTCACTCCATTAAGGACTTCTTTAAGAGGCGGTGTCTCAAGAAAGCAGTTTCTATCATCAAAGACCCTCACCGCCCAGGCCTCTGCCACCATCAGGAGCCTGAAGACGAACACCCAATGGTACAAAAACAGCTTCTTCCCCTCCGCCATCAGATTTCTGAACGGGCAATAAACCACAGACACCACCCTTTCTTTTTTTTTGTTGAACTAATTATTTTTTAACATCTTGTATTTACGGAATTGTAATTTGTAGCAAAGTTGCATCCGTAATTCAAATTCCACTGCTGCAAAACTATGAATTTCGTGATACTAGTTCATGTCAATAAAACATGATTCTGATCCCTTCAAAGTAAAAGTGATCGTACATTCACTCGATCCCAAATTAGCTGAGTTACGTTGTTTTGCCTTCAGAAAATTAAAATTTCATTCCAAAAGTCAATCTCCCTTGACAAGCTGCATTTTTTTTTTCTGATTGTTTCTATTTGGTCCCTCTGCTTGTTTATTCCTGCGATTTAACTTTGACTTCCAAGTTCATTAAATCTCACACCACTCGCTGTGTTACATGCCCTTCTTCAAGGTCCCTGTTTCAGTTATTCATTTAAAATTAAAGAGATAACTTAAAGGACACAAATGTCCCATAAACCTTAACCCCCTCACCTGAAATGCACGTCCTCTTGCATTCGATATTTTTACGTTAGGAAAAAGATTCTGACCATCTACCCTTATCAACTTCATCAACTTCTATCAGATCTCCCCTCGGCCCACGGTGCTCCAGAGAAAACAACCCAAACTCGTCCCGTAGTGGCACGGTTAGATGCAACGATATTTATTACAGCGCCAGTGACCTGGGTTCCAATCTGACATTGTCCATAAGAAGTTAGTACGCTCGCCCCATTACCAGGGTGGTTCTCCGGTTTTCTTCCAAACTCCAAGTAAAATCGTACAGGATTTGTAGATTCATCGGTGCAATTGGACACAACGGGATTGTGGGCTGGAAGGGTTTGTTATTTAAAGTTTTTTAAAAATAAAAGCTCACACCCACTAATCCAGGCAGCATCCTGGTAAACCTTTTCTTTGCCCTTTGCAAAGCCTCGATAGCCTTCCTGTCATGAAATGACTAGATTAAACCTGACATTTTTTCATTTGTCAGTTATTCAGTGCATTTACTGACATCACTGAACCATGTGAAGCCTATTGTTAAGTTAAACAAGAAAGTCTGCAGATGCTGAGTGTGATACACAGCTGCAGCAGTAAGCAGGCACAAAACTCGAGAAAGACTGTAAACAGGCTTTATTCAATTAAATGTCTCTGCTACAGTTGTAGCCGTACTAGTGACTCCTGAGTGACTGGCTCGGAAGGGGCCGAGTCAGGATTATATCCCGGGCGGTTGTTTGACAGCCGGCCGGGTGGAGTTAGGTCTCGTCAGGTTGGCTGATTGACAGCCGGCCAGGTGTGGTCTGCCCTCTGGTGATCTTCCTGCAGTTACAGAGATCGCCCCCTGCAGTCGGTTAGCGGTGTATCACCACACTGGGGTCGAAGTGTACGGGAGAAACTCAGCAAGTCATGCAGCGTCTATGGAAGGTCAAAGGAAGCTGATATTTCAGGCCTGGGCCCTTCGTCGGGTTACCCTTTACTTCCTACGATGCTGTGTGACTTGCGGATTTTAGCTCCGAGTTAAGCGACGTCTCGATTTAAAATTCTCGTGAACAAAATAGAAATTGGTGGAGGGACTAACTGCAAGTAAGTTAGTCAGCATTTGTGAAGAGAGAGAGAAGCAGATTTAACATTTCAGGTTCAAAGGCGTGAAATCTTAAGTTGCATAGAAGGTTGAGGATTGAACAGAGAGAGAAATCTGTGACAGGGTGAGACCAAGACAAAATGAATGGCGCCACCAGCTGAGAAAGTGCACCCTCATGCCTGGGGATATCAGGATGTCTGGAGGCTCTTCACTTCCTCCTCAACACAGGCTTAATCAATCATCTTCCTCTAGTGCCAGAGCTCACTGCTGTTTTAATTTCAAATCTCCACCATACACTTGTTGCCGTAACTTACTCTACATAGTGGTGAAATAAATTTAGTAACCGCAATGAATTTCAATATTTAGTCAAGCCAAGTTTATTGTCATCCGATTGCACCAGCATTCTCTGGTCCTCGGTGCAAAACATGCTGACACACAACCAGACATAACACACATACAGACAAACAGAATAAGTATTCATGTAAATAAATAAATATTATTTCGTGAATATGAGTCTCGGAGGGTGAGTGTGAGCAGTTCCTTTGGCTGCCCGTGGGAAGAAGCTGTTCCTCGGCCTGGTGGTGCTGGCTCTGATCCTTCTGTGTCTCTTCCCCGATAGAAGCAACCGAAAGATGCTGGGTGCGCCTCCTCAATGATTTTGCGCGCCCTCTTCAGACAACGATCCCGGTAGATCATGTCGATGGGGAGGAGGGAGACTCCAGTGATCCCTGTGAATTGACCAGACAGGGATGCAGCCGGCCAGGACTCTCTCGATAGAGCTCCTGTGGAAAGTTGACCTGATGGTGGCCAGTCACCTTGCCCACTTCAGTCTTCTCAGGAAGTGCATTCGCTGTTGCACCTTCCTGATAATGAGGAGATGTTGAGTGCCCAGGATAGGTCACTAGTTCAGTGAACCCCAAGGAACTTGGTGCTCTCCACAAGAGAGTTGTTGATGTGTCGTGGAGGTGTTTTGCAGCAGGATTTTAGATGCAAAATTGCTCTAATTTCAACTCCTAAAAACAAGATTTAAAATAAATAATTGGTGCAAAAAAAGAGAAACGTGAGGTGGTCCCCAGAGGTGTGAAGAATAGTGTGAAGAGGGCTTAGTCTGGGCAGTGAAGGTCCTTGAGGATAGATTGCTTTCTGAAGACACCATCTCTTGTAGATGTCTTTTATGGTGTAGAGACTGATGGCTATGATTGTGTCATCCAAGTTCACAACTCTGTCATCTTTCTCCTGTCCTGTCCCGTGGCACCTCCATACCCGACAGTGATGCAACCAGTCAGAATGCTCTCCTCAGTACACCTGTAGAAATTAGCAAGACTTTTTGGTGACGTACCGAATTTTTTCAAATTCCACATGAGGTATAGTTGTTGATGAGCTTTCTTCATGATTGCATCGATATGATAGATGATGACACCAGGAATTTGAAGTTCTTGCTCATTTCCCAGCTGACCCCTCGATGAAGACTGGTTTGTGTTCTCCTGCTTTACCCTTCCCGAAGTCCACAATCTGTTCCTTAGTTTTGCTAACGCCAGGAATTTGAAGTTCTTACCCATTTCACAGCTGACCCCTCGATGAGGACTGGTTTGTGTTCTCCTGCTTTACCCTTCCCGAAGTCCACAATCCGTTCCTTAGTTTTCCTAACGTTGAGTACAAGCTTGTTGTGACACCATTGAGAGACCTGCTGAGTTTCTCCAAGATTTCTGTGTGTTTTACTACAATCACAGCGTTTGCAGACTAGTTACTATAATGGATGTATTTAGTTAGGATAATGAATTATCCTGGTGGATCATGTCCGACAAATTTAATAGAGAGTTTTGAAGAGGTAACAAAGAGGAAGAATAAGGGCAGGATAGTAGATGTTGTATATATCACCAAGGCCTCTGACAAGATCCTACATGGCAGGACAATGGGTAAGGTTGGGTGACTTGGGATCCAAGAGAAAGTTGTCCACTGGATTCAAAACGGGCTTTGTGGAAAGAGATGGAGGGCACTAATGGAAGACTGCTTTCTGATTGCATGCCTATGACCAGTGGTGGGCCACAGGGCTTGGGACCCGGTCTTCTGTTATGTGTTTGCTATATTAGGGCATCAATGCAGTTAACATGATTAATAAACTTGCAAATGATGCCCGAATGGGCTGTACAGAGGACAGTATGGAAAGATACTTAAGTTTATTACAGAATCTGGATCAGTTGGGAAGGTTGGCCAAGGAGTGGCAAATTGAATTTAACTGTAACAAGTGGGGAATGTTAAATCAAACGAGGATAGGGCTTGCACAGTGTACGGGAAGGCCCTGCTGTAGGAATGAGAGACCACAAGGGGCTGAGGTGTCTAGATCTCTTATGCTGGCCTTTACTGGCCGGGGCATTTAGTGCAAAAGTTGAGACCTAATGATTCAGCTGTACTAGGCATCCATGAGACCACACTTAATTTTTTTTAAATTTAGACATACGGTACGAAAACAGACCCTTCCTACCCACAAGCCCGTGCCGCCCAATTAACCTACAAACCCCAGTACCTTTTGAAGGGTAGGAAGAAACCAGAGCCCGCGGGGAAAGCCCATTCAGGCACAGGGAGAATGTACAAACTCCTTACAGACAGTGTGGGATTCGGTCCCCAGTCCTGATGGCTGGAGCTGTAATAGCGTTACGCTCACCATGCTGCCCTTTGTACGTAGAGTACGTGTTATATGGCGAGCTCTCCACTGGCCACCGTGACAGAGGTGCACCAAAGAAGAGGTACAAGGACTGCCTAAAGAAATCTCTTGGTGCCTGCCACATTGACCACCGCCAGTGGGCTGATAACGCCTCAAACCGTGCATCTTGGCGCCTCACAGTTTGGCGGGCAGCAACCTCCTTTGAAGAACACCGCAGAGCCCACCTCACTGACAAAAGGCAAAGGAGGAAAAACCCAACACCCAACCCCAACCCACCAATTTTCCCCTGCAGCCGCTGCAACCGTGTCTGGCTGTCCCGCATCGGACTTGTCAGCAACAAACGAGCCTGCAGCTGACGTGGACTTTTACTCCCTCCATAAATCTTCGTCCGCGAAGCCAAGCCAAAGAAGACTCTGTACTAAAAACACAACGTCAGAGAAACTCAGTAGATTAACAGCGTACTTTATATAGCAAAGTTACATAACCGACTTTTCAGGCTTTTTTAAAAATTTTTTTATTTTTCACACTATAAACCACATTGATCAAGATACATACACTTTCCTTTTCAAATATATACAGTGTCATTTTCTCCCCCCCTTCCCATCCCACCCTCCCTACCTCCCCCCCATTCATTTAAAGTACAGAATCTAAGATACATTAAACCAGTCAAACAATGTTGTCATTCAATAAAAATAAACAAGAAATTCCACTGAGTCAATTCTTTTCATTTCCTTCTCCTGCTATCATTTTAGGTGGTAGATGTCCCCGGTAGGTTTTCTCTATTGTGTTTCATGTATGGCTCCCATATTTGATCAAATATTGTAATATTATTTCTTAAATTATATGTTATTTTTTCTAATGGAATACATTTATTCATTTCTATATACCATTGTTGTATTCTCAAGTTATCTTCTAATTTCCAGGCTGACATAATACATTTTTTTCCTACAGTTAGGGCTATCCTAACAAATCTTTTTTGTGCACCATCCAAATCAAGTCCAAATTCTTTGTTTTTTATGTTACTTAGGAGGAGATCACTGGGTTTTTTGGTATATTGCTTTCTGTAATTTTATTTAATATCTGGTTTAGATCTTCCCAAAATTTTTCCTATTTCTCACACGTCCAGATTGCATGAATTGTTGTTCCCATTTCTTTTTTACAACGAAAACATCTGTCAGATACTTTTGGGTCCCATTTATTTAACTTTTGAGGTGTAATGTATAGCCTGTGTATCCAGTTATATTGTATCATACGTAACCTCGTGTTTATTGTATTTCTCATAGTTCCAGAGCATAACTTCTCCCATGCTTCCTTCTTTATCTTTATGTTTAAATCTTGTTCCCATTTTTGTTTAGTTTTACCATCTGTTTCCTCATTCTCCTTTTCTTGCAGTTTAATATACATATTTGTTATAAATTTTTTGATTATCATTGTGTCTGTAATCACATATTGAAAGTTACTTCCCTCTGGTAACCTCAGACTGCTTCCCAATTTGTCCTTCAAGTAGGATTTCAGTTGGTAATATGCCAACACTGTATCTTGAGTTATATTATATTTATCCTTCATTTGTTCAAAGGATAGTAATTTATTTCCTGAAAAACAATTTTCTATTCTTTTGATCCCTTTTTTCTCCCATTCTCAAAGGAAAGGTTATCTATTGTAAAAGGGAGTAATTGATTTTGCGTCATTATTAGTTTTGGTAATTGGTAATTTGTTTTATTCCTTTCTACATGAATCTTCTTCCAAATATTGAGCAGATGATGTAATACTGGAGAATTCCTATGTTTTACCAATTTTTCATCCAACTTAAATAATATATGTTCAGGTATCTTCTCCCCTATTTTATCTAGTTCTAATCTAGTCCAATCTGGCTTTTCCCTTGCTTGATAAAAATCTGATAGGTATCTTAATTGTGCGGCTCTATAATAATTTTTAAAGTTTGGCAGTTGTAAGCCTCCTTGTTTATACCATTCTGTTAATTTATCTAGTGCTATCCTTGGTTTCCCCCCTTTCCATAAAAATTTCCTTATTATTTTCTTTAACTCCTTGAAGAATTTCTCCGTCAAGTGTATTGGCAATGCCTGAAATAGGTATAATATCCTTGGGAAAATGTTCATTTTAATAAAGTTTATCCTTCCTATTAGTGTTAGTGGAAAGTCTTTCCAATGCTCTAAGTCGTCCTGTAATTTTTTCATTAGTGGATAATAATTGTGTTTATATAGATGGCCGAGGTTTTTATTTATTTGTATACCTAGGTATCGTATTGCTTGCATTTGCCATCTGAATGGTGATTCCTTCTTAAATTTTGAGAAATCCGCATTATTCATTGGCATTGCTTCACTTTTATTTGCGTTAATCTTGTAACCCGACACTTCTCCATATTTCTTCAATTTCTTATGTAATTCTTTTATTGATAATTCTGGTTCTGTTAAGTATACTATAACGTCATCTACAAATAAACTGATTTTATATTCCTTGTCTTTTATTTTTATTCCTTTTATTTTATTTTCTGTTCTTATCAATTCTGCTAGTGGTTCTATAGCTAACGCGAACAATAAGGGTGATAGTGGGCATCCCTGCCTTGTGGATCTGTTTAAGTTAAATTGCTTTGATATATGTCCTTTTACTGTCACTTTTGCCAATGGCCCCTTATATAATGCTTTAATCCAATTAATATACCTCTCTGGTAAACTGAATTTTTGCAATACTCTGAATAAATAATTCCATTCTACTCTGTCAAAGGCCTTCTCTGCGTCTAAAGCAACTGCTACTGTTGGCGCTTTATTTCCTTCTACTGCATGAATTAAGATAATAAATTTACAAATATTGTCTGATGTTCGTCTTTTTTTAATAAATCCAGTTTGGTCTAGATTTACTATTTTAGGGAAATAGTTGGCTAATCTGTTTGCTAATAGTTTAGCTATTATCTTATAATCTGTGTTAAGTAAAGATATTGGTCTATATGACGCTGGTGCGAGTGGATCTTTCCCTGGCTTAGGTATTACTGTAATTATTGCTGTTTTGCATGAATCTGGTAAGCTTTGTGTTTTATCAATCTGGTTGATTACTTCCAGGAGGGGAGGAATTAATAAATCTTTAAATGTTTTATAGAATTCTATTGGGAATCCATCCTCTCCTGGTGTTTTATTATTTGGTAGTTTTTTATTATCTCTTGTATTTCTACTATTTCAAATGGTTCTGTTAATTTATTTTGTTCCTCCATTTGTAATTTTGGTAGTTCAATTTTAGTTAAAAATTCATCTATTTTGTCTTCTTTCCCTTCATTTTCAGTTTGGTATAATTGTTCATAGAATTCTCTAAAGATTTCATTGATCTCCGTTGGGTTATATGTGATTTGTTTGTCTTTTTTCCTTGATGCCAATACCATTCTCTTAGTTTGTTCTGTCTTAAGCTGCCATGCTAGAATTTTGTGCGTTTTTTCACCTAGTTCATAATATTTCTGTTTTGTCTTCATTATGTTCTTCTCCACCTTATATGTTTGTAGTGTTTCATATTTTATTTTTTTATCTGCCAATTTTCTTCTTTTAGTTGTATCTTCCTTCATTGCTAATTCTTTTTCTATATTTACTATTTCCCTTTCCAACTGCTCTGTTTCCTGATTGTAATCCTTCTTCATCTTGGTTACATAACTTATTATTTGCCCTCTGATGAACGCTTTCATTGCATCCCATAGTATAAACTTATCTTTCACTGATTCCGTGTTTATTTCAAACTACATTTTAATTTGTCTATCAATTAATTCTCTAAAATCCTGCATTTTAAATAGCATGGAGTTTAATCTCCATCTATACATTCTTGGAGGGATGTCCTCTAACTCTATTGTCAATATCAGGGGTGAGTGGTCCGATAATATTCTAGCTTTATATTCTGTTTTTCTTACTCTGTCTTGCATACGAGCTGATAACAGGAATAGATCTATTCTTGAGTATGTTTATGTCTACCCGAATAATATGAATATTCCTTTTCCTTTGGGTGTTGTTTCCTCCATATATCCAAAAGTTGCATTTCTTGCATCGATTTAATTATAAATTTGGTTACTTTGTTCTTTCTGTTAATTTTTTTCCCAGTTTTATCCATGTTTGAATCCAAATTAAGGTTGAAATCCCCTCCTATTAATATGTTCCCTTGCGTGTCTGCTATCTTCAAAAAAATATCTTGCATAAATTTTTGATCTTATTCGTTAGGTGAATATACATTGAGTAAATTCCACAACTCCGAATATATCTGACATGTTATCATTACATATCTCCCTGCTGGATCTATTATTTCCTCTTCTGTTTTGATTGGTACATTTTTACTGATTAATATAGCTACTCCTCTAGCTTTTGAATTATGTGACGCTGCTGTTACATGTCCTATCCAATCTCTCTTTAATATCTTATGCTCCACTTCAGTTAAGTGTGTTTCTTGTACGAATGCTATATCAATTTTTTCTTTTTTCAGTAAATTTAGCAGTTTCTTCCCCTTGATTTGGTTATGTATTCCATTAATATTTAAAGTCATATAGTTCAACATAGCCATTTCATACTTTGTTTATCTTTCCTTTCCGTTTCCTCATCATCACCTTTCCTTCTTGTCCATTTCTGCTTTCTTGTTTTGAACACTTTATAAGACAACATTTCTAAAACATCAAACATTTCCCTTATTCTCCTATCTAAAATTTCTTTAACCCCACTATCCCCTCCCCTTCCTAGTTGCCCTTTATCCCTTGTCGGGCAACCACATCTCCCCTCTCCATTTGGATTTGCGAATTCACTCACAAGCGTCAACTGATTTCGCAGTGACCGTAACTCCTCCCCACCCAGCCCCACCCCAGAAAAGATTTCAATTTTCATATATAACATAGGTCACTCTCTTAATTCCCTCCTTACTTCCTCTCTTCCCTTTCATTCCGTTATTAATTCTTATCTATACTCTATATATTTTCCTTTAAATACGGATACACTGAGAGGAGTCACGTGATGGAGTAGTGGCCGGTCAGGGAATTCCAGCCCTCTCCCGAAAAGTTTAAAAAACACAAAAAACACAAAGGTACAAGATTAAAATTTAAAACAAAGTAAAAATAAAGGTGAGAAGAAAATGGCAGCGAAGAGAGAAAAGTCGAAAACAACGGGAAGAAGAGAAGAAGAAAGAACGTCGGAAGAAGAAGGTGAAGGCCTTACCTGTCCGAAGAGGCCCGCCGCGGTCAGTGGAAGTCCCGGGTTCAGGACTACAAAAATGGCTCGTGGAGCAAAGTAAAAGTGCGCAACCGCGCATGAAAAAAACACACTGGCGGGAGGGGGGAACAGCTGCGGAGTCGATCTCCACAGCTGAGAGAGACACCTGCAGCACAGCAACAGGTGCAGAACAGAGAAAATAATGACAACAAGAAAGAAGCGGGTAAAAAGAAAACAAGGAAACAACAGATGGTCAATCCAGAGTAAGAAGAAGAAGAACAGAAAGAAGTGGAAGAAGAAGAGAAAGGCAAGACAATGGATGTATCTTTTTTTAAAGAATATATGGAATCAGTGAAAGAATGGCAATTACAAGAATTTAATGAGATTAAAAGAAGAATTAAGAATGCAGAATAAAAAATGAATAAAATAGAAATGGTCATATCAGAGATAGGAAAAAGAGTGGAAAATATAGACGAACGAGAAATAATCGTAGAAATGGAAGTAGAGGACTTAAAAGAGAAATTAGAAGAATCTAATAAAAAAGTTAAAGAGGCACATGAGCTGTTTGCTCAGAAGATAGATATAATGGAAAACTATAATAGAAGAAATAATATAAAGATAGTGGGCCTTAAGGAAGATGAAGAAGGCAAGAATATGAAAGAATTTATAAAAGAATGGATCCCCAGAGTCCTAGGAAGACCAGAATTACAGGAAGGAATGGAAATCTTTCTTTGGCTTGGCTTCGCGGACGAAGATTTATGGAGGGGGTAAAAAGTCCACGTCAGCTGCAGGCTCGTTTGTGGCTGACCAGTCCGATGCGGGACAGGCAGACACGATTGCAGCGGTTGCAAGGGAAAATTGGTTGGTTGGGGTTGGGTGTTGGGTTTTTCCTCCTTTGCCTTTTGTCAGTGAGGTGGGCTCTGCGGTCTTCTTCAAAGGAGGCTGCTGCCCGCCAAACTGTGAGGCGCCAAGATGCACGGTTTGAGGCGTTATCAGCCCACTGGCGGTGGTCAATGTGGCAGGCACCAAGAGATTTCTTTAGGCAGTCCTTGTACCTTTTCTTTGGTGCACCTCTGTCACGGTGGCCAGTGGAGAGCTCGCCATATAATACGATCTTGGGAAGGCGATGGTCCTCCATTCTGGAGACGTGACCCATCCAGCGCAGCTGGATCTTCAGCAGCGTGGACTCGATGCTGTCGACCTCTGCCATCTCGAGTACCTCGACGTTAGGGGTGTGAGCGCTCCAATGGATGTTGAGGATGGAGCGGAGACAACGCTGGTGGAAGCGTTCTAGGAGCCGTAGGTGGTGCCGGTAGAGGACCCATGATTCGGAGCCGAACAGGAGTGTGGGTATGACAACGGCTCTGTATACGCTTATCTTTGTGAGGTTTTTCAGTTGGTTGTTTTTCCAGACTCTTTTGTGTAGTCTTCCAAAGGCGCTATTTGCCTTGGCGAGTCTGTTGTCTATCTCATTGTCGATCCTTGCATCTGATGAAATGGTGCAGCCGAGATAGGTAAACTGGTTGACCGTTTTGAGTTTTGTGTGCCCGATGGAGATGTGGGGGGGCTGGTAGTCATGGTGGGGAGCTGGCTGATGGAGGACCTCAGTTTTCTTCAGGCTGACTTCCAGGCCAAACATTTTGGCAGTTTCCGCAAAGCAGGACGTCAAGCGCTGAAGAGCTGGCTCTGAATGGGCAACTAAAGCGGCATCATCTGCAAAGAGTAGTTCACGGACAAGTTTCTCTTGTGTCTTGGTGTGAGCTTGCAGGCGCCTCAGATTGAAGAGACTGCCATCCGTGCGGTACCGGATGTAAACAGCGTCTTCATTGTTGGGGTCTTTCATGGCTTGGTTCAGCATCATGCTGAAGAAGATTGAAAAGAGGGTTGGTGCGAGAACACAGCCTTGCTTCACGCCATTGTTAATGGAGAAGGGTTCAGAGAGCTCATTGCTGTATCTGACCCGACCTTGTTGGTTTTCGTGCAGTTGGATAATCATGTTGAGGAACTTTGGGGGACATCCGATGCGCTCTAGTATTTGCCAAAGCCCTTTCCTGCTCACGGTGTCGAAGGCTTTGGTGAGGTCAACAAAGGTGATGTAGAGTCCTTTGTTTTGTTCTCTACACTTTTCTTGGAGCTGTCTGAGGGCAAAGACCATGTCAGTGGTTCCTCTGTTTGCGCGAAAGCCGCACTGTGATTCTGGGAGAATATTCTCGGCGACACTAGGTATTATTCTATTTAGTAGAATCCTAGCGAAGATTTTGCCTGCAATGGAGAGCAACGTGATTCCCCTGTAGTTTGAGCAGTCTGATTTCTCGCCTTTGTTTTTGTACAGGGTGATGATGGTGGCATCACGAAGATCCTGAGGCAGTTTACCTTGGTCCCAACAAAGCTTGAAAAACTCATGCAGTTTGGCATGCAGATAGAGAGGGCACATAGAACATTAGCCCCGAAACCACAACCGCAGCAAAAACCAAAATCCATTAGTAAAATTCTTAAGATATACAACAAGAGAAAATATATTGGAGAATACAATGAAGAAAATAAGAGAAGACAAAAAGCCACTGGAATACAAAGGTCAAAAAATTTTTTTCTATCCAGACATAAGTTTTGAACTCCTGAAGAAGAGGAAGGAGTTCAATACAGCAAGAACGATCTTATGGAAAAAAGGATATAAATTTATGTTAAAGTACCCAGCGGTACTTAAAATAGTTATTCCAGGGCAACAAAACAGACTATCCAGGGGAAGCACGAAAATTTGCAGATCAACTACAAAACAAGCAGAGAGATGAAGACATGTAATGAGAGTAAAAATGACCACAAACTATATGTATGTGTGTATATGGGTATATGTGTGTATATATAGGTGTGTATGTATGTGTGTGTATACATGAATGTATCCGTATTTAGAGGAAAATATATAGAAAATAGATAAGAATTAATAAGGGAGGGAAAGGGAATAAGGAGGGAATTGAAAGAGTGACCTTTGTTACATATGAAAATTGAAATCTTTTCCGGGGATGGGCTGGGTAGGGAGGAGTTACGGTCACTGCAAAATCAGTTGACGTTTGCGAGTGAATTTGCAAATCCAAATGGAGAGGGGAGATGTGGTTGCCCGACAAGGGATAAAGGGCAACTCAGGAGGGGAGGGGAGAATGGGGTTAAAGAAGTTTTAAATAGGAAAATAAGGAAAATGATGTTTTAGAAATGTAGTCTTATAAAGTGTTCAAAACAAGAAAGCAGAAATGGATAAGAAGGAAAGGTGATGATGGAGAAACAGAAAGGGAAGATAAACAAAGTATGAAATGGCTACACTGAACTATATGACTTTAAATATTAATGGAATACATAACCAAATCAAAAAGAAGAAACTGCTAAATTTACTGAAAAAAGAAAAAATTGATATCGCATTTGTGCAAGAAACACATTTAACTGAATTGGAGCACAAGAAATTAAAGAGAGATTGGGTAGGACATGTAACAGCAGCGTCGTATAATTCAAAAGCAAGAGGAGTAGCTATATTAATGAGTAAAAATGTGCCAATTAAAATAGAAGAGGAAATAATAGATCCAGCAGGGAGATATGTAATGATAAAATGTCAGATATATTCGGAGTTTTGGTATCAACTCAATGTATATTCACCTAACGAAGAAGATCAAAAGTTTATGCAAGATATTTTTTTGAAGATAGCAGATACGCAAGGGAACATATTAATAGGAGGGGATTTCAACCTGAATTTGGATTCAAATATGGACAAAACTGGGAAAAAAATTAACAGAAAGAACAAAGTAACCAAATTTATAATTAAATCGATGCAAGAAATGCAACTTTTGGATATATGGAGGAAACAACACCCAAAGGAAAAGGAATATTCATATTACTCGGCTAGACATAAAACATACTCAAGAATAGACCTATTTTTGTTATCAGCTCGTATGCAAGATAGAGTAAGAAAAACAGAATATAAAGCTAGAATATTATCGGACCATTCACCCTTAATATTGACAGTAAAGTTAGAGGACATCCCTCCAAGAATGTATAGATGGAGATTAAACTCCATGTTACTCAAAAGGCAGGATTTTAGAGAATTAATTGAAAGACAAATTAAAATGTATTTTGTAATAAACACGGAATCAGTGAAAGATAAGTTTATACTATGGGATGCAATGAAAGCATTCATTAGAGGGCAAATAATAAGTTATGTAACCAAGATGAAGAAGGACTATAATCAGAAAACAGAGCAGTTGGAAAGGGAAATAGTAAATATAGAAAAAGAATTAGCAATGAAGGAAGATACAACTAAAAGAAGAGAATTGGCAGATAAAAAAATAAAATGTGAAACACTACAAACATATAGGGTGGAGAAGAACATAATGAAGACAAAACAGAAATATTATGAACTAGGGGAAAAAACGCACAAAATTCTAGCATGGCAGCTTAAGACAGAAAAAGCTAAGAAAATGGTATTGGCATCAAGGAAAAAAGACAAACAAATCACATATAATCCAAAGGAGATCAAGGAAAACTTTAGAGAATTCTATGAACAATTATACCAAACTGAAAACGAAGGGAAAGAAGGCAAAATAGATGAATTTTTAACTAAAATTGAACTACCAAAATTACAAATGGAGGAACAAAATAAATTAACAGAACCATTTGAAATAGTAGAAATACAAGAGATAATAAAAAAACTACCAAATAATAAAACACCAGGAGAGGATGGATTCCCAATAGAATTCTATAAAACATTTAAAGATTTATTAATTCCTCCCTTCCTGGAAGTAATCAACCAGATTGACAAAACACAAGGCTTACCAGATTCATATAAAACAGCAATAATTACAGTAATACCAAAGCAAGGGAAAGATCCACTCGCACCAGCGTCATATAGACCAATATCATTACTTAACACAGATTATAAGATAATAGCTAAACTATTAGCAAACAGAGTAGCAGAGTATGTACCTAAAATGCTAAATCTAGACCGAACTGGATTTATTAAAAAAAGACGCACAACAGACAATATTTGTAAATTTATTAACTTAATTCATGCAGTAGAAGGGAGTAAAGCGCCAACAGTAGCAGTTGCTTTTGACGCAGAGAAGGCCTTTGACAGAGTAGAATGGAATTATTTATTCAAAGTATTGCAAAAATTCAGTTTACCAGAGAAGTATATTAATTGGATTAAAGCATTATATAAGGGGCCATTGGCGAAAGTGACAGTAAATGGACATATATCAAAGCAATTTAACTTAAGCAGATCAACAAGGCAGGGATGCCCACTATCACCCTTATTGTTCGCGTTACCTATAGAACCACTAGCAAAATTGATAAGAACAGAAAATAATATAAAAGGGATAAAAATAAAAGACAAGGAATATAA
The DNA here is from genome assembly GCF_036971445.1 of Narcine bancroftii. Taxonomy (NCBI): domain Eukaryota; kingdom Metazoa; phylum Chordata; class Chondrichthyes; order Torpediniformes; family Narcinidae; genus Narcine; species Narcine bancroftii. Next base: position 9,580,247 of record NC_091472.1, read on the forward strand.
AATCAGTCTATTTGCGGATGATGTTATAGTGTACTTAACAGAACCAGAACTATCAATAAAAGAATTATATAAGAAATTGAAGGAATATGGAGAAGTGTCGGGTTACAAGATTAACGCAAATAAAAGTGAAGCAATGCCAATGAATAATGCGGATTTCTCAAAATTTAAGAAGGAATCACCATTCAGATGGCAAATGCAAGCAATAAGATACCTAGGTATACAAATAAATAAAAATCTCGGCCATCTATATAAATTCAATTATTATCCACTAATGAAAAAAATTACAGGATGATTTAGAGCATTGGAAAGATTTACCACTAACACTAATAGGATTGATAAACTGTATTAAAATGAACATTTTCCCAAGGATACTATATCTATTTCAGGCATTGCCAATACACTTGACAGAGAAATTCTTCAAGGAGTTAAAGAAAATAATAAGGAAATTTTTATGGAAAGGGGGGAAACTGAGGATAGCACTAGATAAATTAACAGAATGGTATAAACAAGGAGGCTTACAACTGCCAAACTTTAAAAATTATTATAGAGCCGCACAATTAAGATACCTATCAGATTTTTACCAAACAAGGGAAAAGCCAAATTGGACTAGATTAGAACTAGATAAAATAGGGGAAAAGATACCTGACACATATTATATAAATGGGATGAAAAATTGGTACAACGTAGGAGTTCTCCAGTATTACATCATCTGCTCAATATTTGGAACAAGATTCATGTAGAAAGGAATAAAACAAATTACCAATTACCAAAACTAATATTGACGCAAATTCAGTTACTCCCTTTTACAATGGATAACCTTTCCTTTAGAGAATGGGAGAAAAAAGGGATCAAAAGAATAGAAAATTGTTTTTCAGGAAATAGATTATTACCCTTTGAACAAATGAAAGATAAATACAATATAACTCAAGATACAGTGCTGGCATATTACCAATTGAGATCCTACTTGAAGGACAAATTAGGAAGCAGTCTGAGGTTACCAGAGGGAAGTAACTTTGAATATGTGATTACAGACACAATGATAATCAAAAGATTTATAACAAATATGTATATTAAACTGCAAGAACAGGAGAATGAGGAAACAAATGGTAAAACTAAACAAAAATGGGAACAAGATTTAAATATAAAGATAAAGAAGGAAACATGGGAGAAGTTATGTTCTGGAACGATGAGAAATACAATAAATACGAGGTTACATATGATACAACATATCTGGATACACAGGCTATACATTACACCTCAAAAGTTAAATAAATGGGACCCAACAGTATCTGACAGATGTTTTCTTTGTAAAAAAGAAATGGGAACAACAATTCATGCAATTTGGACATGTGAGAAAGTAGAAAAATTTTGGGAAGATCTAAACCAGATATTAAATAAAATTACAGAAAACAATATACCAAAAAACCCAGAGATTTTCCTCCTAGGTAACACAAAAAACAAAGAATTTGGACTTGATTTGGATGGTGCACAAAAAAGATTTGTTAAGATAGCTCTAGCCGTAGCAAAAAAAATGTATTATGTGAACCTGGAAATTGGAAGATAATTTGAAAATACAACAATGGTATATAGAAATGAATAAATGTATTCCATTAGAAAAAAGAACATATAGTTTAAGAAATAATATTGAAATATTTGAACAAACATGGGAGCCATACATGAAACACAATAGAGAAAACCTACCGGGGACATCTACCACCTAAATTAACGAAAGGAGAAGGAAATGAAAAGAATTGACTCAGTGGAATTTGTTTATTTTTATTGAATGACAACATTGTTTGACTGGTTAATGTATCAGATTTTGTACTTTAAATGGATGGGGGGGGAGGTAGGGAGGGTGGGATGGGAGGAGGTGGGGGGGGGAGAAAATGACACTGTATATATTTGAAAAGGAAAATGCATGTATCTTGGTCAGTGTGGTTTATGGTGTGAAAATAAAATGTTTAAAAAAAATACGGATACACTCATGTACACACCTATATACATACACACGTATATATATATATATATATATATATATAGATACCCATATACACACATACATTTAGTTCGTGGTTATTTTTACTCTCGTTACATGTCTTCATCTCTCTGCCTGTTTTGTAGTTGTTCTGCAAATTTTCGTGCTTCCTCCGGATCCGAGAATAGTCTGTTTTTTTGCCCTGGAATAACTATTTTAAGTACCGCTTTTATTAGATTCTTCTAATTTCTTTTTTAAGTCCTCTACTTCCATTTCTACGGCTGTTTCTCGTTCTTCCACCTTGTCCACTCTTTTTCCTATATCTGACATGACCATCTCTATTCTATTCATTTTTTCTTCTGCACTTTTAATTCTTTTTATTTCACTAAATTCTTGTAATGGCCATTCTTTTACTGATTCCATATATTCTTTAAAAAAAATATATCCATTGTCTTGCCTTTCCCTTCTTCTTCCATTTCTCTATGTTCTTCTTCTTCTTCTTCCTCTGGGTTGGTCATCTGTTGTTTCCTTGTTTTCTTTTTACTCTCTTCTTTCTTGTTCTCGTTGTTTTCTATGTTCTCTTCCTGTTGTGTTGCAGCTGTCATTCTCAGCTGTGGAGATCGACTCCTCAGCTGGTCCCCCCTCCCGTCAGTGTTTTTTTTTTCATGCGCGGTTGCACACATTTACTTGGCTCCGCGAGCCATTTTTGTAGTCCCAAGCTCGGGACTTCCACTGACCTTAGGGAGCGGGCTTCTCTCTCCGCGGCGGGACTCCTCGAACAGGTAAGGCCTTCACCTTCTTCTTCCGACGTTCTTTCTTCTTCTCTTCTTCCTGTTGCTTTCGACTTTTCTTTCTTCCCTGCCATTTTCTTCCCACCTTTACTTTCACTTTGTTTTAATTTTTATTCTTGTACCTTTGTGTTTTGTGTATTTTTTAAAAACTTTTCTGGAGAGGGTTGGAATTCCCTGACCGGCCACTACTCCATCACGTGACTCCCCTCCCGACGTTTCAGGCTTGATCCATTCATTAACCTATGGAAAAATGTCAGCAGGCTCCTGAACAAAATAGTAGGGGGGAGGAGCACAGTTCCAAAGGCAGGAGGTAATGGGTGGACAGCAGCAAGCAGGGGGAAGGGGGATGGCTAGATGAATGGAGAGGGAAGGGGGTGGAGACCTAAGGACAAGGGGAAACGGAACGGAATACTACGTACGTTCTGGCTGCCTTGCTTCAGGAAGGGCATCAATAAATTGGAAGGGGTGCAAAGGAAACTCCAACAGGATGTTACTGGGACTGGAGGGCTTGAGTTAGGGAAGAGGTTGGATAGGTGGGTGTTTATTCTCTGAAATTACGGAGGATGGTGGGGGGAGAGAATAAAAGAGATTTACAAAATGATGAGTGGAGAAGTATGGATAAAGTGGATGCTTACGATATTACTCGCAGGGTGGGAAATTCCAGATTTAAGGTGAGAGGGACCCCCAAGGGACAAATTTTCCACTCAGACGTTTGTCTTATCTGAGGAGCCAGAAGAAGCAGATATAATTTTGATATTCAAAAGACAGATACATGGATAAGAAGGGCTTATAAGGATATAGACCAAAGGCAGGCATGTGGGACTACCCTGGAATGCCAACTTGGTCTAATTTTTTTCTCCCCCCTCCCCATCTCTCCACCTCTCACATCGTCTGACCTATCACGTCCTCCCAGCAACTTTTCCCCTTTCTTCTTCTTTGGCTTGGCTTCGCGGACGAAGATTTATGGAGGGGGTAAAAGTCCATGTCAGCTGCAGGCTTGTTTGTGGCTGACAAGTCCGATGCGGGACAGGCAGACACGGTTGCAGCGGCTGCAGGGGAAAATTGGTTGGTTGGGGTTGGGTGTTGGGTTTTTCCTCCTTTGCCTTTTGTCAGTGAGGTGGGCTCTGCGGTGTTCTTCAAAGGAGGTTGCTGCCCGCCAAACTGTGAGGCGCCAAGATGCACGGTTTGAGGCATTATCAGCCCACTGGCGGTGGTCAATGTGGCAGGCACCAAGAGATTTCTTTAGGCAGTCCTTGTACCTTTTCTTTGGTGCACCTCTGTCACGGTGGCCAGTGGAGAGCTCGCCATATAACACGATCTTGGGAAGGCGATGGTCCTCCATTCTGGAGACGTGACCCATCCAGCGCAGCTGGATCTTCAGCAGCGTGGACATGATGCTGTCGACCTCTGCCATCTCGAGTACTTCGACGTTAGGGATGAAAGCGCTCCAATGGATGTTGAGGATGGAGCGGAGACAACGCTGGTGGAAGCGTTCTAGGAGCCGTAGGTGATGCCGGTAGAGGACCCATGATTCGGAGCCGAACAGGAGTGTAGGTATGACAACGGCTCTGTATACGCTTATCTTTGTGAGTTTTTTCAGTTGGTTGTTTTTCCAGACTCTTTTGTGTAGTCTTCTAAAGGCGCTATTTGCCTTGGCAAGTCTGTTGTCTATCTCATTGTCGATCCTTGCATCTGATGAAATGGTGCAGCCGAGATAGGTAAACTGGTTGACCGTCTTGAGTTTTGTGTGCCCGATGGAGATGTGGGGGGGCTGGTAGTCATGGTGGGGAGCTGGCTGATGGAGGACCTCCGTTTTCTTCAGGCTGACTTCCAGGCCAAACATTTTGGCAGTTTCCGCAAAGCAGGACGTCAAGCGCTGAAGAGCTGGCTCTGAATGGGCAACTAAAGCGGCATCGTCTGCAAAGAGTAGTTCACGGACAAGTTTCTCTTGTGTCTTGGTGTGAGCTTGCAGGCGCCTCAGATTGAAGAGACTGCCATCCGTGCGGTACCGGATGTAAACAGCGTCTTCATTGTTGGGGTCTTTCATGGCTTGGTTCAGCATCATGCTGAAGAAGATTGAAAAGAGGGTTGGTGCGAGAACACAGCCTTGCTTCACGCCATTGTTAATGGAGAAGGGTTCAGAGAGCTCATTGGTGTATCTGACCCGACCTTGTTGGTTTTCTTGCAGTTGGATAATCATGTTGAGGAACTTTGGGGGGCATCCGAGGCGCTCTAGTATTTGCCAAAGCCCTTTCCTGCTCACGGTGTCGAAGGCTTTGGTGAGGTCAACAAAGGTGATGTAGAGTCCTTTGTTTTGTTCTCTGCACTTTTCTTGGAGCTGTCTGAGGGCAAAGACCATTTCCCCTTTATATACATAATATCACCCCTTTCCCACTTGATAAAGGGCCCAGACGCGAAACAATGACAGTCCGTTTCTACCCATGGATGCTGTCCGATCTGCTAAATTTCTACAGTAGTTCTTTGGCCTAAAGGCCTGTTCTGTGGTGCATAACTCTATGACCCTATCTTACACCACTTATTACAGAAAATCACTGTACAGGTGCTCCCTGACTTGCGACCAATGCGACTTACGTCCATCCGCATATAGGACCAAAAATTTTTTTTAATTAAGAAAAAATATATAATTTACACAGATTATGTTGTATTTGACAAACTATAACAGGGATACAGGGGATGTAAGAGACAAAATGTGTGTACTTACCTTGTTAATTGGTGTTCTGTAGGCTGGGTCCAGCCACCTGCATTCCTGTGCACATGCACGAGTCTTTGGTTGGTGTATGCACGGAGTGTTTGTATATTGGAGTTCGGTTGGTGCATGACCGAAAGTTAAGGATTCAACTTTCAATATCGTTAGGGACCTTAACTCTCGCACCAACTGAACTCCACCGTGCATGCGCCAACCAAAGGCTCGCGCATGCTCACAGGAATCAAGATGGCTGAGCCCAGCCTACGGAACCTGGGATGCTGACTAACAAGGCAAGCATGGACCAGAATATGGAAAGATTCATCAACATTGATCGACAAATTCAGGAGGCTCTAAGTTATTATCATCAAATCTACGATAAAAAGAAGATATGATTAAAAAGTTTACTTTAAGACTTCAGTACTCCACGTGCGCAGGCAAAATTCCAACTTGCGTCCATTTCAAGATACGACCGATCCTTCGGTCCCAATTATGGTTGTAAGTTGGGGATGAGTTGTATATTGCAAGCAATCAACTCTTTGTTAATTTACTGACATAAATCACACCGCTTCAGTTATGAGTGACCCCAAATCTGAGTTGTGAACCCACCTCAAATCTTCACACAAAACCGCACTCTTCCCATCGACTGCGTCAACACGCCCTGCTGACTTGGAAAAGTCGACTCCAACCCCAGTCACACCAACTTTTCGCTCCCCCATCAGGAAGAAGGTGGATGAGTGTGGATCGTGCATGACTAGATTCCAGAACAACTACATTTGTGAAATATTGTTGTCTTTGCTCTGTTCCATCTGATTTCCTGCTGTAATTCTTCACTCTGACATGTGTTTTGACAGTTGTACAGAACTATTATTATTATCGTACATCATCCATTAGCTATTAAATGGATCAGCCATGATCTCGTTGAATGGCGGAGCAGGCTCGAAGGGTCGAATGACCTACTCCTGCTCCTATCTTCTATGTTTCCATGTTTCTATGACTACTGGATCTATCTATTTAGAACCATAGAGCACAGAAACAGGCCCTGTAGCTCTTCTATTGTTTTCCAAATTATTATTCTGCTCAGTTCATTGACCTGCACCCGAACCATAGCCCTCCACACCTCTCTCATCTATGTACCTGTCCAAATTTTTCTTAAATGCCAAAATCGAACCCACATTCACTTCAGATGGCAGCTCATTCCACACTCTCGGTTTGAAGAAGTTCCCCTAATATTCCCATTAAACTATAAGGCCTAAGACCAGAAATAGGCCATTCAGCCCATCGAGTCTGCCCCACCATTCAATCGTGAGCTGATCCATTTCCCCACTCAGCCCCGCTGCCCGGCCTTCTCCCCGTAACCTTTGACGCCCTGGCTAATCAAGAACTTATCAATCTCTGCCTTGAATACACCCAGTGACACAGCCTCCACAACTGCCTGTGGCAACAAATTCCACAGATTCACCACCCTCGGGCTAAAGAAATTCCACCGCATCTTTGTTCTAAGCAGACGCCCTTTCACCTTTAACCCATGTCCTCTAGTTCTTGTTTCACTAACCTCAGTGGGGAAAAGCCTGCTTGCATTTACTCTATCTATCCCCCTCTATCAAGTCTCCCCTCATTCTCTGATGCTCCAGGAATAAGTTCTTGACCTATTTAACCTTTCCCAAAAATTCAACTCCTCAAGCCCCAGTAACAATCTTGTAAATCTTCTCCACATGCTTTCAATCTTATTGCTATCTCTCCTGAAGTTAGGTGTCCAAACTGCAAACAATATTCCCAATGTGACCTCACCATTGTCTTGTATAACTTTACTCTAACATCCCAACTCCTATTCTCAATACTTTGATTTAGGAATCCCCACATGCCAAAAGCTCTCTTTTCAACCCTTTCTAACTGGGTTGCAACTTTCAGGGAAATATCTGAATCCTTTTGTTCTTCCACACTCCTCCGTGCCCTACTGTTTGACGTGCATATCTTAACTTGGTAGTCCCTCCAAAGTGCAATACACCACACTTGTCCGCATTTAATCCCCTCGACCATTTTGCAGCTCATTTTTCCAGCTTGTCCAGATCCAGTTGAAACTGATTTACTAAAACAAATGACCTTGTTACTTTAGTGAATTAAACTAAATCTGCTACCATAGTGAATTTCCTTGTATTTAGTTAATGGAATTAAATGTAATGCATTCAGTTATTATAGTGGATTATCCAAAATTACTCTCTGTTAAGTTACTGCAGTGAAATGCTCTTTCACGTGTCACTGTAGTGATTTACCCTGCATTGACAACTGGAGTGATCTGCACAGGACTGAAGGGCGCTCATTTAAAACAAAGATGAGGAGGAGTTTCTTTAGCCAGAGACTGGTGAACCTCTGGAATTTGCCTCCACAGGTGGCTGTGAAGGCCAGGTCGTTTGTTGTATTTAAGGCAGAGATTGATAGGTATCTGAATAGTCAGGGTATCAAGGGTTATATGGAGAAGATAGGGGAGTGGATCAGCTCACAATGGAATGACAGAATGGGCTCAATGGGCCGAATGGCCCACTTCTGCTGCTTTTTCTTATAATTTTGATGAAATGCCTTTCAGACATCAAATTAACTATACTGTAATGAATTATCACTCTGGTCAATTACACAGTTCTGCAGTGAATTGCTCAGTATTTATTGTAAATAATTACTTGACCATTACTATTGCTGTGAATCACTTACATTAATTACTTTAGTGAATTACTGTAACCTACATCTACTTATGTTAAGCATCCCTCTATTTTTTACTTCTGTGGTGAATTACTGACATTTGGTTACTGCAAAAAAATTATCCTACCCTTTAGCTACAGTAATTAATTGGTTTAATTGTCATATTATATCTGGTACAGTGAGAATGGTTCTTCCACGAGGAATCTAACAGAACAACTCTAACATTCATGCAGCCATGTGTTGTAGAAGGGCAAGCAAACAATGAAAGGGCAGGAAGATAGTACTGTTGTGGGGTTCATTCAGGAGCCCGATAGTTGCAGGGAAGCAACTGTCTTTAAGCCCGTTGGTGCACAATTTCACCCTCTTGAGCCTGAAGGGAGGAGGGAGGAGAGGGTGTCCTTGCTAGGCAGCGGGAGATGGAGCCCATGGAGGGGAGGGAAGTTTGCATGATGTTCTGCGCAGGATTCGCCACCTGTTGCAGCTTCTTCTGGTTCTAAGTAGGGTAGCTCCCATACCGAACGGTGTCGCATCCACCAAGTATGCCTTAGACGATGCACCTGTCAAAGTTGTTGAGAGTCAGTGAGGACATGGTCTTCCGACAAAGTAGAAGAGTTGATGCACTTTTTTGGCTGTCACATCAATGTGATAGGGTCAGGCCAGGTCACTGGAAATGTCTACTCCTAAGAACTTGAAGCTATCGACTTCTATATCTATATCGAGTTACTCCAATGAACTAAGGCACAATTACCATTGTGATAAATTAACACCCATTTATTATCGTCATGCAATATCCCTAGACTTGATCACTGCGGTGAATTAATCCACGTTTTGTAGATGTAGTGAATTTAACATCGCTATACTATTGGTTGTTTATTTACTGGAATAAATGACTCTGCATTCAACAATAATTAATGATACTACACTGTCCTCAGTTATTACATTGAATTCCCCTCCACTTTTAAGATCTTGACTGCTCTTTAGTTATAGATCTTGCTGATCTAATGATATATTATTATGGGTTTTTTTATATATCTTTGTATTTTATATATTATAAATAAAGTTTTTTTAAAATCTTGTTGATTTACCACATTTGGTTACCAGGGTGAATTACTTTTGTTACATCGCAGACCAGCAGCAAAAGAAATTCACCAAGAGACTGTTACTGCTTTTTCTTTTAAAACAATATATTTATTAATAACTACTAATAATAAGCTAAACTTAACCCCAACTATGCGCAAATATATGTTTGTGTGTGTGTGTGTGTGTGTGTGTGTGTGTGTGTGTGTGTGTGAGAGAGAGAGAGAGAGATACCCACACCGTTAAGCTTAGGCACAATTCTGGAAAGTCATTCCAAAATTCTGTCTTAGAAACCCTGTGTTGAAATGCAGACCTTTAAACTGATGCCCAGAAGTAATTGCAAGGACTGCTGAAGACTCACGAATCCTTGTCAAGTTCCTTGCTGAAATATCCTTTCAGATGAATGGTTGTCACTACCCCACTTTCCCTCGCACAGGAGAAACAAAATGTGTGATTTCCACGATGCTTCCAAAAATGTGTGACTTCCACGATGCTTCCAAAACCTAGGCACGGGTCAAATGAAATGACCATCAAAATGGGCACAATCCAATGCAGGAAATCTCCTGTTTCCTTTCCCCGGATACGGGTCAATCAAAATGATAATGGTCAAGGTGATTCTCAATAATTCCCCTGATAAGGAGAATCAGCTGAATTGTCCATTTCACACAAAGTCTCTCCACCTCTGTGTTCATCAGATGGCTGGTGGTCCAACTCATGTGACACTCCATAGGTGTCCCATCTGTTTTCCTGGATAAACAACCATTGTTCTTTTGTCTTCTTCCAGAGTATTAACTTTGGGTAATGTCTCTACTTAATGGTGCCACTCAGTCTCACCACAAGTTGTGAATGGTTGCAGCCTGTTTTAACCCTTAAAGTGACAGTCAGAATAAATGATGCAGGGATCTATCCTACATTTTTGTACTATAATGAATTACTCTGTATTTACTCTATATCACTTGGACCAGTGAGGGGCTTTGTGGCTGAAGAGCACACAGGGCACGGCCTGTGGGCGACTTGAGGCAAGGAACTCGCATGGGTGTGGGCTACTGGCAACTGCGGTTAAAGGACTCACACCTGGCTGCGGACTGCTGGAGACAGGCACGAGTCTGGCTGAAGGGGTACCGTCCGGGTAGAATCGGAACTGTGATTCGAGAGGGTGCTGAGGGCCTCCTCATTGTGTTGGAGGATGGGATCTGGAGCTCGGGTTGCCAATAGTATGGAGTGGACTCTTGTTTGGCTGCGTAGGATGTGGGAGTGCTGGAGACAAATCCACGAATGTTTGGTGACTCTGGGAGAACTCTCTTTTGCTTCTCTTTCTCTGACTGTAAAAGGCGATTGTCAATTTCTACTTATGGCAAATCTGTCTGCCTTGCATCAGACTAAAGCAAATTTCATGTGATATCACCTGTTTTTTTACACAACAATGAAGGAATCCTGAATCTTGAGTACTGTGAGCAGTTTTGGGCTCCTCGTTTAAGAAAGGATGTGCTGACGTTAGAGGGGGGGTTCAGAGAAGGTTCACAAGGATGACTCAAGGAATGAAAAGGTTATCATATGAGGAGCGTTTGACAGCTCTTGGCCTGTACTTGTTGGAATTTAGGAGAATGAGGGGGGTCTCATTGAAACATTACAGATGTTGAAAGGCATGGACAGAGTAGACGTAGAAAGGTTGCTTCCCGTGGTGAGAGGGTCCAGGATAAGAGGGCACAACTTCAGGATTGAAGGGCGTCCACTTAGAGATGTGGAGGGATTTCTTTTGCCAGATGGTGGTGAATCTGTGGAATTTGTTGCCACAGGCGGTTGTGGAGGCCAGGTCATTGGGTGTATTTAAAGGTAGAGATTGATAGGTTCTTGATTAGCTGGGGCATCAAAGGTTATGGGGAGAAGGCCGGGCAGTGGGGTTGAGTGGGAAGGTGGATCAGCTCATGATTAAATGGTGAGGCAGGGACTTGAAGGGCTAAATGGCCTATTTCTGCTCCTATGTCTTCTGGTCTTGTATTCAGTGACTCAGTAAACTGTGCTACATTTTGTTACCCTTAGTAAAGAAAAATGGCACTGGTGCCGGAGCTACTCTAACAGTATGCTACCGCTGGTGCCCCACAGAGAGCAGGGAATGGAGACACAGAGCTACTCCGCAGGGTCCAACTGCCCAGTCCAACTCCTGATGGCTCTGTACAGGCTTTAAATGATCTGTTAAAGGAGCCAACAGTAGTTTATATTAAAATGCTTTGACAGGAAGCTCTGAGCTCAAGATGGTGGCACCTATGTTCAGCAACGGCCACCAGAGATTGCAGACTCTGGAGAAGCGACCACCCCCCCCCCCATTTGAGAAAGAAAAGGAGAGCAGATGACCCACGGGACGTTGACTATGGTGGCGGACCAACAAGGGGCTCTGATCCTGAAGAGCGCACAGGCTGTTGGTGACTCAAGGCGAGGAACCCACATAGCCTGTGGCTCGTACCAGACTGCGAAATGCTGGAGACTGGCTGAAGGGGTGCCAGGTATCGGAATTGGGATGCGAGAGGGCGCCAAAGGCACCCTGACTGTGTCAGAGTCCCAGATCTGGAGCTCGGGTTGAACTGAAGGCTCTGCAGCGACGGAGGATGTGGGAGTACCGGAGGTGAATCCACAGGCACTCATTGTCTCTGAGGGGACTCTATTTTGCTTCTTTCTCTGTCAGTAAGGGGTGCCGGACAATTTCTGCTGATGGAGAATCTTAGTCTGCCTTATGGTAGACTAAGGAAATTTCATGTAATATTACGTCTGTTTTAATTCAAGACAATAAAAGAATCTTGAATCTACTGCACTGAATTTCCAATGTGCAGGCATTTCTGGAAATTAGTCTCTATTTATTTTCTGCGATGACTCACATCTAAGCCAGTGTTTCTCAACCTGTGGTCTGCGGAGCACTGCTGGTCTGTGAGTTGTTTTTGAATGGTCTGCGGTGTCAGGGGGCTTGGCTGGGGGCGGGAGGGGAGCGGTGGGGTCCCATGTACGGCATCAGTAAATTGGGTCTACCAGGCAAAAATTCATATGGAGAAAAAGTTTCCACCAAACCTAAAACAAAAACAAAAGTTAATTTGTGGCCTGTGTAGGGGTTTGAAATCAGCAGTTACCCTGTCCGCTCATCCGAGGGGACTGCGGGTTTGTTACAGTAAGCAAAGGAATACTTAAGGTGGACTGTGAGTGCAACGAGATAGACAACAGACTCGCCAAGGCAAATAGCGCCTTTGGAAGACTACACAAAAGAGTCTGGAAAAACAACCAACTGAAAAACCTCTCAAAGATAAGCGTATACAGAGCCGTTGTCATACCCACACTCCTGTTCGGCTCCGAATCATGGGTCCTCTACCGGCATCACCTACGGCTCCTAGAACGCTTCCACCAGCGTTGTCTCTGCTCCATCCTCAACATTCATTGGAGCGCTTTCATCCCTAACATCGAAGTACTCGAGATGGCAGAGGCCGACAGCATCGAGTCCACGCTGCTGAAGATCCATCTGCGCTGGGTGGGTCACGTCTCCAGAATGGAGGACCATCGCCTTCCCAAGATCGTGTTATATGGCGAGCTCTCCACTGGCCACCGTGACAGAGGTGCACCAAAGAAGAGGTACAAGGACTGCCTAAAGAAATCTCTTGGTGCCTGCCACATTGACCACCGCCAGTGGGCTGATATCGCCTCAAACCATGCATCTTGGCGCCTCACAGTTCGGCGGGCAGCAACCTCCTTTGAAGAAGACTGCAGAGCCCACCTCACTGACAAAAGACAAAGGAGGAAAAACCCAACACCCAACCCCAACCAACCATTTTCCCCTGCAACCGCTGCAACCGTATCTGCCTGTCCCGCATCGGACTTGTCAGCCACAATCGAGCCTGCAGCTGACGTGGACTTTTACCCCCTCCATAAATCTTCGTCCGCGAAGCCAAGCCAAAGAAAGAAGGAGTGAATAAAATGGTTGAAAACCACTAATGTAAACGACACCTTATTTATACTGCAATGAACTATTCTACGTGACTGTAATTAGTTAAAAACACAGAAATGCTGGAGGAACTCAGCAGATCTCGCAGCATCAATAGGAGCTAAGGAATATATAACCAATGACTTGGCCTGAGCCCTTCTTCAATGTATATCTTTACCTCCCAGTGTCTGCAGACCTTTGTGTTTCATTATAATGAATTAACTTGCACCATGTTACCATAGTGAGGTACCTTACATTTGCCACTGCCATGAATTAACCCACATTTAGTTTAAATTACTCTGCATTCAGTTACAGTATAGTGAATTGCCTTATCTGGAAATACTATAGTGAATTACCCTGATCTACATTTATCAATCTATTTGTTTGTTTATTTAAAATCCTGCGACCGCAGCGACCGCACCCAAGATGGCCTCTGATTGGCAACAGCCACAAAGGGGTTGCAGATTCCAGGGGAGCGGAGGACTTGAGCAGGGCACCAGAAAACTGGGAGACCATTCCCCCATCTGAGAAGGAGAAGCAGAAGAGATGACCCACGGGACGGCGACCACAGCGGCGGACCAGTGAGGGGGTTCTGCAGCTGTAAGACTAATGTAAGCAGCGGGCTGCTCGCTACTCGAGGCGAGAAACCCACGGAGGATGCGGGCTGCTGGAGACCGCTCTTGGGAGACTCGTGCCAAACTGTGGGCTGCCGGAGACTGGCTCGAAACCAGCTGAAGAGGTACCAGGTATCGGAACCGGGATGTGAGGGGGTGCCGAAGGCGCTGAAGGGTTCCTGAACGTGTCTGGGGTTCTGATCTGGAGCTCGGGTTGCCAATGGTTTGGACTAGACTCTATGTGGCTGCGGGAGTGCTGGAGGTAAATCTACGGTCACTCAGTGACTCTGGGGGGATTCTCTTTTGCTTCTCTCTCTCTGAATGTAAGAGACACTTCAGGCAACTCCTGCCGATGGCAAATCTATCTGCCTTACAGTAGGCAATTTCATGTAAGATGACACTGTTTTATTACAATGACAAGAAATTGAATCTTGTTTACTTATTATTTTAGACAAAACATACAGCATTGTAAATGGCCCTTTTGGCCCACGAGCCTGTGCCGCTCAAATAACCCCATTTAACCTACAACCAGAATATGTTTTTGAATGGTGGGAGGAAACTGGAGCCCCCAGGGAAAACCCATGCAGACTTGGGGAGAATGTATAAATTCCTTACAGACAGTGCGGGAATCGAACCCTGGTCCTGATCGCTGGCGCTGTAACAACATTGCGTTATGCACCATGTTCACCATGCTGCCCTTTATTGCAGATATTTATCCTACACCTTGATATTGCAGTATTCTTTAAAACTGTCATTTGTGGAGCCCTTACTCTTACCCACATATCCTCCATTTCCCCTATTTCCATTTTCACTGCACCTCTTCCCAAGCAGAACAAGTTCAGAGTCCCTTTGGTCCTCATTCTCCACCCCATCAGCTTCTGCATCTGAAAAATTATCCTCCAATATTTTCACTAACTTTAGTGCGATCTCACCGCCAGGCCACATCTACTTCCGTATCCACATTTTAGCAGAGATCAGCCTCTCCAAGACTACCTGGTCTGCTCTTCCTTCCCACTCACCCTTCCAACCTCTCAGGCACAGGAATGGGAAACCGCATTTCTTCCCTCAACCCCATCCGGGGCCACAAAACAGACCTTCCAGGTGAGGCAGAGCCCAACCTAATCTACTGCAGTTGGATTACCTGCTGTGGCCTCCTCTTCATCAGTGAGATGAAATGCAGGTTGGTCAACTGCTTCACTCTGTCTGTGGGTTCAGTGGTGCAGATGGCGTGGCGGTTGGTGCAACACTGTTACAGCGCCAGCGATTGGAACTGGTGTTCGAATCCTGTGCTGTCTGTAAGAAGTTTGTACAATCTCCCCTCGTCTGCATGGGCTTTCCCCGGGGGCTCCAGTTTCCTCCCACCATTCGAAACATACCGGGAGTGTAGGTTAATTGGGTGTAAATTGGATGGCACAGACTCAAGGGCCAAAATGGCCTGTTACTATACTTTATGTCTAAATTTATAAATTTAAGCTAGATCTCCAACCATTTCTATTACCACACAGACACGTCTCTCTTTAGACTCATCCTTTGACAGATGAGCTCAAACATAGAATATTACAGCATGATGTTGTGCCAACCAATGTCAACCTACTCCACAACAATCTAATTTTTACCTACCTCACCTACCTCTTACAAAAAAATTTGTGGAACATCACATCATATTCCTCCTGGACAATCTTAAGCCCAACAACAGGAATATTGATTTTTCCACTTATAGGTAACTACCACCTTGATCTGGTTCTGCTGTTTCAAAGATTCCTTTTTATTATTAATACACTAAATTGTAATATACATAAGGCAAAGAGTCACCATGAGCATTTCCCAGTGCCCCTAACAATAGGCAAAATAGAAGCAAATGAGAGTCTCTTCAGAGTCACTGAGTGTCCGTGGATTGGCCTCAGCAGCCGCAAAGGTGACCCGAGCTCCAGATCCAAACCTCCAACACGATGAGGAAGCCTTCAGTACCCGACACCCTTTGGGAGGCCTTCTTGCCTTCAGCACCCTCTTGAATCCCAGCTCTGGTTCCATTAACCAGTCGCCAACACCCACAGCAAGTCACCAACAGCCCACATCCCATGCGGGTCCCTCAGCCACTGATCCCCTCACTGGTCGGCTGCTGTAGTCATCATCCTGCATGCTCGTCTCCTATATTCTCAACAGTGGGTGGGTGGGTGGGGGGGGGGGGGGAGTTATTCAACCTCTCGTGGTACACTGCCCAGCAGAGGAACTGCCATCTTGGCCACAGACCTCCATAGTTGCAGGAATTTTAAAAAAGCACCGTCAGCTCCCTTAACAGGCCTTTTAAAGCTTGTACGGAGGTGTTGACATGATGACTGGGCAGAAGGACTGAGCAGTAGGACCCTGTGAGGCAATGTTGTGTCCCTCCTGGGTCTGCACCAGCAGCACCGCTGCCAATACAGCTGCTCCGGCAGCGCCGATGTATATTTTTTTACATCTCTTTTGACCTACCCTCATTCTTATTTTACTCTCTAAGCCCTCTCCCCATCTCCAGTGGTCTCTCCACCTCAGCAGCTCCCTAATATCCTCTCACCTCTTAGCCCCTCTCCAGCTTCTCCCTACCTTGATATCACCCTTGCCTATTTGGTCTCGATAATGGGTGCTGACTTGAAACATTGACTGACCATCTTTACGTCAGGATGCTGCCAGATCTGCTGAGGACCTCCAGCTTCTCGTTTGCTCAAAATGCCAGGATTTGTCACCTTTGTGTTTCTGTGTCTGGGCTAGTCCCTTTTGCCTGCATTTACCCCATTTCATTCTGAACCTTTCCTATCCATACATCTATCCAAATGTCTTTTGAACAGCAAAACATATAACTCATCAGATCAGAAGCCACCCCCCCCCCCCCCCCCGGGGTCACCCCGATTATCACCCTCCAGCCTTTGTCTCCACTTCCACCCCAATTTCTCCCAGTTAGCTCCATCTAATTTCTATCCTCCCTTTGCCAGTCCTGTGTCAGAAGGACTCTAGCAATTCAAGAAAGCACCTCACAACAATATTTGGAGAAGGGCAATAAATGTTAGCCTTGCCAGTTAAGCCCAAAAAAGAGCATAACAAAATACATTACCTTACATTTTAGTGTACAAAGTTCAAGTTTATTCAAAGGTTATTTCAAAGTTCAAGGTCAGTGTAGCGGTTAGTGGAATACTATTACCTTGTCAGCGACCCAAGCTTGCATCTGGCGCTGTCGGTATGTTCTCCCCCTATCTGCATAGGTTTCCTCTGGGTGCTCTGGTTTCCTCCCACCCTCTAAAAACAGACAGGGTGTTTTCAATGTAAAAAAGAAAGGGGAACAACAATTCATGCAATCTGGACATGTGAGAGAGTAGAAAAATTTTGGGATGATCTCAATCAGATATTAAATAAAATAACAGAAAACAATATACCAAAGAATCCAGAGATCTTTCTCCTAAGTAACATAAAAAATAAAGAATTTGGAATTGACTTGGAGGATGCACAAAAAAGATTTGTTAATATAGCCCTAGCCGTAGCAAAAAAATGTATTATGTCAACCTGGAAATTGGAAGATAATTTGAAAATACAACAATGGTATATAGAAATGAATAAATGTATTCCATTAGAAAAAATAACATATAGTTTAAGAAATAATATTGAAATATTCGAACAAGTATGGGAGCCTTACATTAAATACAATAGCGAAAACCTACCGGGAACAAACATTACCTAAGTTGATGGAAGGAGAAGAAAAGAAAAGAATGAACTCAGTAGAATTTCTGGTGTATTTTTGTTGAATGACAACATTGTCTGACTGGCTTAATGCAACCTAGATTGTATACCTAAAATGGATGAGAGGGGGGGGTGGGGGGGTGGCTTGGGAGGAGGGAGGTGTGGAGGGGGGGAGAAAAAGTCACTGTATATGTGTGAAAAAGAAAAAGTGTATATCATGGCTAACGTGACTTATGGTGTGAAAAATAAAAAATTTAAAAAAATTAAAAAAAACAAAAAACAGACAGGGGTTGTAGGTTCATTGGGGTATTTGGACACCATGGGTTTGTGGGCCAGAAGGGCCTGTTACCATGCTGTAGGTCTAAATGAAATTTTTAAAAATTGTCAGCGTACATACCTGACTTCACATACAATCCTGTGGATCATTTTTTTCCTGCAGGCCAGGCAGAATTTTTACTTATTACCAGTGTAAACAGTACTCAAATAAAAGATATGTGTAAAAAGGAGAGAAATGTAAACAAAGAAATAAACAATCTGACTATGCAAATACAGAAACAAAAAATTCAGTAATAAATAAAGTGCACAAGTAAGAGTCCTTAAATGAGTCCCTGATTGAGTTTGTCGTTGAGGAGTCTGATGGTGGAGGGGGAGCAGCTGTTCCTGAACCTGGTGGTAAGACTCTTGTGGCACCCATACCTCTTTCCTGATGGCAGCAGTGAGAACTGAGCGTGTGCTGGGTGATGTGGATCCTTGATGATTGCTGCTACTCTCTGATGGCAGCGTTCCCTGTAGATGTTCTCAATGATGGGGAGAGTTTTGCCTGTGATGCACTGAGCTGTGTCCACTACTATATATGAGATGTTCTCAAAACAACCTCTATCACTGCATCTTGGGACATATGATAATAAACAAACTTGAATATAGGGAATGACCCTATATTGGATGATAATGATGAGCTTATTGTTGTGTTCCTTGCTGTAGCCAAACAGGTATGTTGTAAATAAAACTTCCAACAGTACTGTATATTCTCATGTAAAAGCCCATCCTCCACCCCTCTACTTTTGGCCCAAAAATCTGGTATTTTCCATGTATTGCACGTAAAAGTCGACCCTCATCTCTCATGTCAGTCCTGGCAGCCACAGGGCAGAGCTCCCAATGCCTCGGTCGTGAACTCACACGCCCATCGGGGCTCCTGACACCTCGAACACTGATTTCCTACCCAACCCGGCCACCTGCCTCAGACGCAGACCCCACCCCACCAATTAGAGCTCATGACTCATCAAATGCGGACAACTGTCTGCTGATCGGAGCTCCTGACACCTCGAATGCCAATTAACCATCTGGCTTGGCTGCCAGCCTATTGGAACTCCCGAGGCCTCCAGTGACACAGATAGTTACTGCAGTCAAAAGTAGTATCCATGTTACAGTCGACCCCATAAATTTAACATTAAAAAATGGTCCACAAAATTCAACTTTTACACGAGTATATATGGCATTAAATTACTGTACTGTACAGAAAAATAGAATAAATATAAAAGATAGATCATAACTATTCAGTTACAGAGTGCAAGATAAAATTGGAAATTTCAATTGTGCAGACAGTTCTTTTTGTGGACATGGAGTAGTTTATGATCAGGAACAGGTTTGTGCGTGGAAGGTCATGTTTGACCAATCTTGTTGAATTTTTTGAAGAGGTGACTAGGAATGTTGATGAGGGAAAACAGTGGATGTTGTCTACATGGACTTCAGTAAGGCCTTCGATAAGGTTCCACATGGAAGGTTAGTTAGGCGGGTTCAAGCGCTAGGTATTAACTTTGAGATAGTCAAATGGATTCAGCAGAGGCTGGAAGGGAGAAGCCAGAGAGTCGTAGAGGATAACTGTTTGTCAGGCTGGAGGCCGGTAACAAGTGGGGTGCCTCAGAATTCTGTATTGGGTCCCTTGCTGTTTGTCATTTACATTAATAATCAGGATGATGGGGTGGTAAATTGGATTAGTAAATATGTGGATGATATGAAAATAGGTGGAATTGTAGATAATGAAGAAAGTTTTCAAAGCTTGAAAAAGGATTTGGACGGCTTAGAAGAGTGGGCTGAAAGATGGCAGATGGAGTTTAATGCTGAGAAGTGTGAAGTGCTTTATTTTGGAAGGAATAATCAAAACAGGACATACGTAGTAAATGTGAGGGGATTGAGGAATACAGTGGAGCAGAAAGATCTAGGAATAACGATTCATCGTTCCCTGAAGGTAGAGTCTCATGTGGATTGGGTAGTGAAGAAGGCTTTTAGTATGCTGACCTTTATAAATCAAGGCGTAGAATACGGGAGCTTGGAGGTGATGTTGAGACTGTTCAAGGCATTGGTGAGGCCAAATTTGGAATATTGTGTGCAGTTCTGGTCACCAAATTACAGGAAAGATATCAACAAGGTAGAGAGGGTGCAGAGAAGATTTACGAAAATGTTACCTGAGTTTCAGAATCTAGATTACAAAGAAAGATTGATCAGATTAGGTCTTTATTCCTTGGAGCGTAGAAGGTTGAGGGGGAATTTACTATTTGAGAGTAAATGCAAATAAGATTTTTTCACTGAGGGTGGGTGAGATACAAACCAGAGGACGTGCGTTAAGGGTGAAACAGGAAAGGCTTAGGGGGAACTTCTTCACACAGAGTGGTGAAAGTATGGAATGGGCTGCCAGTTGAGGTGGTGAATGAGGGCTCAATTTTTACATTCAGGAATAATTTGGAAAGGTACATGGACGAAAGGATTATGGAAGGATATGAAGTGAGTGCAGGCCAGTTGTACTAGACAGAATAAGAGTTTGGCACAGACTAGAAGGGCCGAATGGCCTATTTTCTGGCCTTTAATGTTCTATTTAGATATGACTATCTATTTTTTCCATATCTATGCAAGGTTAAACCAATTGAAAACATGAACTTGCTTGACATTGATGAGACATTGATGGATTGAGAGGCAGGAAGCTAGCAGGGAAAGGATAGCAACAGTTTTAGTCATTGGACAAGTAATGATATGATGATGTTCTAAGCAATTATCCAAGGGTATAAAAAATCACCATTTTGCTGATAACGGCAGAATGCATTCTCCGACTAACATGGTTAGTCGCAAGTGTTACAATCCGGTAATAAAGAACAAAGAACCCTGATTTCGACTCAGTCTGGTGTTTGTCTCACTCATTCATGAACAAAGCAGACCTAACAGTACATAGCAGGGAGAAGGAAAGAGAATGAACATTTGTGGTAAATATCCTTAGAACTGGAAAAGCCAGAATCCAAGCACATATTAAATTACGGAGAAAGCAGAGGGGTTGAGAGAACAAAGGAAACATCTGTGAGAGGGTGGAGGCCGAAAGAATGCAGGTGACAGAGTTGTCCAACAGAAGGTGGTGAATGTTGATCATCAGTCAGAGAGCAAAATAAATTAGTGGCAGTGTCAGATGGAAAACACAGTAGCAGCTGGAAATCTGAAATAGAGGAGAATGCTGGATATATTCAGCAGATCAGCTAGCATCTGTGGAGAAAAATATTCCTGATTTATCACCCTAATCAGAACTTATGACACAAAGCCAGAAAATCTGCTCACGATGCAATATGAGTTTACTGTAATTTTGGTGTACAACGTGTCGATACACCGAAATTCTTTCTTGCTGCACAGATATTCAAGAAATCATTGTGTGAAATGATTGAATGCGACACTGTCACAAGACCTGCAATGTACCTAAACAGGAGAGGTGTTGCTCCACCAGTTTATGTTGAGCTTTGTTTGAACCATGAATGGCGCTGAACACAGTGTGAAAGTGTGGCAGTATTAAAGTGGAAAGCAACTGAGAGCACAGGCATGCCCTGTGGACTGAACAGAGGTGTTCATCAGAGCAGGAGGCAGAACCCTGCAAGAACACAGCAGGTGTAGGTCGATATTTCAGGTCAAGTCTATGCATCGGGACTGGGGAAGAGGGAAGTATATAGCAGTGCAAAGGGTCGGACCGAGACTGGCAGGTGGAACGTGATGGGGAGGGGATAAAAGGCAGTTGAGGTGAAGAGAGGGGTTGGGGAAGGTGAACAAAAGGAAAAGAAAAACAAGATGCATGACATTTTAACACCCATACCAAATTTGCTCTGTGTTAAGTTCGGCTCCGAATCATGGGTCCTCTACCGGCATCACCTACGGCTCCTAGAACGCTTCCACCAGCGTTGTCTCCGCTCCATCCTCATTATTCATTGGAGCGCTTTCATCCCTAACGTCGAAGTACTCGAGATGGCAGAGGCCAACAGCATCGAGTCCACGCTGCTGAAGATCCAGCTGCGCTGGGTGGGTCACGTCTCCAGAATGGAGGACCATCGCCTTCCCAAGATCGTGTTATATGGCGAGCTCTCCACTGGCCACCGTGACAGAGGTGCACCAAAGAAAAGGTACAAGGACTGCCTAAAGAAATCTCTTGGTGCCTGCCCCATTGACCACCGCCAGTGGGCTGATATCGCCTCAAACCGCGCATCTTGGTGCCTCACAGTTCGGCGGGCAGCAACCTCCTTTGAAGAAGACCGCAGAGCCCACCTCACTGACAAAAGACAAAGGAGGAAAAACCCAACACCCAACCCCAACCCACCAATTTTCCCCTGCAACCGCTGCAACCGTGTCTGCCTGTCCCGCATCGGACTTGTCAGCCACAAACGAGCCTGCAGCTGACGTGGACATTTACCCCCTCCATAAATCTTCGTCCGCGAAGCCAAGCCAAAGAAGAATAAGGAAGCAAAACACAAATTGGAAGGATCATTCATATCCCATTTTGGTAACTTACAATGGAAATGAACATTGAGTATTTCAATTTCAACTTCAAGTTTATTATACCTGATTGTACAACCAGATGAACCACCATTTCTCCAGACCAGCCATTCTCAATCTTTTTTCAGCTATGCCCCCTCCCCACCCCACCCAACAAAGTTTATGGGTCCCCTTCCCTGTGAAGCAATCAAGTATAGTTGGTTTCCTCCTAGTGACTACATGAAAAACATAATATATTTATGATTTCAGTCCATGGTCCCCCTTGAATGTGCTGCAGTCCCATGAGAGTGGCTGCTCCGGACCACAGTGTGCACACGCGTGCACACACACAAGAATAATCACATATATACATATATAAAATGAATGCATATAAATATTTTGGAATAATTTACCTATTTTATTTATAAGGGCCGCAAGGTTCATCAATCTCACAGCCTGTGGAAAGAAGCTGTTTCCCACCTCGGAGTCCTGGTTTTAATGCTCCTGCACCTCCTTCTTAATGATAGTGGGTCAAAGATACTGTGTGATGGATGGCAGGTATCCTCAATAATTCTTTGAGACCTATTTAAGATACCCACACTGCACCCACCCCCCCCCCCACACACACACACACACACACACACACACACACACACACACACACACACACACACACTCATCTCTCCACCCATTTTCTCCTCTTTTTGTTCACCACTCCAGCTCCCCCCCCCAATCTGGTCCTCGCATCCCCCTCCCACTTTGGTTCCACCTATCATCTACCGCCCTCAATCCATCACTTGCTAAGTTCATTAGTCACATTACAATGAGAAGGGTTCTTCTCCCAGCACTCTAACATCCATCCAGATTCAGATTTATTGTCAGAGTACATACATGACATCACATACAACCCTGAGATTATTTTTCCTGCAGGCCAGGCAGAATTACCACTTATTGGCAGTGCAAACAAAAACTGACTCAACATATAAACAAATAATGTAAACAAACTGACTGTGCAATAGAGAGTGAACCTGGTGATACAAGTCTTGTGAGCATCCTGTGCAACTGCATCGCCGCCTGGCTTGGAAGATGTAACTCCTCAGACCACAAGTCCCTGCAGAGGATAGCAAAGTCAACAGAAAAGATCACTGGAGGGGGAGGGGGGCTCTCTCTTCCTACCATGAAGGAGATCTACAACACTCGATGCAGGTGAAGGGCAATAAACCTTGTGAAGACTATCCATATAACCATATAACCATTTACAGAGCGGAAACAGGCCATGTCGGCCTTTCGAGTCCGCACCGGTTCACTAGAACAACTCCACTAGCTCAAACCTCCCGCTCACCGCCAAAAACCCTCCAACCCCCTCACCTCCATGTACACATCCAACCTTCTCTTAAATCCAGAAAAAGGATTTATTTAAATCTAAACTGAGATGGGAAAAAGATTTAAATATTCAGATTCAGGAAGAAGTAGGGTCAAAATCATGTTATGAAAGTGTAACTAATGCAATTAATGTTTGATATCAAATGGTACAACTTCATTTTTTACATCAATTATATTATACTCCATATAAATTACATGGAATTAATTCAAATTGCTCTGATCAATGTTTTAGATGTAATAGAGAAGTAGGATCCTTTCTGCATGCAGTCTGGCAATGTGAAAAGGTAGATAGGTAAAAATATAAGTATTTTATTGGGACAAGTTTTGAAGATGTAGATTTTGAAGGATCCCAGAATATTTCTATTGGGAGATATTTTTCAATTGAGGTTGGATGAAGAAGTTTTTAAATGTAGCAAAAAAATATATAGCTGTAAAGTGGAAATCAGATGATAGTGTGGGGTTGAATAGATATCGAACGGAATCATTAAATTGTATGCCATTAGAGAAAATAACGTACAGTTTACGAAACCAACCAGAAAAACTTGATAAGATTTGGAAACCCTATATGGATTTTTATTGCTACGACTTTACCTACAGCGTCCGTCTCTTCCTCACCCAACCTGCCCTAATCAGTTCATGGTTTAAGATATTACGTACATTTGCAATTTATTAGTTAAAAGTGTTTGTTTGACAGGCTTTTCTTTCTCTTTTACATTTTTTTCCTACTTTTTTGGAGCGGGGAGAAAATGTGAAAAAATGTATTCTTTTTGCGTCATATTTTTATCATTCATGATATCGATAAATACTGTACATGTATTGAAGCGTTGTGAAGGACTCCACACACCCCTGTTCTCTCTTCTGCCATCTGGTAGGAGGTACTGCAGCACTCAGGCCCCTACATGATGATGTCATATGCACACAGGCAATACATAACACTCTTCCACCCCCCGACCCCCCCACAAAACAAAATAAATGTTTTGTGAAAATAACATATGGGAAGCACTTAAATTAAACTATAATAACTACTTGGTGTCCCCAGACTAATGGTGAGGATTTACAATTACAGTAATAACACAAGTATGAGATGACAAACCTTTAGGTCACTGTACATAGTCCTTCAATTGTTCTGGAGGATGTTTCGCCCTTCTGCATCGTATCAGAGAAGTAGAATCTGTTGGGATACTTTCCAACTTTTCTGGGTTCTTTGCCTTCTGGGGTATTAACTCAATTGGTGGCAAGGACTGTGAACTTTTGTCTTCGGCGAACCCCATTAGGACTTTGCATAGGACTGCGCTGTTGGGCAGGACGTGGTGTAGGACTGCTCTGTTGAGGGCTGCTCGGTTCAGCAGTCAACATTGAAGGGGACTCACTTCCCAAAGATATTTCTGGAATGATGACGGTAGAATGAGGCCATGGAATCTCGTCTGGAATTTCATCGGGGTCATGAGTGGTGGGCATGGCTGTTCATCCACCGTTCTCAACTAGTCGATGTGTCATTTCTTTTTTTTTTCATAACTTTATTTAGTATTTTTTCAATAAAAAGCCATTTCCATATTTTAGTTCCCACCAGTATAGAATAAGAACAGGGACTTCGCTTTTTTAAGAATAATGCCCATTACCCATGGCTCTTGATTGTCCCAATAGTCCCGGACTAGTACTTGCTCTCCCATTTCCAGAGATCTGGTAGATTTATTTGGAGAAGTGGATTGCTCTAGGCGAAGGTCAATTGTTTGGGTGCACTGCGGTAAATCTTGCTTTTAAGTTATGCCCAAATATTAATTCAGCTGTTGTTTGTTTGGTTGTAAAGTGCGGTATGTTTCTATATCCTAACAGGAAATCTGTGATTTTGTGACTCCATGATGTGTTTAGGAGTTTCTTCGTTTTCGTGGCCTTTTTGAAAGTCTGTAGAAAATGTTCCGCTTCCTCGTTAGTGCTTGGGTGGTAGGGTGCTGACAAGAGGTGTCGAATACTGTTATTGCGCAGGAATTCCTTAAAGGTATCTGATACATACAGTGGACCATTATCGGAAACTAGTTCAATAGGCAATCCGTATGATGCAAACACACTTTATAGTCTTTCAATTGTCTGGTCTGTTGTTGTTTATCTCATCTGTGATACTACTGGCCATTTAGAGTGTCTATCGACAACAATAAGCAAGTTTTCTC
The DNA here is from genome assembly GCF_036971445.1 of Narcine bancroftii. Classification (NCBI taxonomy): domain Eukaryota; kingdom Metazoa; phylum Chordata; class Chondrichthyes; order Torpediniformes; family Narcinidae; genus Narcine; species Narcine bancroftii. The sequence goes on from NC_091472.1 coordinate 9,606,086, forward strand.
CCATAAAAAGATCAGCAAAATCAATGTGAATCCTGTGTCATGGTTGTGATGGCCGTTCCCATGGATTCTCTTCAGCTTGAGGAGCTTTGGGTTGCATATGTTCTTACCTACAATATCAATGTTGATTGAGGGCCACCTGACATGCATAGGTGCCAACACTTCCATCTGAACCATTCCTGGGTGGTCGTTGTGGAGCTCTGATAGCATGGCCATCTGCCATTTGGCAGAAATGATTATCCTGGTCCCCCACAATAAACAGCCTTCTTCAATTGATATCTCATGGCGTCGTGTATAATAAGGTTTCAATTCCGCAGAGATGGCTTTAGCCTCGGGCCACCCATTTAATGTGAAGAATAGAATTTTTGACAGGTACGTCTTTGTTGATTACCTTTGCTGTAATTGGTAAATGATAAAGCTATTGTTGATTAATAGCTGTAGCCTCTGTGGTTCATTTAATTATTTTGTCTTCCTGCTCCGTTTCTGGTAGCGGTAAGTGAGATGGAGCTTCCAAATGGTTGTTTTGGGTTATGTCTTAAATCGTAATCATATGTGGCTAGCAGCATGACCTACCTTTGAATCCTTGTTGCAGCTTGCACTTGTATCCATTTTAGAAAATGGTTTGTTGTCTGTTACCACATCAGTATTGGTGGAACCGTTTGACACCAAATATTATGGCAAACTTCTTTTTCCAGCTGGGCATAATTGCATTCACAAGTCATAAAAGATCGGGAGGCATTGTCCCCTTTTTCCGTTACCTGTGACAACATCGCTCCTAATCCCACTGGTGATGCATGCACCGTAAGGGTCGCTTCTTTTTCTGGGTCATATAGTGGACAAGAACATCGTCGCTGGACATCAGTAGTTCTTTCAAGCAGTCCACTGTGTTACTCGTCTCTTCATTCCAGCACCATTTCTGGTCTTTTCTCAACAATCTATTCAGCAGGTTGCAGAGCATTGACATATTTGGAATGTCCTTCCGATACTGGTTAACTAGACCTAAGAATGATTCCAATTCTGCTCAATTTGTTGGGCATGGTGCTCTGCGGACAGCTTCAGTACCAGTAGTGTCCATTCTGACTCCTTCACTGTTAATTGTAAAGCCCAAATATTTCACGGAGGGTACCATAAATATACATTTGTCCTATCGCAGATGGACGATTGCATTTGGCTTAGGACCTTTTCTAGGTTGGATAGTGTGGTGAATGTCTGCCAAGCTGCCATCTGGCGAGCCTTGCTGTACTAACATTGGCTGTGCATTATCTCTACTGTTAAGGACACTCCCCATGGGTATAACTGTGTCTGCACCTATTGTCTTTCATTATTGTATCATGAGTTTCTAATAATAAAAGCCATGATTATTGTTTGACCACATCATCTTTGTCTACTTCATCAACTGGCACTTCAGATAGGTGCTCAGAGTCGTCTTGACCTGTAAATATGTCATCGTGTTAACATCCTGCATTGATGCCATGTAATAATTTGTTCATAGTCGCTTGAGATTTTGCTGGGGCTACTGATATTCCATATGGGATTCGGGTAAAGGTGAATAACCCTAAGTGAATATTGATTGCCACATATTTCTTTGAGTCTTCATCTAATTCTATTTGTTGGTTTGCTTGTGATGAATCCAGTTTTGTGAATTTCTTACCCCTGTTCAGGGACTGGAATGATTCTTCCACTTTGGGTATAGGATAATCACCACCCCAAATTCAGATTTCTCCATTGGCTTTTTGCACTGGCACAACGGGATCTGCCCAATCACTGTATTGAATTTGTTCCAGTTTTCACTTGTTTTCCAATTGATTAAGTTCCAATTCAATCTTTTCTTTTATTGCAATTGGTACTGTTCTGGGCTTAAAGAACTTAGGTTCCACACCTGATTTCAGTTGTAATTTCACCTGGACTCCCTGGATTTTTCCTAGGCTTTTTTTGAAAACTGTTTGATACTTCTTGACAACTTGTCCAGTTTTGTTTGAGCCTTCTCTTCCTGGCTTAAGTTCATTACTGACCCAATTTCTACCCACACTAGCTGAATGTGTGCTAGCCAGTTTCTTCCCAACAATCTGGCCCCTTTGTATCCACGATGTAGAGGGGTAGTCTTTTCGATGGATACTCTTTGTATTGTACATTCATGTTGCACATCCCACACACCTTGACCTTATCCCCTGTGACCATCTTTAAAATAGTATTGGTTGTTTTAATGGGGAGCTGGGTAAGCAGTCGTTGTTTTAAAACCAGGGGCATTAGTGACACTGCTGTCCCAGTGTCCAACTCCATTCAACTGGACATAGATTCGTAAGTATTTTTAATCGTTTAATCCACAAACATACATGATTTCCAATGTCTTGTCTTCCTCCGAGTCATTTGTTTCCTTGCCAGAGCTTTAAGTGTGGTGGCACTCTTCTTCTTCCACCATTTTTACCCCAGATGGGTGCTTTTTTGCGTTTTGGTTTCTGTTTTTTATCCATTTTTTTCTTTTTCTCCCCTCGGGCATCTGGCCCTGATGTGTCCTTCTTTATCACAGAGATGATACCTGGATTTCCTTTTTTTAAAAATTTTTTATTTTTCATACCATAAACCACATTGACCAAGATACATACATTTTCCTTTTCAAATATATACAGTGTCATTTTCTCCCCCACCTCCTCCCATCCAACCCTCCCTACCTCCCCCCCATTCATTTAAAGTACAAAATCTAAGCTACATTAAACCAGTCAAACAATGTTGTCATTCAATTAAAAAAAACAAGAAATTCCACGGATTCAATTCTTTTCATTTCCTTCTCCTGTCGTTAATTTAGGTGGTAAATGTCCCCGGTAGGTTTTCTCTATTGTGTTTCATGTATGGCTCCCATATTTGTTCAAATATTTCAATATTATTTCTTAAACTATATGTTATTTTTTCTAATAGAATACATTTATTCATTTCTATTTACCATTGTTGTATTCTCAAATTATCTTCCAATTTCCAGGTTGACATAATACATTTTTTTGCTACGGCTAGAGCTATCTTAAAAAATCTATTTTGTGCACCATCCAAATCAAGTCCAAATTCTTTGTTTTTTATGTTACTTAGGAGGAAGATCACTGGGTTTTTTGGTATATTGTTCTCTGTAAATTTTTCTACTTTCTCACATGTCCAGATTGCATGAATTGTTGTTCCCATTTCTTTTTTACAAAGAAAACATCTGTCAGATACTGTTGGGTCCCATTTATTTAACTTTTGAGGTGTAATGTATAGCCTGTGTATCCAGTTATATTGTATCATACGTAACCTCGTGTTTATTGTATTTCTCATAGTTCCAGAGCATAACTTCTCCCATGCTTCCTTCTTTATCTTTATGTTTAAATCTTGTTCCCATTTTTGTTTAGTTTTACCAATTATTTCCTCATTCTTCTTTTCTTGCAGTTTAATATACATATTTGTTATAAATCTTTTGATTATCATTGTGTCTGTAATCACATATTGAAAGTTACTTCCCTCTGGTAACCTCAGACTACTTCCTAATTTGTCCTTCAAGTAGGATCTCAATTGGTAATATGCCAACACTGTATCTTGAGTTATATTATATTTATCTTTCATTTGTTCAAAGGATAATAATCTATTTCCTGAAAAACAATTTTCTATTCTTTTGATCCCTTTTTTCTCCCATTCTCAAAGGAAAGGTTATCTATTGTAAAAGGGAGTAATTGATTTTGCGTCATTATTAGTTTTGGTAATTGGTAATTTGTTTTATTCCTTTCTACATGAATCTTCTTCCAAATATTGATGATGTAATACTGGAGAACTCCTACGTTGTACCAATTTTTCATCCCATTTATATAATATGTGTTCAGGTATCTTTTCCCCTATTTTATCTAGTTCTAATCTAGTCCAATCTGGCTTTTCCCTTGTTTGGTAAAAATCTGATAGGTATCTTAATTGTGCGGCTCTATAATAATTTTTAAAGTTTGGCAGTTGTAAGCCTCCTTGTTTATACCATTCTGTTAATTTATCTAGTGCTATCCTCAGTTTCCCCCCTTTCCATAAAAATTTCCTTATTATTTTCTTTAACTCCTTGAAGAATTTCTCTGTCAAGTGTATTGGCAATGACTGAAATAGGTATAATATCCTTGGGAAAATGTTCATTTTAATACAGTTTATCCTTCCTATTAGTGTTAATGGTAAATCTTTCCAATGCTCTAAATCGCCCTGTAATTTTTTCATTAGTGATTAATAATTGAGTTTATATAGATGGCCGAGATTTTTATTTATTTGTATACCTAGGTATCTTATTGCTTGCATTTGCCATCTGAATGGTGATTCCTTCTTAAATTTTGAGAAATCCGCATTATTCATTGGCATTGCTTCACTTTTATTTACGTTAATCTTGTAACTCGACACTTCTCCATATTCCTTCAATTTCTTATATAATTCTTTTATTGATAGTTCTGGTTCTGTTAAGTATACTATAACATCATCCACAAATAAACTGATTTTATATTCCTTGTCTTTTATTTTTATCCCTTTTATATTATTTTCAGTTCTTATCAATTCTGCTAGTGGTTCTATAGCTAACGCGAATAATAAGGGTGATAGTGGGCATCCCTGCCTTGTTGATCTGCTTAAGTTAAATTGCTTTGATATATATCCATTTACTGTCACTTTTGCCAATGGCCCCTTGTATAATGCTTTAATCCAATTAATATACTTCTCTGGTAAACTGAATTTTTGCAATACTTTGAATAATTAATTCCATTCTACTCTGTCAAAGGCCTTCTCTGCGTCTAAAGCAACTGCTACCATTGGCGTTTTACTCCCTTCTACTGCATGAATTAAGTTAATAAATTTACAAATATTGTCTGTTGTGCGTCTTTTTTTAATAAATCCAGTTTGGTCTAGATTTACCATTTTAGGTACATAATCTGCTAATCTGTTTGCTAATAGCTTAGCTATTATCTTATAATCTGTGTTAAGTAATGATGTTGGTCTATATGACGCTGGTGCGAGTGGATCTTTCCCTTGCTTTGGTATTAATGTAATTATTGCTGTTTTACACGAATCTGGTAAGCTTTGTGTTTTGTCAATCTGGTTGATTACTTCCAGGAGGGGAGGAATTAATAAATCTTTAAATGTTTTATAGAATTCTATTGGGAATCCATCCTCTCCTGGTGTTTTATTATTTGGTAATTTTTTTATTATCTCCTGTATTTCTACTATTTCAAATGGTTCTGTTAATTTATTTTGTTCCTCTATTTATAATTTTGGTAGTTCAATTTTAGTTAAAAATTCATCTATTTTGCCTTCTTTCCCTTCGTTTTCAGTTTGGTATAATTGTTCATAGAATTCTCCAAAGTTTTCATTGATCTCCGTTGGGTTATATGTGATTTGTTTGTCTTTTTTCCTTGATGCCAATACCATTCTCTTAGCTTGTTCTGTCTTCAGCGGCCATGCTAGAATTTTGTGCGTTTTTTCCCCTAGTTCATAATATTTCTGTTTTGTCTTCATTATGTTCTTCTCCACCTTATATGTTTGTAGTGTTTCATATTTTATTTTTTTATCTGCCAATTCTCTTCTTTTAGTTGTATCTTCCTTCATTGCTAATTCTTTTTCTATATTTACTATTTCCCTTTCCAACTGCTCTGTTTCCTGATTATAGTCCTTCTTCATCTTGGTTACATAACTTATTATTTGCCCTCTAATGAACGCTTTCATTGCATCCCATAGTATAAACTTATCTTTCACTGATTCCGTATTTATTTCAAAGTACATTTTAATTTGTCTTTCAATGAATTCTCTAAAATCCTGCCTTTTAAGTAGCATGGAGTTTAATTTCCATCTGTACATTCTTGGAGGGATGTCCTCTAACTCTATTGTCAATATCAAGGGTGAATGGTCTGATAATATTCTAGCTTTATATTCTGTTTTTCTTACTCTATCTTGCATACGAGCTGATAACAGAAATAGGTCTATTCTTGAGTATGTTTTATATCTACCCGAATAATATGAATATTCCTTTTCCTTTGGGTGTTGTTTCCTCCATATATCCAAAAGTTGCATTTCTTGCATCGATTTAATTATAAATTACTTTGTTACTTTGTTCTTTCTGTTAATTTTTTTCCCAGTTTTGTCCATATTTGAATCCAAATTAAGGTAGAAATCCCCTCCTATTAATATGTTCCCTTGCGTATCTGCTATCTTCAAAAAAATATCTTGCATAAACTTTTGATCTTCTTCGTTAGGTGAATATACATTGAGTAGATTCCAAAACTCCGAATATATCTGACATTTTATCATTACATATCTCCATGCTGGATCTATTATTTCCTCTTCTATTTTAATTGGTACATTTTTACTCATTAATATAGCTACTCCTCTTGCTTTTGAATTATACGACGCTGCTGTTACATGTCCTACCCAATCTCTCTTTAATTTCTTGTGCTCCAATTCAGTTAAATGTGTTTTTCGCACAAATGCTATATCATTTTTTCCTTTTTTCAGTAAATTTAGCAGTTTCTTCCTTTTGATTTGTTTATGTATTCCATTAATATTTAAAGTCATATAGTTCAACGTAGCCATTTCATACTTTGTTTATCTTCCCTTTCTATTTCTCCATCATCACCTTTCCTTCTTATCCATTTCTGCTTTCTTGTTTTGAATACTTTATAAGACAACATTTCTAAAACATCAAACATTTTCCTTATTCTCCTATTTAAAACTTCTTTAACCCCATTCTCCCCTCCCCCTCTTGAGTTGCCCTTTATCCCTTGTCGGGCAACCACATCTCCCCTCTCCATTTGGATTTGTGAATTCACTCGCAAACGTCAACTGATTTTGCAGTGACCGTAACTCCTCCCCACCCAGCCCCCCCCCCCGGAAAAGATTTCAATTTTCATATATAACAAAGGTCACTCTTTTAATTCCCTCCTTATTCCCTCTATTCCCTTTCATTCCCTTATTAATTCTTATCTATATACTATATATTTTCCTCTAAATACGGATACATTCATGTTTACACATATATATATATATATATATATATATAGATGTGTATCTCCATATACACACATACATATAGTTCGTGGTCATTTTTACTCTCATTACACTCCTGTTCGGCTCCAAATCATGGGTCCTCCAACGGCATCACCTACGGCTCCTAGAACGCTTCCACCAGCATTGTCTCCGCTCCATCCTCAACATTCATTGGAGCGACTTCATCCCTAACATCGAAGTACTTGAGATGGCAGAGGCCAACAGCATCGAGTCCATGCTGCTGAAGATCCAGCTGCGCTGGGTGGGTCACGTCTCCAGAATGGAGGACCATCGCCTTCCCAAGATCGTGTTATATGGCGAGCTCTCCACTGACCACCGTGACAGAGGTGCACCAAAGAAAAGGTACAAGGACTGCCTAAAGAAATCTCTTGGTGCCTGCCACATTGACCACCGGCAGTGGGCTGAAATCGCCTCAAACCGTGCATCTTGGCGCCTCACAGTTTTGCGGGCAGCAACCTCCTTTGAAGAAGACCGCAGAGCCCACCTCACTGACAAAAGGCAAAGGAGGAAAAACCCAACACCCAACCCCAACCAACCAATTTTCCCCTGCAGCCGCTGCAACCGTGTCTGCCTGTCCCGCATCGGACTTGTCAGCCACAAACGAGCCTGCAGCTGATGTGGACATTTACCCCCTCCATAAATCTTCATCCGCAAAGCCAAGCCAAAGAAGAAGACATGTCTTCATCTCTCTGCTTGTTTTGTAGTTGTTCTGCAAATTTTCGTGCTTCCTCTGGATCCGAGAATAGTCTGTTTTGTTGCCCTGGAATACCTATTTTAAGTACTGCTGGGTACTTTAACATAAATTTATATCCTTTTTTCCACAAGATTGTTTTTGCTGTATTGAACTCCTTCCTCTTCTTCAGGAGTTCAAAACTTATGTCTGGATAGAAAAAATTTTTTTGACCTTTGTATTCCAGTGGCTTTTTGTCTTCTCTTATTTTCTTCATTGCTTTTTCCAATGTATTTTCTCTTGTTGTATATCTTAAGAATTTTACTAAAATGGATCTTGGTTTTTGCTGCGGTTGTGGTTTCGGGGCTAATGTTCTATGTGCCCTCTCTATTTCCATTTCTTCCTGTAATTCTGGTCTTCCTAGGACCCTGGGGATCCAATCTTTTATAAATTTTCTCATGTTCTTGCCTTCTTCATCTTCCTTAAGGCCCACTATCTTTAAATTATTTCTTCTATTATAGTTTTCCATTATATCTATCTTCTGAGCAAACAGCTCATGTGCCTCTTTAACTTTTTTATTAGATTCTTCTAATTTCTTTTTAAGTCCTCTACTTCCATTTCTACGATTATTTCTCATTCTTCCACATTATCCACTCTTTTTCCTATCTCTGACATGACCATTTCTATTTTATTCATTTTTTCTTCTGCACTCTTAATTCTTCTTTTAATCTCATTAAATTCTTGTAATTGCCATTCTTTCACTGATTCCATATATTCTTTAAAAAAAGATATATCCATTGTCTTGCCTTTCTCTTCTTCTTCCATTTCTTTCTGTTCTTCTTCTTCTTCCTCTGGGTTGACCATCTGTTGTTTCCTTTATACCCTCTTCTTTCTTGTTGTCGTTATTTTCTCTGTTCTGCACCTGTTGCTGTGCTGCAGGTGTCTCTCTCAGCTGTGGAGATCGACTCCGCAGCTGTTCCCCCCTCCCGTCAGTGTGTTTTTTTTCATGCGCATCGCGCATGCGCGACTCCTCGAGCATGCGCGGTTGCGCACTTTTACTTGGCTCTGCGAGCCATTTTTGTAGTCCCGAGACGGGACTTCCACTCACCTGAGGGAGCGGGCTTCTCTCTCCGCGGCGGGCCTCCTCGGACAGGTAAGGCCTTCACCCTCTTCTTCTGACGTTCTTTCTTCTTTTCTTCTTCCCGTTGTTTTCGACTTTTCTCTCTTCGCTGCCATTTTCTTCTCACCTTTATTTTTACTTTGTTTTAATTTTTACTCTTGTACCTTTGTGCTTTCTGCGTTTTTTTTTAACTTTTCCGGAGAGGGCTGGAATTCCCTGACCGGCCACTACTCCATCACGTGACTCCTCACACCTGGATTTCTTGAAATAACAATCATCCAGATTGTGGTTGTATTTTCCACAGCAGAAGCATTCTACATGGGAAAGTTTCCCAACTAGTAGATCTCTTTGGTCAATGTCCAAGTTTTAATTGAGCCAGAGGCTGTCCTATATTTCTATTTCAAGGATTACTTCGTCCACACTGAGCAATTTTTGTTTGGCATTGTGGTGGGCCAAACCTTACTAAATGGTCTGCCTTAAGAATTGATCAAAATCAGAGTGTTTGCGTAATGCAGCCAAGACTTTGCTCACAGATTCGCCTGATCTTTGTCTTTTGCCCATAAAATCTCTGCCTTTCAGCCATAGCCGGTGGTTTGGGACAGAGATGTGCCCCTATGGTTGCCCCCGACGGCCTTCACGATTCCATCCCCGGATTCTCAGGTGCCAGCAGAGATCCAAAGTCTTTCTGCCCATTAAACTCGAAAACATTGACCGCTTTCACTTCACAGGCGGTGCCTCATCAATATTATGGGCGAGCCGGTAATGATCAACCCTTTCTACAGAGTTAAACCAGTTTTCTTCTGATTCCATTTTGAGACATCTTCCCTGTGTTCTCGTGACCGAGGCTGTGGGGTTCACGGTCTTGACCATCTGGCGTCCGAGTCCCATCCCCATCACCACTGTGAGGTATTTGGGGTTGAGCACATTGAGACCTGATGCTTCCTTCAGGGTTTCAGACAAGGGGCAGGTGGGTTCCACCCAGCCCACAGGTGTATATACGAATGACGTCATCACGCAGGGCGCGCTGGCATCCTTCTCAGGTGGCTTGCCTGCTCGCCATCTGGGAGTTGTAGTTCCGGCCTAGTTGATGGGTGCCGACGTGACGCTGACCGAACTACATATCCCAGCAGGCCAATTGCGGCGACCTGTGCCGGTCGATGAGCATAGGCGAGGACTGACAGCGCCATGGTAACAAGCGGCCTAGTCAGGTCGCCGAAGGCCTGGCATTGAGCCCGGTCCCGGCTCGCCGAAGTCGATTGTGTGTCTGCGGGCGGACCTTTGCTCTCCAGGCCCGGGGCTCCTCGCCTCTCCCGCTTGGTGCCCGCTGGCCTTTCCTCCTCCTGTGTTGGTCTGGGCGCGACGACGACCCCCCGGCTCCAGCGCGGCCTGGTAAGGGATCAGCTCTGTCTGTACAACCGGCAGCGTAATTCCCCCCTGGAACGACCTGCAACATTGAGGCAGACCCAGAAACGGGTCTTGTCCATCTACAGCGGAAGGGGGTGACGCAGCAGGTCAAACGGTGCCCTCCCCCCCTTCTCCCCTCCCCCCTCCCCCCTCCCCCCCTCCCCCCTCCCCCCCTCCCCCTCCCCCCCTCCCCCCTCCCCCCCTCCCCCCTCCCCCCCTCCCCCCTCCCCCCCTCCCCCCTCCCCCCCTCCCCCCTCCCCCCCTTCTCCCCTCCCCCCTCCCCCCCTCCCCCCTCCCCCCCTCCCCCCCCCTCCTCCCCTCCCCCCTCCCCCCCTCCCCCCTCCCCCCCTCCCCCCTCCCCCCCTCCCCCCTCCCCCCTCCCCCCCTCCCCCCTCCCCCCCTTCCCCCTCCCCCCCTCCCCCCCTCCCCCCTCCCCCCTCCCCCCTCCCCCCTCCCCCTCCCCTCCCACCCTCCCCCCTCCCCCCTCCCCCCTCCCCCCTCCCCCCTCCCCCCTCCCCCTCCCCCCCTCCCCCCCTTCTCCCCTCCCCCCTCCCCCCTCCCCCCTCCCCCCTCCCCCCTCCCCCCCTTCTCCCCTCCCCCCTCCCCCCCCCTTCTCCCCTCCCCCCTCCCCCCCTCCCCCCCCCTTCTCCCCTCCCCCCTCCCCCCCTCCCCCCCCTCCCCCCTCCCCCCCTCCCCCCTCCCCCCTCCCCCCCTCCTCCCCTCCTCCCCCCCTCCCCCCTCCCCCCCTCCCCCCCTCCTCCCTCCCCCCCTCCCCCCTCCCCCTCCCCCTCCCCCTTCTCCCCTCCCCCCTTCTCCCCTCTCCCCTTCTCCCCTTCTCCCCTCCCCCCTTCTCCCCCCCTCCCCCCTCCCCCCCTCCCCCCTCCCCCCCTCCCCCCTCCCCCCCTCCCCCCTCCCCCCCTCCCCCCTCCTCCCCTCCCCCCTCCTCCCCTCCCCCCTCCTCCCCTCCCCCCTCCTCCCCTCCCCCCTCCTCCCCCCCCTTCTCCCCCCCTTCTCCCCCCCTTCTCCCCTCCCCCCTCCTCCCCTCCCCCCCTCCTCCCCTCCCCCCCTCCTCCCCTCCCCCCCTCCCCCCCTCCCCTCCCCCCCTCCCCCCCTCCTCCCCTCCCCCCCTCCCCCCCTCCCCTCCCCCCCTCCCCCCCTCCCCCCTCCTCTCCCCCCCCTCTCCCCCCCCTCTCCCCCCCTCCCTTTTCTCCCCCCCCCTGCCCCCCACCCTTCTCCCCTCCCCCCTTCCCCCCCTTCCCCCCTTCCCCCCTTCCCCCTTCCCCCCTCCCCCCTCCCCCTCCCCCCTCCCCCTCCCTCCCCCCTCCCCCCTCCTCCCCTCCCCCCTTCTCCCCTCCCCCCCTTCTCCCCTCCCCCCTTCTCCCCTCCCCCCCTTCTCCCCTCCTCCCCTCCTCCCCTCCCCCCCTCCTCCCCTCCCCCCTCCCCCCTCCTCCCTCCTCCCTCCTCCCTCCCCCCCTCCCCCCCTCCCCCCCTCCCCCCCTCCCCCCCTCCTCTCCTCCCCCCCCTCTCCCCCCTCCCTTTTCTCCCCCCCCCTGCCCCCCACCCTTCTCCCCTCCCCCCTTCTCCCCTCCCCCCTTCTCCCCTCCCCCCTTCTCCCCTCCCCCCTCCTCTCCCCCCCTCCTCTCCCCCCCTCCTCTCCCCCCTCCTCTCCCCCCCCCCTCTCCCCCTCCCCTCTCCCCCCCCCCTCTCCCCCCTCCCTTTTCTCCCCCCCCCCCTGCCCCCCACCCTTCTCTGATACAAACTAGAAAGGCTGGTTACCTGAGACTATTGAATTCAGTGTTTTGAAGTCCTGAGGAATGCAACCTTCCTTGTTGGAAGGTGGGATACTATTCCTTAAGTTGGGGCTAGAACAGTGTAAGAGGTCAAAAATAGAGATCAGAGTTAGAGGAGATTGGAGGAGTAAAATTGGCATGCCAATGAAATCTCAGGGCTACCTTTGTTGACTGAACAAGAATGCACTGAAAATCTTTTTTTAAATTTTAGACATGCAGCACGATAACGGGCGCTTTTGGCCTGTGTGACCCAATTACATTTAATTAACCTACAACCCCAGTACATTTTGAACAGTGGGAGGAAACCCACACAGACACAAGGAGAACATACAGACTCCTTACAGACAGCGTGGGATGTGAACCCTGGTCTCGATAACTGGCGCTGTAACAGTGTTGCGCTAACCGCTATGCTAATGTATTATCCTATCTGTTGGATAATATCACAAAATATTTTTCAGTGGCTATAAAGTCTTGGAGCGTATGAGATCTGAACCAAACACTTCCTATTGTTTTGAACTAATTTTCTTCAAAGCATTAAATATGACACACTACATTTTATAAAGTATCTGTCCCTGGAAGATGGAAAGGTAAGGTGCAGGGCATCTCCTGTGTTTTTTTTTGTCCTAACTTGATAGGGAGAAGCTAGGTGATGGGTGAAGTCCTCCTGTTTCTCTTTGCTGGTTGTAATACACACAGCCTTTTAACAGCATGCTTTGCTCCATGTCACAAGAAGAGTGGCTCTTCACTTAAAGCACTCAGACAGAGATGTACAAATTTATGAGGGGCATCGATATAGTAGATAATGCAGATGCAAGAGCCTGTAGATGTTGCAATCTAGAGCAAAAGAAAAACAAGTTGTTTGAGGAACCTGGTGCGTCAGGCTGCATCCAAGGAGGAACATTAACAGTGGATGTTCCAGGTTGAAACCAATGTTCAGGACTGAGAAAGTTTACCCTATAGCTGAGGTATCTAAAACCAGTGGGCAAAGTGTAAGCAGTATGGAGAGGACTGCAAAAATCTTTTTCATTCTGAGCAGGGCTAGTGTTTGGAATGCTTTGGGGGAGAAAGGTGTGATTGGAAGCATGTACTTTCACAATATTAAAGAACTATTTTGATGAGCTTTTAAATCACTGGGGTATTGAAGGCTGTAGACCAGGGATGGCCAACTTTTAAAATTTTGACATGCATCACGGTAACAGGCATTTTACCCCACAAGTCTGTGCCGCTCAATTAACCTACGCCCTTGTTATGTACAATACAGAGAAGATCAAACTCTGGTAAAGTTATTCATATAGATATTTGATGGTTAGCATGGATGTGGTAGGCCGAAGGACCTATGTACACACCAAGAAAGAGAGTGGGTGATGATGGAGAAGGACCATAGAGATAATGGTCCTTTTGTGTTGGAAGGGTTGGAGTGACTATCAGGTGATGGCATCATGTTGAATCTGGAGGGCTGGAAGGTGATAAAGGAAACTTTATTTTAGTCTGGGTGGGAAGAAAGAGATTGAAATGGAGGAATTGCAACAAATGTGGTTAAGAGATTCCACTGAGATATAAACCGGAGGTTGTGGGTTAAGGATGAAAGGGGAAACATTTAAAAGTAACTTCTTCACACAAAGAATAGGTGTGTGGAACGAGCTTCCAGCTGAAGTGGTAAATGTGGGCTCAGTTTTAACATTTAAGAAAAGTTTGGACAGATACATGGATGTGAAGGGGTATGGAGGGATATGAACTGGGTGCAGGTCAGTGGAACTAAGCTGAATAGTAATTTGTCACAGAGTAGAAGGGCTGAAGTTTCTGAGCTATAACATTCTATATGTAGTTACAATGTGTAGATGCACTGAAATACTTATTTGCTGGAGGTATGTAAGGTACACCAACTACAACAGTAAAAATGAAATTACCATAATATGCCATTACATAGGGAGAGATAATAAATATCCACAGTAATAAATAATGCAAAGCTTGGTTTAAAAGAAATGTTCTGAGATATTATCTTTCAAGGATAAAAGCCCCTAGCTGATCCAGTTACTCTCTTTGCACATTATAGTTCCTGGTGGTTGAGGAGGAGACCATTTAGTCCATCAAATCCAAGCTGGCTCCATTGATTTTCTGTACCCCATCCTTTCACATCTGCTCATTAATGTTCCCATCTCATATCAGCCACCAAACCAAGGGTCATTTACAGTAGCTCATTAACCTCCCAGCCACCACATCTTTGGAATGTGGGAGGATGCTGCAATGCCGACAGGAAACACATGTCATCACAGGGAGAACATGCAAACTCCATGCAGGCAGCACCTAAGTCAGGATTGAGCCCAGGTTATCTTGATGCTCAGGTGTTGTGTTGATTTCTCTGGAGTAGGAAAGTGAAAGATTTGTGTTTCAATTACACTGGACGATGAAGATTTTGCTTCCTGAACACTTTTGGGTGTATTTTATAGATTTTGAGCTGCTGCTCACATACTGTTATTTTTTTAGATATAACCTGCTTTGTGATTTCCTATCACATTTTAAGTCTACTTCGAGCAGACAAACTATGAAGTGCAACGTGTCATTCAAAATTCATTTTCTGCATTTGCACTTGGACGTCTTCCCTTTTGATTTTGGTGCAGTCAGTGACTAATATGGTGAAAGGTTTCACCAGGACATTGCAACCATGGAAAAGCAGTATCAGGCAACTGGAATCCATCAATGCTGGCCGACTATTGTTGTACACTGACACGAGAGGCATCAGATGCTGAGTACAAATGTAAATCAGCGGCAAAACGTTTTTGGGTCAGTTGAACAAGCATCATTATGCAATTAAATTCAATAAAAGTTAATTTAATGTTTCTCCTACATGATATAATAAATCTAAAATCAATGTCGTGTTCAGTCTGAATTTGTCTATTATAATCCCCCTTTTTTTTAGGAAGCAAATCTTTTGAAAACATTGTTGTCCAGGGTTACTTGATCACTGCTTGACTAACATTCGCAACGACACATGTAATCTTGTATCTCTGAATAGAGCAAGAGTCAACACAGCCTTTTAACAGTATGCATATACTGAAGGGAGGGGAACATTGGGCAAGGAAAGAATTATCCAGTTTGCTGATCAGTGTTTATATTGTGATCATATTCTCAAGCAAAACCTTGATGTGCCTCAGGAGAGGGCAAGGCTAAAGAATATTTCAGATAATTAAATGGATTCCTTTCACAAATAATCCTGTGATTTAGAAACTGCTAGAAGAACTTGCCTTGGTTTATAAATTTGACCAACTCCAGAATTTGAATGTCTAATCAATATTAACATTACAATGGTGAAGTAACTGGATTGCTACTAGAATTCAAATCCCACCATGGCAGCTGAGGACCTTTAATTCAGTTCATAATATGGAGTTAAATCCACAATGATGTTGGAACAGACTGCAGTAATAGTCAAAAGAGCTGCCATTTATCTCAAATAAAGACCCATGATATTATTTAAAGAGCAGGGATACTTCAACTCAGCAATCTCTTTTCTTAAACAACAGCACTAAGAATGAGTTAACTCAGAATCTGAGTCAGAATTTATTGTCATGAACATGTCAGGAAACTCATTGCTGCAGAGTCACAATGCAAATATTTCCAGAAACCACCTTCCAAACTAATAGAAGGACAAGGGGAGGTAGTGTCTACGGCACATTGTTCATTCAGAAATCTGATGACAGAGGGGAAAATGCTGTACTTTTGCCATTGAGGGCTTGTCTTCAGGCTCCTGTACCTTTTTCCTCGATGGTAGAAGAGTGAAGAGGACATGGCCTGGGTGGTGGGGGGTCCTTGTTTCTTAAAACACTGCCTCTTGTTGATGTCCTCCATGGAGGGAAGATGGTACCTGTGATGATGCAGGCTCAGTTAACAACTCTTTGGAGTTTTTTTTCCCCTGTCCTGAGCAATGACACCTCCATACCAGAGATGATGCAACCAGTCAGTATACTCTCAATGGTATACCTTTAGAAGTTTTCAAGAGTCTTTAGTGAAACATCTAATCTCCTCACAAAGTATTGCCTTAGATGTTAATGCCCAGGAATTGGAAGTTCTTGACTCTCTCCACTGCTGACCCCTCAATGAGGAATGGTTCGTGTTTTGCTTTTCTCCTGAAGTCCACAATCATCTCCTTGGTTTCGCTAATGTTAAGTGCAAGATTGTTGTTGTGACACCACTCAACGAGCTGATCTATCACCCTCCTGTCCGCTTCCTCATTACTGACTGTGATAACTGTGGTGTCATCGACAAATTTGCAGATAACATTTGAGTTGTGCCTGGCCACACAGTCATGGGTGTGGAGTGAGTAGAGCAGTGGCCTAGGCACACATCCTTGAGGTGCACCTGTGTTGATTGTCATTGAGAAGATGTTTGAACAGACTGGTCTTCTGATGAAGTCAAGTTGGAGAGGTGGGTGGAGAGACCCAGGGTTTGAAGCTCGTTGTCCAGCACTCGGAATAATGGTGTTAATGGCTGAGTTGTAGTTGCCAAATGAGGTGTTACTGTTGTCTAGATGTTCCAGAGCTGAATGGAGATTCAGTGATATTGTGTTTGTTGTGGAGCAATTGTGATGGTAGACAAATTGCAGTAGGTCCAGATCTTTGATAAGTGTAAATTATGGCTATGACTATACTCTGTGTTTCATCACCCTTCTTGTGTTTGCATGTTGGCAAGAAAAGTTACCTAGGCCAGAAATGACAGTGCATAAGAAGAGATTCACCTGTGACGAAGACATTTGTGAATACGACTAATTGTGGGAAGAAGCCCAATATAAATGAGCATCTCCCAATCAATTGTTTCCTTCATTTCTCTCTTCCTCGCCTTTCTTTTGTGGACGACTCTTCCACTGATGAGAACTTCTAAATCATAGATTTTTATCATTAATCATCAGGTTCTTACAGAGAATATTGGAAAAGCAATGTGCTGACAACATTGTGTGAATCCTTGACAAACTGGGAGAGTACGTACTTTGTCAGACTCCAGTGATAAGAATTCCCTTTTATTGAAGGTCAGGTGACTTTATTTGCTTTCCAGCCTGTTGGATGAGGTGGGTGTTCAATAAACACTGAAAAGAAAATTATAAAGTTCTGGCATAATTGTTGCAAGGTAAAGTGAAGGTTTATCAGGAGTAATTTTGCAACAGAGAAAATTTGGCAGAAGAACAAGAAAATGCCCTGATTTGTTGCCAAGAGGAGGAAGTGAGAAGGTTGCAAGTCCCAAGGATGTATGAAGCAGTATATTCCACATCATTCTCCGTAGAATGATCTAATTGATCTAATTGGTCATTAAACGTGGGCCAGCAGCAAGATGATGGTCACTCCAGACTGGTCTGAGTCTTTATTGAGAAACAGAGTATTTGGTCCAGCTGGAGTTTGTAGTAAAAAAAGACCTTCACATTATCATCGTTCATTCTCCCTTATTTACTCATTTAGCTTCCTTTTAAATGCATTTTTGGGACTCGGCCCATCTCAATGTACAGTTTTAAAAAAAAACTAGTATCTGGCCCCTCTGGGGATTGGTAGATGCCGTATAAGTGAATTTTCCAGTTGCTTGAGGTTGCCTGTTGTATGAATTCCAGATAATGGGGATTTTACTGTACTTAAAGAATTGATGGGAATGTGGGGAGAATAAATTAGGGTAGGATTACTACAAATGGGTGCCTGATGGTGGGCATGGACGCTGTGGGTCAAAGCCTGTTTCTGTGCAATGACTTTATAATGCGGTGACTATTTCCAGTTGCTGTCTGCATATATTTTAAATATCTGTTATGTTGTGAGTGAAACTGTAAAAGTGTTTCAGTTTTATCAAGCTGTTGGTTTACCTTTAACATAAATATATATTTTGGGTCTGATTCTGAAATGTCGCAGCAGACAACTAAAAGCAAGTGAATACTTGTTCCTGGATCAGCCAGCACAGGATCCTGAGTCATCCCTTGGTGGAATTTGTATTGCGGTTCCTGACCACTAATTCTCCAGTTCCTTTCATGTTCTGTCATTCACGTTAACAAAGAACACCTTCCAGATTAGAACACTGTGCACTTTTTTGTTTGATTTACAAAAACAAGGTTTATTAGAACAATGGAGCAAAATCTTGTGAATTAACTTAAAATTTTTCATATAGCATAGAGTTTTTCCAAAACTTTGCAGAGTAAAATAGCAGAGTTGTAATGAAATGGTAGAGTTATTAATTTGCAGATTGTGGTGAATGTGGCAGCCAACATCCATGTGCAATAAGACCCCTGTTATCTGGAATCCAAGCAACTGTCAAAAAAAATCATGGAAAATAAATTAAAAAAAAACAAGTTTATATTTGCAGTGCCCCGCCATTAGTCCTGCAATCCATGCAACACACACTCTCAAGCAAAATTCACTTATCCAGTAACAATGCCCATAGGTGCCAGATACCAGGGATTTTTTCTGGATCTAGTAATTATTGCACTCTTTATTTTCTCTTGTGTTCAATCTACCAGTATAAATGAATCTTAAGAACAGTACTTGTTGCTCTTGTTTTCTATGTTGCCTTACTTTGGGTATTGTGCTTCATGTCACCAACAACCTCTTCTGACAGCCTTCTGACAGCAAAGAGGGAATTCTGTTTTACAGATGATGAGTGTACGTAAGCCTAGCCCCTTGTACACTTCAGGTATTGAGTCTATAATAACTTGGAGCTTAGCCCCAAGCCATATGCAAGCATTCTCTTTGCAGTGCAGCTCAATCACTGAGGATGGAGTGACCTTTGTTTTGGAGTGAATCAGAATGAGAATTTATTGCCATGAACAAGTCATAAAATGTTGTGTTTTGCAGCAGCGATCAGAGAGTAATAATGGATACAAGCCAATTATCCACATGTATTACAGTTGAGATTTACTCCAGTCGGAAACTTTTTACAGTGAGAAAGACTGAAATGTAAACAGGCCCAACATTGTTTCCTTGACACAGTTATCACTGAGATTAGCTCTGTTGTTGGTACATTAGTTCAAATGATGAACTATGTGCTATCACGAGCCAACTGTAAGATGGTGGTGAATTTCTGCAGGCTGTTGAATTTAAGGAGGGTTCTTGACTTCCCTTTCCTTTGGTTGCAGTCAGGCTCTCGTGAGGTTGAGAAAGGCCATGTATAGTGGATGGTGCTGTTCCCTGGCATTTACAACTATAGAATGTTACAGCACAGAAAAACAGGCCATTTGACCCTTCTGGTCTGTGCTGACCAATAAAACTAGCTGGTCCTACTAACCTGCTCTCGTTCCATAACTTTTCAGACCTCTCCCATCCATGTACTTATCCAATTTATTTTTAAATCAAGATTGAATCTGAATTCGCTACATCAGGTGGCAGCTCATTCCACACTCATACCACTCTGAGTGAAAAAGTTTCCCCTAATGTTCCCCTTCCACCTCTCCCCTTTCAGCTTAAAGCTATGGCCTCTCATATTTATCTCCCTCAATCTAAGTGGAAACATCCTACTCGCATCTACTCTGTCTATTCCCCTCAATGTTATAAACCTCTCTCAAGTCTCCCCTCATCCTTCGTTCGCAGGAGTTTAGTCGTAACCTGTTTAACCTGTAACTCAACTCTTGAAGACCTGGCAACATCTTGGTAAATCTTCTCTGTACTCTTTCAATCTTATTGATAGATTTCCTGCTGCTGGGCGACCAGAACTGCACACAATATTCTAAGTGTGGTCTCACCAATGACTTGAATCATGTTCCAACTTCTATACTCAATACTTTGACTTATAAAGGCTAAGATTCCAAAAGCTTTCTTTACAAGCCTGTCCACATGCAACACCACCTTCAGGGATCCCAGATCTCTTTGATCCTCTGCACTACTCAATGACCGACCGTTCAATGTGTACATCCTACCCTGAGTTGCTCCTCCAAAGTTCAATACCTCTCATTTATCTGCATTAAATTCCATCAGCCATTTACTGCCCCAATTTCCCCAGCTGGTCCAGATCCTTCTGCAAGCTTTGAAAATCTTTCTCGCCTCCTATCTTGGGGTCATCAACAAACTGGCTGATCCAATTCACCACATTATCATCTTGGTTATTTATATAGATAACAAACAATAATGATCCCAGCACAAATCCCTGAGGCCCACCACTTGCAACGATTCACCACCACTCTGTTTTCTCCCACTAAGCCAATTTCAAACCCAGTTTGCAGCGTCTCTGTCTACCTAGTCTCCTAACCTTCTGAATCAACCTCTCATGCGGAACCTTGTCAAAGGCCTTACTAAAGTCCATATAGACAACATCCACAGCCTTCCTAGTGACGTCCTCAAAAATCTCTACAAGCGTGACCTACTGCACACAAATCCATGCTGACTGCCCTTAATCAGCTGATGATGGTCCATCCTCTCTCTCAGAAATCCTTGAAATAAATTACATACTACTGATGTCAGGCTCACTGGCCTATAATTGCCTAGTTTACTTTTGGAGCCCTTCTTAAACAGTGGGACAACATGAGCCACCCCCAATCCTCCGGCACCTCCCCGGTGACTAAGGACATTTTGAATATATCCACCAGGGGCTCTGCAATTTCAGCACTTGTCATGGCCACTCTACTTCAAGATGAACAAAACCCATGCTTTGATTAATTGAGCAACACTTTGGCCACCAAGAAAAACCAGTTGAGGATGTTGGTAATGACCTTACTTGTATCAGCAAAAAGTCCCTGTAGTTATCAGAGTTAAATATGTTGCCTTGCCCCGATTAAAATGAACCATTGTCATATCTCTACGAAGGTGCACATTGTTTGATGAAATCCAGATGTGAGTGTGAGATTACGTGCCACCAAATTCAAGGAGTTTCTTTCCCGCCATTATCAGACTCTTTTTTTAAAAAATTTTTTTATTTTTCACACTATAAACCACATTGATCAAGATACATACATTTTCCTTTTCAAATATATACAGCGTTGTTTTCTCTCCCCCCCCCTCTTCCCATCCCACCCTCCCTACCTCCCCTCCCATTCAATTAAAGTTCAGAATCTAAGATACATTAAACCCGTCAAACAATGTTGTCACTCAATAAAAATAAACAATAAGTTCCACTGAGTCAATTCTTTTCATTTGCTTCTCCTTCTGTCATTTTAGGTGGTAGATGTCCCCGGTAGGTTTTCTCTATTGTGTTTCGTGTATGGCTCCCATATTTGTTCAAATATTGTAATATTATTTCTTAAATTATATGTTATTTTTTCTAGTGGAATACATTTATTCATTTCTATATACCATTGTTGTATTCTCAAGTTATCTTCTAATTTCCAGGCTGACATAATACATTTTTTTGCTACAGCTAGGGCTATCCTAACAAATCTTTTTTGTGCACCATCCAAATGAATTCCAAATTCTTTGTTTTTTATGTTACTTAGGAGGAAGATCTCTGGATTTTTTGGTATATTGCTTTTTGTGATTTTATTTAATATCTGGTTTAGATCTTCCCAAAATTTTTTCACTTTCTCGCATGTCCAAATTGCATGAATTGTTGTTCCGATTTCCTTTTTACAGCGAAAACATCTGTCAGATACTGTTGGGTCCCATTTATTTAACTTTTGAGGTGTAATGTATAGCCTGTGTATCCAGTTATATTGTATCATACGTAACTTTGTGTTTATTGTATTTCTCATAGTTCCAGAGTATAACTTCTCCCATGTTTCCTTCTTTATCTTTATGTTTAAACCTTGTTCCCATTTTTGTTTAGTTTTACCATTTGTTTCCTCGTTCTCCTTTTCTTGCAGTTTAATATACATATTTGTTATAATTTTTTTGATTATCATTGTGTCTGTAATCACATATTGAAAGTTACTTCCCTCTGGTAACCTCAGACTGCTTCCTAATTTGTCCTTCAAGTAGGATCTCAATTGGTAATATGCCAACACTGTATCTTGAGTTATATTATATTTATCCTTCATTTGTTCAAAGGATAGTAATTTATTTCCTGAAACACAATTTTCTATTCTTTTGATCCCTTTTTTCTCCCATTCTCTAAAGGAAAGGTTATCTATTGTAACAGGGATTAGCTGATTTTGCGTCAGTATTAGTTTTGGTAATTGGTAATTTGTTTTATTCCTATCTACATGAATCTTCTTCCAAATATTGAGCAGATGATGTAATACTGGAGAATTCCTACGTTGTACCAATTTTTCATCCCATTTATATAATATATGTTCAGGTATCTTCTCCCCTATTTTATCTAGTTCTAATCTAGTCCAATCTGGCTTTTCCCTTGTTTGATAAAAATCTGATAGGTATCTTAATTGTGCGGCTCTATAATAATTTTTAAAGTTTGGCAGTTGTAAGCCTCGTTGTTTATACCATTCTGTTAATTTATCTAGTTCTATCCTCGGTTTTCCCCCCTTTCCATAAAAATTTCCTTATTATTTTCTTTAACTCCTTGAAGAATTTCTCCGTCAAGTGTATTGGCAATGCCTGAAATAGGTATTGTATCCTTGGGAAAATGTTCATTTTAATACAGTTTATCCTTCCTATTAGTGTTAGTGGTAAGTCTTTCCAATGCTCTAAGTCGCCCTGTAATTTTTTTATTAGTGGATAATAATTGAGTTTATATAGATGGCCGAGGTTTTTATCTATTTGTATACCTAGGTATCGTATTGCTTGCATTTGCCATCTGAATGGTAATTCTTTCTTAAATTTTGAGAAATCCGCATTATTCATTGGCATTGCTTCACTTTTATTTGCGTCAATCTTGTAACCCGACACTTCTCCATATTCCTTCAATTTCTTAAGTCATTCTTTTATTGATATTTCTGGTTCTGTTAAGTATACTATAACATCATCTGCAAATAAACTGATTTTATATTCCTTGTCTTTTATTTTAATCCCTTTTATTTTATTTTCTGTTCTTATCAATTCTGCTAGTGGTTCTATAGCTAACAATAAGGGTGATGGTTGGCATTCCTGCCTTGTTGATCTGCTTAAGTTAAATTGCTTTGATACATATCCATTTACTGTCACTTTCGCCAATGGCCCCTTATATAATGCTTTAATCCAATTAATATACTTCTCCGGTAAACTGAATTTTTGTAATACTTTGAATAAATAATTCCATTCTACTCTGTCAAAGGTCTTCTCTGCGTCTAAAGCAACTGCTACTGTTGGAGCTTTATTCCCTTCTTCTGCATGAATTAAGTTAATAAATTTACAAATATTGTCTGTTGTTCGTCTTTTTTTAATAAATCCAGTTTGGTCTAGATTTACTATTTTTGGTACATAGTCGGCTAATTTGTTTGCTAATAGTTTAGCTATTATCTTATAATCTGTGTTAAGATATTGGTCTATATGACGCTGGTGCGAGTGGATCTTTCCCTGTCTTTGGTATTACTGTAATTATTGCTGTTTTGCATGAATCTTGTAAGCTTTGCGTTTTATCAATCTGGTTGATGACTTCCAGGAGGGGAGGAATTAATAAATCTTTAAATGTTTTATAGAATTCTATTGGGAATCCATCCTCTCCTGGTGTTTTATTATTTGGTAGTTTTTTTTTATTATCTCTTGTATTTCTACTATTTCAAATGGTTTTGTTAATTTATTTTGTTCCTCTATTTGTAATTTTTGTAGTTCAATTTTAGTTAAAAATTCATCTATTTTGTCTTCTTTCCCTTCATTTTCAGTTTGGTATAATTGTTCGTAGAATTCTCTGAAGTTTTCTTTAATCTCCGTTGGATTATATGTGATTGGTTTGTCTTTTTTCCTTGATGTCAATACCATTCTCTTAGTTTGTTCTGTCTTAAGCTGCCATGCTAGAATTTTGTGCGTTTTTTTTCTCCTCATTATCAGACTCTTCAACGAATCTCTCACTTGTAAAATAAAGTTGCTTTGGCTCTGTTCTAACTGATCTCTCTGTAACTCTACTCTTTATACTGTTTATTTATCACTGTACCATGTATAGGTTGAATAGCTGCACTGGTTGCAAAACAAAGTTTCTGGCTACCTCAGTACATGTGACAGTGAACTTGAACTGACTATTGCCTCCAGCATGGCCTTTAACTAAGCGTGTTGGAGATCAAGACCTCAGACCTAAAAGTGGTTACCTTCAAAGCAATGAGTCTTACCCTTCTTTATTACTCTAACCTACAACTGGCACCCTGACGTACCACAATACTGTCTCTCCCAACCATTCATTGTCTGGGTCTGTTAAACAAGCCTTGTCTTGTGCATACCTTACAGCAGAATCTCAAAACAGACGTACTTTTCTGAGCTCTGCCATGGGAAGGATGGATCTGAGTTTTTTAAAAAAATGACAGTTTGAGAAAATTGGAAATTCCCGACTAATTCCAGGGATTCTCTGGCTCATTTCAAGTGGTAAGAGAAAGTGAGGGCTGGCACTGATGGGCTCAGCTCTGTGCATCAGTAGCACACAGTGGCCCATAAATAAATGAAAATGTGCAGCACCTAACAAAATTACCTGCCTACTCGTCCTCTTGGCACCGACGTCTACGTGACCCACATTGGTCTTCTCCATCTCCAGAGAGCCCACAGAACTTGAGTGGAGATGAGCCATCCTCACTCCCAAGGGTCTGGTTTAGAGGTAAGAATAAAAATAGAGCATCAACTAATGCTTTTTATTTGAAGCATTTATAAGTTGAAAATACCATTTGGGTAACATCTGGAACTTACCTGCTTGTTTTTAAGCCAGCTGACATTTACTTAAACTGTCTTCCTTTTGGCAGTGCTCTCTGAAAAGCCAGTAGTATGGAGGAAAAGAAAATGAAGCGCAGGAGCCCCAAGACCTCCACAAACCAGCAAGCGCTTCCTGTGAGCAGCAAGAAAAACGTGGCATCCAGCAAGGGTGCAGCCTTGAATGCTGGAGGACAGGCAGCTGCTTCAAGGCAAAAGTTGAAAAGGTATAGTCCATCTTGGGTAGCGGACAGCCCCGGCAAGGCGAGCCCACACCCCTGAGCAAGGTGATGATGGCGGAGACATTAGATGTGGGTTGAATTGCGTGGGCAAGCATGTGAGAACAAAAGGTTTCCTCCCTGGAGGAGGTGATCGGGTCACTTTTTCCATTTTAGTCATTCACTTTGCTAAATTATTAGCTTTTCCAGAAGAAATTTATGAATGTTATATCAAAAGTAATATTTCAACTGCATTTTAAATGTATTTTCATTTCCTAGGGGCAGTACAACATTTTATTATCCTCTCAATCACCAATCTCTCAGAGGAACTGTAACATATTTTAAACCTTACTCTCTCTTCATTCTCAAAGCTTTTGCCTTGCCGTCACTGTAAGCACCTTGAAAGTGTGAGCCTTTTCTGGGTTATTATATAACTCGAACTGCACGATCTACTCCATTCAGAAAGAGTACATGGACATTGGGACAAAGTGAAAGAAGTGCAAGTGGGGTGGCAGGGTTAGTGTAGCGGTTAGCGCAAGGCTGTAACACCGCCAGTGACCAGGGTTTGAATCCTGTGCTGTTTGTAAGGAGCTTGAGTGGAGACCAGCCATCCTCACTCCCAAGCGTCTGATTTAGAAGAAAGAATAAAGATAGAGCATCAACTGCATCTGTGTCTTGCATGAGTTTCCTCTGGGTGCTTCAATCCTCCCATAGCTCAAAAAAAAAGTACCAGAAGTTGTAGTTTGATTTGGTTCGTGGGCTGAAATGTGTCTACATTAAAAAATTTAAATAGCCACTACAAATTTATGTTGTTCATAGGCAGATCTATAAGATTTAGGACTCAGGAAGTTTTGCTGTTCTATTGATCTTCGAGACTGGTCCCAACAAGCATTCAGTTACTGAAACCATTGAGCTTGCAGCATGGAAAGATCCATCACAGATGCTCTTTTTTTCCTTGTGAATACTCATTGCCTGCAGAGCATGTGTAATATCTCCAAGAGATAATGTGTCCTATGCCAATTCCACATTTGGTGCTTACCATCAGAGAATATAATCTCGCAGCACAAGTTTGGAGCTGTTCCAATGTATAGATGGAGGAATGCAAAGTGGTTTCATTTTTCTTGAAAGAGCAGCATCTTGATATCATTAAAAGCTGTTTTCGACTGTCATCGGGTTTTGAATAGAGTTTAGTGTACTCTCTCATTTTATACTGTACATCAAGGAAATTAATGCACTTTGTTTGAACTTGGCATGGTGTTTTGAGCTCTAACGCTATGAGGAATAGCTGTAGACTGCGGATCAGTCAAGAGTGGTGAAGAGATTTAATGATCTAGTTGCTCACTGAGCCCAGTAACAGGAGCGGAGGTATTGTCACATCAGATTGTGGTTCTGTACTCTTCCAGTATGCATTGCATTGATCATCAAATCATTTATAAATTTCATAGTTCAGTAAAACGGAGTTCAAGCAATTGGTAAAAATATTACAGGAAAAAAAGGTTAAAAAAAATACAGAAGTTTGATTAATTCACCTCGCCATTAGTTCGCCAGCCATGCCACATGCAACCTCGCATAACTGGAACTTATCTTGCAGCTACCCATCTCTATAGATGCGTGATACCAGGGGTTTTACTTTAGCGTGGAACTATAGAACATTACAGCCCAGAAACAGGCCCCTTTGTCCCTTCTATTCTGTGCCAAACTTTTTTTTGGCCTAGTCCCACTGACCTGCGTGCAGTCCATAGCCCTCCATCCCTCTCCCATCCATGTACCTGTCCAAATTCTTCTGAAATGTTCAAATTGAGCCCGCTTTCCCCTTTCACTCTTAACCCATGTCCTCTGGTTTTTATCTCACCCTCCCTCATTGGGGGGGAGGGGGGAACCTATCTACATTCACTCTGTCTATCCACTTCACAATTTTAATTATCTCTATAAATCTCCCTTCATTCTTCTACATTCCAGGGAATAAGCCCTTACCTTTTTAAACTTTCCCTGTAACTCAGTTCCTGAAATCCAGGCAACAACTTAGTAAATTTTCTCTGCACTCTTTCTATCTTATTGATATTTTTCCAATCGTTAAGTGACCAAAACTGCACATAAAATGACAAATTTGGCCTCCCCAATGTCTTGTACAACTGTAATATCACATCCCAACTCCTGTACTCAATACTTTGATTGATGAAGGCCAATATGCCAAAAGCTCTCTTTACACCCCTATCCACCTGTGATGTCACTTACAGGGAATTATGTACCTGTAATTCCCAGGTCCCTCTGTTCTTTGGCACTACTCAGTGTCCTATCATTCATCATGTACGTCCTTTCTTGGTTTGTCCTTCCAAATTGAGTGGTAGGATTGTTCTTTGTTTATTTTTCTAAGTAGAGTTGATTTTTTTTTTGTGGGGGGGGTGCAGAAAAGTTTGTGAGAATGTGGCCAGGAGAGATGAGCTGAGGTGATGAGAGGAAACGTGTTAGGGCTTGGTTCTGCAGCATTGATTTATTATTCACTTACCCTTTCAGTCCACAGGTAGTCTGGCTTTGCTTGGCATGCCTTCTATTCATCTGTTACTGAATAAAACACGTGCCCCATATGATCAAATGAACCAAGATGCGAGACAACTCCAAACTGGAGAGTACCTGTTGAGCCTGATCTTCACGTGAAATAACCTGAGAAGTGGAAAGTGGAAGTCACTGTTTGAATTTCATTGAGAGGGCAGGAATTCTGTTCCAAAATATATGCAAAATGCTACATTCCAGCTTATTCAGAGTTTTTAAAATCTGCTCGTAGTGTTTTGGATTGAGAACCTGGTTATCTTGCTTCCTTGGTGTTGGGGAAGAGAAACTGCTCGATCAGAGTCGTTTCTCATTTACTGCAATCCAAATGTGAGAATGCACACTGATTGGATCATTTTGAATTTGGAAGGAGGGATTCAGCATGTTTTTTTTTGGGTAGCTGGAATCAACCAGCAGCCACGAGCTCCAAAGAACCAGTCTCCCTCTCGTGGTAGGATCTGTGCTGCCCTTTCATGATTCCTTTCCCACAGTGCTGATCTCTTGAAGCCTGCAGGTTCAGAAAAAAAAATAGGCGTTGTTTGAGATGTGTTTGAAATGTTCATCCTTTGCTTTTGGGCAAACATAAATGATCAATACGCAGCTTATTGTTCCCACGAGGGAAAAAAAACTCCACTCCTATTTTGTGATCATCTAATTTTGCAGTCAGATGAGCGGATCCTTTGAAGCATTGGTTAAAGTTGAGGAACTTTGTTTCACTTACGTGACCTATTTGTTCACTTGCGTGTACAGTTGCTCTGGGGCCTTGACAAATTGGCCATTCTGCATGTGCATGCCCAGATGGTGGTTGTCAATCAGCATTCGACAATGTTGCCTCCGAGCTAGACTTAGTCTTGTCTTCAATTGACACCACACATCTTTTTAATAAACACTGGCACTTAGCTCAGTGACCAACTGAGAATTAATGAACTGCACTTTGAAGAGGTTGTCTTCAAAAGAAAATCTTGCTGCTTGAAAGCAGCTTTACGAATTTAGCAATGCTTGTTCCGAAGCTGTATGGGTTAATGGGTCACCTGGGTGTAATTGGGCAGCATGGGTTCATGAGCTAAAAGCATTTCTCTAAATCTTAAATTACATTGGACAAGGAAGATTTTGCTTCCTGAACAGTGTATGTTATGGATTTTGGGATAATGATCATGAATATTACTGTAAAAATTGTCCTATTCCATACTGTTAAATAGAACATATTTTTATGATTTCCTTTCATATTTTAAGACGACTAGTATATTGACCACAAAGCAAGGTCAGTCCAGGTGCTAAGCAAATGTTTTGGGCCTGGTCATGCTTGGAAGGCATTTAAAGATGTCATTGGTGCTCTGTAGATGCCAAGAAAATTCTCCAACTGCATCCATCTGATTGACAACCAACTTCAAGCAGACAAAACCATGAAGTGCCATAGGTCATTGAAAATTATTTTTCTGCCTTCACACTTGGACCCTTCCCTTCTGATCTTGGTGCGGTCAGTGACGAACTCGGTGAATGTTTTCACCAGGACATTGCAACTATGGAGAAGTGGTAGCAGAGCAACTGGAATCCATCAATGCTGGCCGACCGTCGTTGGACACTGATATGAGAGGCATCGGATGCTGAGTACAAATGAAAATCAAAGGCAAAACATTTTTAGGTCAGGTGAACTAATGCGATGTGTCAGCGTCATGTGATTAAACAGGCTAAATTCAATCAAAGTTAATATAATGTTTCTCCAACTTCCTATGTAATACAGCAAATCTCAAATTATATTTTCATGCGGTTTGAAGTTGTCTGTAATAATCCCTAATTTTTTAGGAAGCAAACCTTTTGGGGAGGGGAAAAATTATTTGTCCAGTGTATGTTTTATCATCTAAGATTTAGTAATAATGCTATTTAAATGTTCCAATTCTCTCAGATAAGCCAATAATGACCCTAATCCCACTGAAAAATAATGAGAAGATAAAATATACATCCATTAACAGCAAATTCCGCTGCTTGTGGTTTTTTTGTTAAAGGGTGAGTCTTATAAAATGGCCAGAAATGGTAGCAGGGCTGAGGATTGGGAACTTTTTTTAAGATGGCAAAGGAGGACCACTGATTGTCAAGCTAGAACATATCAAACTGGTAGGAAACAAAGTGGGTGCTGAGAGCATGCACAAGTAAGAGGGAAAGACAAGTTAGAGCAAATATGGGGCCCCTCAGTGACAAAGACAGGCAAATTTATAATAGGTTTTCCCAGCCTAAATATCCCTATGTGGATGTGAATTGAGAATTGGTTGTCTGGCAGAACTTTAAAAAGTGGGAAGCACTGGGTTTTTAATCAATTAGTGGAGGGATCAATGCTTGGGGCCTAGTTATTCATGGCCTAAAAATGTCAAAGTATTTACTTTTGTACACAAAACAGCCAAGCATCTTATTTTTTAAATAAGAAATGTTACTTTCAAAGAGACTTGGAGCCCTTGTACGCGCATTATTGAAAGCAAATCAGCATGTGGTCTGGTCACCTCACTATAGGAAGGATGTGGATGCTTTGGAGATGGTGCAGAGGAGATTTACCAGCAACCATCCTGGATTGGAGAACGTGTCTTATGAAGTAAGATCGACAGAGCCAGGGCTTTTCACTTTGGAGTGACGAAGGATGAGAGGGGTGACTTACTCAAGTTGTATAGAACGATGAGGGTCTTTGTTAGGGTTGACAGACGTTTCCTGGGGTGACGTAGCCAATACTAGAGGATATCAGTTGAAGGTGAGTGGAGGAAAGTTTAGGGGAGACATCAGAGGTACTCAGAGTGGCAGATATCTGGAATGCATTGCCTGGAGTAGTGGTGGAGGCTGGTAGAATAGCTATGTTCAAAAGACTCTTAGATAGGCACATGGATGTAAGAAAAATGGAGGGTTATGGATATAGGTAGGGAAAATTCGATGGTTGTGGAGGAGGTTTACATAGGTAAGCACAACATTATGGGCTGCAATCCTCTGTCCTATATGTCAGGAATGCATTTTCACAAGAAAATCTGAATACAGAGGTCTAGCCTTTGTGAATCACATTCGGAATATTGTGTGTTCATTTTTGCAATACACAAATGTGTTGGAGAAACAGGTCACTTAGCATCCATTTTTGGTTGCCTTACCTGATGAAATAAGTATATTTGCAGTTGAGGGAGTGTAGCAAAGATTCACTGTTCTTGGCTCCCTAGTGTTGTTCCTCTAAAATCTCTGAGTAATTGCAATGATTGATTGTTACTGAGCTGAACAGACCAAAATATACTTGTATTCTACACACCTTTCCCTAACTTTTCTCCTTTGCCTTTTAGTTGATGGAGCAGTGACCATTTTTGATTTGACCTTGCAGAATGGGTTAACATGACTTACTATCTCCCTGCATGATGTTAAGGATTAGAACGATTTCCAAACCGCAGAATGGTTGGGCAGTGGATGGATGGAAACATCTGCTGATGTTCCTGCTTCAGATTTATCAAGTTGTATAGAATTATGAGAGTCTTTGTTAGGGTTGACAGACAGCTCTTTTTTCCTGGGGTGACGTAGCAAATACTAGAGGACATCAGTTGAAGGTGAGTGGAGGAAAGTACATACATGACATCACATAAAATCCTGAGATTCTTTGTTCTGCCGGCGAGGTGGTGGTGGTGCAAAAATCAAACTACTCAACGTACATGTAACAAAGAAACTTAAATACATTATGCACTGACTTTTGGCAGTTCTGTGTGAAAGTTGTGCAGTATTCCTTCAGTATTCTGCTTCAGTAGGTTCGACGGAGTTAATATTTCTTGCTGATTCTGCTTTTTAGTTTAAAAAAAACACAAATGCTGGAGAAAATCAGCAGGTGAAATAGTGCCTTTAGCAAAGGTGAAGATATACTACCAACGTTTCAGGCTTGAGCCCTTCATCAAGGTGTGGGGGAACATGAGAGATATCTGAACAAAAGGGGGAAGAGTGGGAGATGATAGGTGGGGGTGGGGGGAGAAAGAAACACCACAGTGAGGGAGAAGTCTAGGCTAGGTGGAGAAAGGAAGAAAGTAGGAACTGGAAAAACTAGTTAAGGGAGGGGGGGGGGGGAATGCAAGCTGATTAGTGGAATGCAGTGAACTCCATCTTCATGCCCTGAATAAAGTGCCCAAATGAAAAATGAGGTGTTGCTCTTCCAATCTATGGGTGGTCAGGGTGGGGTACTATGAAAAGCCATGGACAGGCATGTGAGCTTGAGAAGTGTGACCCAGAATTGAAATGGCTGCCTACGGGGAGGTCGCTTTTGTTGTGGACGGAGAGGAGGTGCTGGGCAAAGCGATCTCCTAATCTGTGACCAGTCTCTCCAATGAAGAGAAGGCCACAGAGGGTGCACAGGATGTAGTAAATGAGTTCTTTGGAAGTGCAGGTGAAGTGTTGCTTCACCTGAAAGGTCTGTTTGAGACCTCAGACCGTGGTGAGGGAGGAGGTGTGGGTGCAGGTATTACAGCTCCTACAACCACAGTGGACGGCGCTGTGGTAGGGAGGGAAGAGTGCTCAAGGGAGTCACAGAGGGGAGCTTCCGAATGAGATAGTTGCGGCAGGGTCCCTTCTGTCATTTAAGAAAAGGTTGGATGTGTACATGGAGGTGAGGGGGTTGGAGGGTTATTGGCAGAGAGCGGGAGGTTTGAGCTAGTGGAGCCGTTCTAGTGAACCGGTGCGGACTCGAAAGGCCAATATGGCCTGTTTCCGCTCCGTAAATGGTTATATGAAAGGCTGAGAGGGGAGGAGAAGGAAAAATGTGTCTGGTGATGGGGTCCTGTAGTAAGTGCCAGAAATTCCGGTAGAAAATGTGTTGGATGCGGAGATAGGTGAGGATGAGGAGGATTCTATGTTTATTGTTTCTGGGGCGGGGGCTAGGGCAGATGAGCGGGGAATGAGGACCGAGTGAATAGTGGTGGAGTGGAAGCCAAGTTTGTGGAAGAAGGCGGACATTTCAGAGGCTCTGGCCTGGAAGACGTCATCCTGGGAGCAGATGTGACGGAGATGGAGAAATGGAGAGCAGGGGATGGAGACCTTGCAGGGGACGGGGTGTGAGGATGAATAGTCCAGGCAGTTGTGGAAGTTAGAGGGTTTGTAATAAATGTCAGTGGAGAGTCTGTCTCACGAGATGGAGACAGAGAGATCCAGTAAAGGGAGAATGTCATCGGAGATGGACCAGGTGAGTTTGAGGTCCGGATGGAAATTGGCCATGAAATTGATGAAATTGACAAGCTCATCATGGGTGCATGAGGCTGCCCTGATGTACTCACTGATGTACCGGAGGAAGAGTTGGGGGGGGTGGGGGGGGGTGTCTTACCTGTGTATGCTTGGAGCATCTTTTGCTCTACAAGCAGGCAGGCATAGCTGGGACCATGCAGGTTCCCATGACTACTCCTTTAATCTGGAGGTAGTGGGATGAGTTAAATGAAAAATTGTTAAGGATGAGGACAAGTTCTGCCAGGCGGAGAAGGGTGGTGGTGGTAGGTGACTGCTCAGGTCTGAAGTCCAGGAAAAAGCAAAGTGCTTTGAGGCCTTCTGTGTGGGGAATGGAGGTGTAAAGGGATTGGACATCCCTCGTGGAGATGAGGTGATCTGATTCAGGGAATCTGAAGTCTTGGAGGAGGTATAGGGTGTGCGAGGTTTTGTGGACGTAGGTGGGGAAGGATTGAACTAGGGGAGAAAAGATGGAGTCAAGGTAGGATGAAATTAGTTCAGTGGGGCAAGAGCAAGCAGAGACAATGGGTCTGCCCGGATGGTTGGGTATCTTGGCTAGAAGGTAGAAATGGGCAGTGCGAGGATGGGAGACCATGAGGGTGGTGGCGGTGGGGGGGGGGGGTGGTGGGAGGAGGTGCCCAGAGTTTTTTAGTTTCCTTCCCTCCTCACCCCCTCTCTCACTTCTTTATGAAGAAAATTGTGAAAATTGGCCAATAGAGGGAGAGTGCCAGCAACCTCTAGAAGAGAAGGTAGACTCGTACATTGTCAGGTAATTAAAATCGGTTCGGAGTCTCGAGGGTTGAAAAATCCTGATCTTTAAACAGAAGAGGAGATTCCTGGCTTTTCTCTTGACGAGGATTCTGAAGGGAAACGCACAAGGTCACGTTGCCAGTGAGTCTACATTGTAATGAAATCAACGTTTTTGATCTGTCGAGATTCTCAATTGTCAGTATTGTTTGCAGCTGCTTTGTGTGTGCAATCACACTAAAGATAAAGTGGGAAACTTGATAACCTATCCCAAAGCCAGTTCTGTCATGGAAATGACATCAGTTTTCAATAGGACAAACAAATGATGTCTATAGGGCTCTTATTCTGGCAATCTATATTTGGCGTGTTATTTTTTTTCCCTGGAATAATGCAAATCTGTGTGATTGGCTTCCCTATCCAGCAGCCACACAGAAGGTCCAACCAAGATGTGCTTGAGAATAGATGCTGAATTCATTGATGAGCTGCTGTCTGCAAGGAGTTTGCATGCTCCCTCTGTAACTGCCTATGTCTGCCAAATGATCTGCTTTCCTGCTACATCCCAAAAAACCAAACCCAATCTGCTGATGTGATGCTCAGTGGGTCAAGTAGCAGAAGTGAGAGAAAAATTAATGAAGTCCTAATGAAGAGTTTGGGCTCAAAATGTCGACGATTCCTTTTCTCCCGCTGACTGTTCCCTCCAGCAGATTGGGTTTGTCTTCAGAATCCAGCATCTGCAGTCTCGCGTCTACATCCAGAATCATGTGGGGTGGTTAATTGGCTTTTTTAAACTGCCCCTGTGTGTAGGTAACTGGGCGTGTAAAAGAGATGAAGTTTCAGGGCTACATGTAAAATTGGGAGAGGGGGACTGGGACCAATGGAACTGAGGGGCCAAATGGCTTTGTTGCAACAAGTGTGAGCAGTTTTCGCTGTTGCATGTTTTGAATTGTGGATTCATCTGACAACTCAGAGATCATGGCTATCATATAGCTTCTCTTTTTGGAAGACAACAGTAAGAATGATCCTGCTGCAGTGGAGAGCGATTTTTCGCATCCCCATCTTTTACTCAGCAGAATGGCTCCCTTGAAATCAGCGGCAATGATTCAACCACTAAGCTTCCACTGGGTCTGAGTAAACGTGCAGTAAATTGATCACAACTCCTCCAGTAAAGACAGACAAGAAGGAAATATCATTATCGGATTCATTAATGTTCTACTACGTTTTATGACATTTTTGATTGCTGTAGGCAGCACTGGTGCAGACCAAGTAGGTCTCAAGTTCAATTGTTTAAAGAGGTGTCTGGAGCTGATGTCAGCTGGTGAGGATGTTGTGATCAACATTACCTCACTGGCAAGGTGTGGGGGAGAAGCCAGGTAGGAACCTTTGGCCAATTGTTGGTTTCACTGTGTCTATCACAGCTCCATCCAGACTGTTGTGCCCATCTGCGGCCTTGTAAAATTACCTATGAATAAAGGTCCCCATATTCGGTAAAAGAGATTTTTAAAAATCTAGATGCAAATTTCCATGCTTTAAACAAATAATGAGGACATTGATCAAGATTGGTTTTGGTTCATGAAGAAGTTTTTAATTTTCCTCAGTAGTCAAAATGTGCCAGTCTGGAAAGCATTTTGTTTTAAAACTTTGGGCACTGGTGAGTCATCGCTTGGAGTACTGTGTGGGGGGTGGTTTTGGGCTCCTCATTTAAGAAAGAATGTGGGGAGGGTTCACAGTGGGTTGACAAGGATGATTCTGGGAATGAAAGGATTATATGAGGAGCTTTTGACAGCTCTGGCTCTCTAGAGTTTAGGAGAATGAGGGGGAGATCTCATTGAAACATTTTGAATGTTGAAAGGCATGTGGAAAGGTTTTTCCCACGGTGGCAGAGACTATTTCGGCTCACAAGCCCATGCCGCCCAATTACATCCAATTCACCAATTAACCAGTATGCTTTAAACAGTGGGAGGAAACGGGAGCCCCAGGGAAAACCCATGCAGATACGGGGAGAACGTATAAACTCTTTACAGCACGGGATTCAAACCCCGGCCCCGACCACGGGCGCTGTAAAGGCGTTGTGCTAACCGCTTCGCCAACCATGCTGCCAGCCGAACCAGAGGGTGGTGCATCTGTGGAATTTGTGGCCACAGGCAGTTGCGAAAGCTGATACATTTGGGTATAGGTTCTTGAATCCAAAGTTGTGGGGAGAAGGCCAGATAGTGGGGCTGACTGGGAAAGAGGATCAGCTCATGATTAAATGGTGGGGCAGACTTGAGGAGAAGACCAGGAATACATAAAGCAGGATCTCCGTGTTTAGTGATGGAGCAGGTGTCCTGATACTTGGGCGGCACCAATTGTTCTTGGCTTTAAGCCACTCACGCTCACTTTTTCCTCTCCCTCCTCTGATCTTAGGGTTGTTATCGAAAAGCCTAAACTACAGAGTTCAGCTGGAAAGAGCACCCAGGCAGCCCCTATTCAACATTCCTTCCTCACTGATGTATCTGATGTGAAAGAGATGGAGAGAGGACTGCTCAGCCTCCTAACCGACTTCCACTCTGGGAAGCTTCAAGCTTTTGGTAAAAGGCTCTTTCTGCCTGGTGAGAAGATTCTTGGCTGAAGTATAGCCTGAGTCTTGTGACTTCAGGTCTGCGACTAATAGCACAAGGCGCACAGTGTTTGATTTTGCATTGCCTTTCTTTCTCTGAACTGACACTTGGATTTCCCAGTTAAGCTGAACTCTGTTCAATGCAAATCACATGCTGTAGTGTCCCACTCCTCCCGATGTTGGCTGATCTGGCCCCTCCTGGGCATCTGGTACCATTCAAGTGTACAGAAACGCAGTATGCTACACATGAATGAGTAAACTATATCCAAGATCCCATTTGTAAATTTTGGCTGAATACAAGGCACTGTTGTAGATTAAATGACCAGGAAAAGAGAAAACATCAAACCAAAGATGAAAAATATCCCTAGTTGCAGTTAGTGCAAGAAAAAAAGTGACACATTTCAGTACTGCAGAGGGATCTTTTGGTGGACCTGGAGTAGTTTATGGTCAAGTTTAGGAGTGTGGGGAAATTCCTCCTGGCTGCTGGATTGAAAACTGCTCTTGAACCCAGAGGCGCTGGTCTTCAGGCATGC
This sequence comes from Narcine bancroftii, assembly GCF_036971445.1. Lineage (NCBI taxonomy): Eukaryota > Metazoa > Chordata > Chondrichthyes > Torpediniformes > Narcinidae > Narcine > Narcine bancroftii. The sequence continues at coordinate 9,642,595 of NC_091472.1, forward strand.
CTAAAGGTAGCAGCAGGGTAATGGGGGTCCTTTATAATGTTAGCTGCCTTCCTGAGAAGGCGTATCACATAGACCAGCCTTTTTCAACCTTTTTTTTTGGCAATGCCCGCTCCCACCCCCCCTCCTCAACCTTCCTAAGGACTCTGCTGCGTTTAAGGGTCCCTTTCCCTGTGAATCAGTCAAATTTTCTTTTCTTCTGTTCTCTTCCACCAACAACACCTCACAGTTGTTCATGTTAAATTCCATCTGCTGTTTATTCCAGCTGGTCCAGATCCCTCTGCAAGCTTTGAAAACCTTCCTTGCTGTCCACAACGCTTCTGATCTGAGTATTGTCTGCAAACTTGCTGATCCAATCACCACATTGTTGTCCAGATTGTGGATCGAGATGACAAGCTACGCTGGTCCCAGCACCGATCCCTCCAGCACACCACTAGTCACAGGCCTCCAGTCTGAGAAGCTATTGTCCACGGCCACTCACTGGCTTCTCCCACACAGCCAATGTTTTTTAATATTTTAATATGAGATTTCACATCCAAAGTACAGAGTACCTGTGGATAGATGTTAAAATTCTCAAAGATACCCTACACTTAAAATCACCAATGCCTGAAGATGGCGCACAAAATCAGTGAACCGGTGCGGACTTGAAAGGCCAACATGGCCTGTTTCCGCTCCGTAAATGGTTAGATGGTTATAAAGTGAAAAGAAAACACAGCTTTTATTTACATGTGCTTTGTCCCCAGTGGGGTGGGTGGGTGGGGGGGTGGTGTAGGGCCTCCATTGAGAATTGCTGGCATAATGCTTTCAATAGCCAGGGGTCTGTGGGTGCCTTATGATGGGATTGGCTAGGTTGGCCACTTTATTTGAATACGAATGGGTAGCAATACGTAAAGATAAACTGGGAGAAGGTGGTCTTCGAGGATTAATGCTGTAGCCACCTTTATTAATCGTCTTCATAAATTATTTGGCCCAAACTCTGCCTTCCTACGCACCACCCATTGCAAAAGACTCCGTTTATCTCTCTTTTGCCCTCTGATTTGTTTTCCCCCCCCCCCCCCCCCCCCCCCCCCGTCACCACAGGCAACGAATGTTCCATCGAGCAGATGGAGCACGTGCGCGAGATGCAGGAGAAGTTGGCTCGTCTGCACTTTGACCTTTACAGCGACCTCGAAGAGCCAGGGGATGATGAGCAGAGGAATATAGCTGTAGACGTAAACCTGGACAAGCTGCTGACAAATGTAAGTCTCAGTTGAAGGGCTAACTCTGATAGATTTGGACCCTGAGTGTCTGGAGGAGTAGAATGAGGAATTCAAAGCACTCATCGCGCCAATCTCTTGGTGGCCTATGCGACTGATTGAGAAGTTGGATGTAGCAGGATGCAGTGAATAAGGTGAACCTGTCAAGGTTCTTCAGGGATGCTCTGAGACCGTGTGCTCATGTTTCAGTCGAAACAGCATAATGGTTATTCCACAATGGAATTGGGTTGAGTGACCTCGGCTCCCTGGTGGAAGGTGTAAGAGAAGAGATCTCATGAGGTCCTATTACAAAAAATTTGCTAGAACTGAGCACATCACTGACCTAAACTCTGGTAAAATGGTTCATGAAAGGAGCCAATCTCCCATGGTCTTGGCCCGTTGGTGATTCCAGTCTCACTCTAACGTGAAGTGCTTGGCCAAGAGACATACAATACAGAACTGAGCCTTCGGCCCAACAAATCTGTGCCACCCAATTTGACATTTTGGGTTCCTCCCATTTGGCCAACATCCTTCTAAACCTTCCTATCCACAGTTCTTTATTTTTAAGACTTTTGGACAGGTGTGTGGATAGGGTTGTGACTGTAAAGTAGCTTATGCAGTGGCCTGAGAACCGCTGATTTACAACCACCTGACTGCAATGGATTGCAGGGTTCAGCATCACCTTTGCTGGGTGACCGGTCCTTTCAGATGGCTCATAGAGACATTTATGTTGTTGACCAAATCAGGTTGTTTGCACCCTATCTGGTCGCTTGTCCCTCAGCATGGAAGAGCAGATCGGCGATGTGCTAAATGATCACAGTCACACACACTGATGTTTGCCTTGATCCTCATTCAGATTTATTGATGTCGGGGCATGATAGATGAGAAATAAATCTCAGCCTTGCCACCGCTGCTCGCTCTCAAAAGTATCTTTATTTAGAACATAGAACACTACAGCACAGGCCCTTCAGTCTTCTGCTGTGCTGACCCATATATTTCTTTCAAAAAAAGTACTAAACTCTCCCTACCATCTAGGAGTCTCTTAAATGCCCCTAATGTTTCAGTCTCAGGCACCCACAACTCTGCATTTTATATTTAAAAAAAAACTTGCCCTTGATGTCTCCCCTAAACTTCCCTCCTTTCATTGCCTGCCCTGAGAAGCTAGTGCTGGCTGTCCAACCTAGGTATACCTCTCATAATCATGTAGGCATAGAAGGATATGCTCCAAAGAAAAAAAAGTCCCAGCTCTGCTAAACTTGCCTCATAAGACTTATTTTCCAATCCAGGTAACATCCTGGTAAATCTCCTCTGCGCCCTCGCCATAGCTTCCACATCCTTCTTGTAATGAAGTGACCAGAACTGAACACAATACTCCAAGTGTGGTCTCACCAGAGATTTGTAGAGTTTCAACATGTCCTCTCTACTCCTGAACTCAGTCCCCCTATTCATGAAGCCCAGCATCCCATAGGCCACCTGAACTATTCTATCAAACTGTGCGGCAGCTTATAGAGGTATATGGATTTGGACCCCAAGGTCCTTCTGTTCATCCATACTCTTTTAAGTATACGACCATTAACTCTGTACTCAGCCTTCTGGTTTCTTCTTCCAAAATGCATCACCTCACATTTATCTGGATTGAACTCCATCTGCCACTTTTCTGACCAACTCTCCATCCTGTTTATAATCCTTTTTGTATACTTCAACCTTCAGCTTGATTCACAACTCCTCCAACCTTCGTATCATCTGCAAACGTACTCATCCGTCCTTCTGCCTCTTCATCCAGGTCATTTATAAAAAATCACTAAGAGCAGGGGTCCCAGAACAGATCCCTGTGACCCCTCCACTAGTCACCAACCTCCAGGCAGATAACTTTACTTCCACTACTACTCTCTGCTTTCCATCTGCAAGCCAATTTATTTATCCACACAGCCAAGGTTCCATCGATCCTGTGCCTCAAGACTTTCTGGAGGGATCTCTCTCCTGGTGGACCTTGTCAAATGCCTTACTAAAATCCATGTAGACCATACCGTCCTACCCTCATCTCATTTCAAAAAACTCGATTAGTCTCATTAAGCATGACTAACCTGGAGTGGACTGGACTTCTCCAAATGCTCATAGATCCTGTCCTTGGAATCCCCTCCAATAGTTTGCACACCACTGACATAAGACTCACCAGTCAATAATTCCCAGGATTCTCCCTGTTACCTTTCTTTTAAACAAAGGGACTACATTTGCCATTCTCCAATCCTCTGGCACCTCACCTGTAGCCAGAGGACTCAAAGATCATAGCTACTGCCCAGCTATCTCTTCCCTCACTTCCCCCAGCAACCTTGGGCATATCGCATCCAGCCCTGGGTACTTGATGTTTGTAAGAAGATCCAACACTTCCTTCATCACTTGTACATATAAAAACAATGAGTAAATCAATCATGTCTACTGGGTTGAGCATGACCTGTTTGTGTGTTATCCTGTTGGAACTGTCAGATATTCCTGTCTGTGCCCTGGTCCCTTTTGTACAATGAAGATACCCATATGCTTTTTGGTAGAATTAGGTAAATCCAATGAGAACCAAGACCCCTTCAAGAATGTTCCGTCCAGTGCACAAAAGTGTTGGAGAAACTCTACCAGTCACGCAGCATCCATCGGAAGTTAAAGGCGATCGATGAACCAGGCCTAACTTCCGATGGACGCTGTGTGACCGGTTGAGTTTCTCCAACACTTGTGTGTTGAGCTGGACCCCAGCATCTTCAGATTTTCTTGTTTAAAGATGATGAGTCATTCAGTAAGATCACCACTAAACTTATTGGCAACTCATCCCGCACAACTGTGGTAACCATTGCTTCAAATAAGTTACCTCTCACTCTAATAGACTCTGTTTAAATTTATTATCATCTGGATGGATATGTACAACCAGGCAAAACAGCATCACTCTGGACCACGGACCAGTGGATGCAAGTCTAGCTTTTCCAGTCTTTTATAAAAATTCTAGGCATCAGTCCATTGAACCTCCTCTGAACCGCTAAGCAAATGCATTCAGACCAATACTGAGCACCAAACTCCAGATCTGGTGTTACCAATGCCTTGTATATTCAAAGTATAACATCCCTACTTTTACATTCATGTCCCTGAGCAATAAAATGTGCATTCTCATATGGATTGTATCTTATTGTAATTGTTTTTGTATTTTTTTAACAAAGTGCCTGTTAGTTCACAGTCACAGGCCTATCTAGGGTCAAGGGTGTGTGCCTGCTTGGTAACAATTTGTGAATCATGAAACATTGGGTTCCTCAGAATGATCACTTCGTATTTGCAATGCCTCCGTTCTGCAGTCTCCCGCTACTTGCATAAAATATACAGCTGTAATTGTTGAATATTTGGGCTATAAAGCAGTGGTGCACTGCCCCAAGCCACCTTACAGTGCTAATAAATAGAGTTAAGTGACAGGCAACCAACAAGGCTGTCATTGGGCAGCCCAATGTGACAAGTATAGCCGCTCACTGCTGCCTTGTGAAACTCAGGGCTGGATACAGAGGATGTGGGCTATGGGGCCAGACAGCAGCTGCTCCATGTTTCCCAGCTGCCTGGATTGCCTACTGTTGGATGTAATGGAAGCTGCTATTTCTCTCTCTTGTGCTTCTGTACACCTTGCCCCTTCCGAGAGGTTCCTCTAGACCACACATGTCAAACTCTGTCCCACGGGCCAAATTTGGCCCGCGATATAATTATATTTGGCCCGCAAGATCATTTCAAAAATGTATTAGAGGTGGCCCGCCCTGCAGCGGGAGCCGATGCTGTTTTTTGGTCATGTCACCCCCACCATCCTCCCCCTTCATTGCACATCCTTCCCCATTGTAACACGAGAAATTGTAACATGAGAAGTCTGTCGATGTCATCAGCCGGCAAGCCAGTTGGAAGGCTCCCCGCACAACCAGTCACTTCTCCCGTCGAGCGGTGCGGCGGATTGGCGAGCGCCTGTGATTTCCTGACGGCGCGACGGGCATGGCAGGCTGCGCACGGCCCCCGGGCAGCGCGAGCCCCGCGCGACTGGCACCGGACGGCCCTTCCACAGCGCGAGTGCACTTCTCCCGGTCGCCACGGCTTTCAGCGCTTGCACCCGCGTGGACCCCAGGGACAGCTGGTTCGGCCCTGCACGTGAAGAGAGAGAGGGTGGCTGTCCGCAAAGGCTGATCGGCAGCGCGCTGGGCCTGAGTGGGTGGGTAAGCAGGGGTGGGCAGAGGGTGTAGGTGAGGAGTAATGGGCAGGGGAAGTTATGGTGGTGCGAGGGGCAGTTAGAGGGAGGGATGAGTAGAAGGATAGGGAAGAGGTAAAAGGGGAGGGGCAGGACGAGTAGGGGAGGGGTGATTAGAGGGTGAGAGACGGGTAGAGGGAGGAACAGGTTGAGGGGAGAGGCAATAGAGGGGCGTGTATAGGATGGGGTGGGTAGAGGCAGAGCGAGTGGAGTGAGGAGTGAGTAGAGGTTGGGTAAAGGACTGGTCAGGTAGAGGGATGGTGGGTCGAGGGTGAATAGAGGCCTAGAGCCTGAGGAGTGAGCAGGAAATGCTGAGTCCTGATGCAGGCCAAAATGGACACAGCCTGTGAATGCTGACTACATCTCCACAGGGACCAAATAGGTTTCCCTCAGGTCAAGCAAAGGGTGAACTTGAGCTACCTACTCCTGAACTGTAACATTATCCTCCTAAAGTTATATCCTAAAGTTTAACATTACATATGTTGAAAGAAGAGAAAACATGCAGATGTTGTTGAAAATTTTCAATAAATATTTAGTTCGGCCCTCGACTTAGTCCAAGTTTTTAATTTTGGCCCTCCGTGAATTTGAGTTTGACACCCCTGCTCTAGACCAACCATTCTCAACCTTTTATCAGCTAAGCCCTCCACCACAGGACTCAGCTCAAAATTTATGGGCCTCTTCCCTGTGAAGCAGTCAAGTTTAGTTTGTTTCTTCTGTATTTCTCTCCTACTGAATATATTAAAAACATAAACTGGCATGGTTAGTGTAGCAGTTAGTGCAATGCTGTTAGAATGTCAGTGACCAGGATTAGAGCTGGCGCTGTCTGTAAGGAGTTTGTGCATTCTCCCCGTCTGTAAGGAGTTTGTGCATTCTCCCCGTCTGTAAGGAGTTTGTGCATTCTCCCCGTCTGTAAGGAGATTGTGCATTCTCCCCATCTGTAAGGAACTTGTGCATTCTCTCCATGTCGGCATGAGGTTCCTCTGGGTTCTTCGGTTTAATTTATTTCAGTTTTGGTTACATCTGGGTTTTTGTTGGTCAATTGGGTGAAATAGGGTGACCCCCCCCCCTCCACCCTTAATGTGCTGTGGCCCCAAAGGGAGTGGGGGTGGGGGGGGGGGTTGCTGTATGGCTCCTATTAAGAATGGCTGCTTTGGACTAACAAGCTCAGCATTGGTCACTGGCCTTGAGTTTGATACCAAAGTGGGTTGAAGCGATAAAAAGAAATGGGAAGACTGCACTTTCCTTCATGCCCAACAGGATGTTAATAAATGGAACAGATGCTGCCAGCCCCCCAGAAATAACCCACAAGCCATGCAAGCCAGGGTGCAGCCCTGCAACCCACCACCCACCCTGCCCAACACCAACCCTCGTAGCAGCCTCTGCACACAGAGCAGCTTCCCAGTACAGCCTTACTGTCAGTGACGCATCTCTCTATATTATGACTGGATGACAACGAGAGCACCAAGCCAAATGGCAACTTCACATTCTCCTTCATTTGCCCATTCACTTATCTATATTCCACCCCTCCCACACCCTGGCCTTGTGTCATCATTACCTATCAGTCTTTGCATTATTAGCAGACTTTTGGTGCCTTCATCCAATAAAATTGTAAAATGTTGAGACCCCAATGTTGATATCCCATTTTTGGTTTATTGTCACGTGTACTGAGGTGCAATGGGAAAGTTGGTTTTGTGACCTGTCCAGCAAGGCATACCATTACATTTTCAAAACAAAAATGCTGGAAGAACTCAGCTGGTCTTGTGGAGTCCATAGGACATAAAGATATATAACTGATGTTTCTGGTCTGAGCCATTCTTCAAGATCTAAGTGGAAAAAATATAGGTGTCTGAATTAAAGGCTGGGGAAAGAATGGGAGACCAACAGACAAAAGGTGTTAATTGGATAGATAAGGTGAGAATTGATTTTGGCTCTGGAAAAGGAGACAGAGGGAAAAGGAGAGAGAGAAGATGGGGGTTTTAACGGAAACTGGAGAAGTCCTTGTTAATGCCATCCGGCTGAAGGATGCACAGATCAATCCCATCTGGCTGGAGAGCTCCCATCCCTTCACATAGTACACAAGTAAGGTGCAGAGTTGCAGAGAGAGATCAGTTGATGCAGCATAAAAATATCTTCTGGGAGGAGCTTGCAAAATGCCGGCATGGTCTGGCACTGAAACTGACAACAGGGAAAGTCCCACTGATGCCCATCTTCTGCTGCCTGTTAGCCAGCCAATCTTCTGAACACACTGAAACAGGAGGCATTTTATTCTGTTAGTAAACATTGATATGAGATCTTATCAAATGCCCTGTGGAAATCTAGTACTGTTCATTTCCCTACATCCACAGCACACCTTACTTCTTCAAACAAATACAATAAATGAACATTTCCTCTTTACAAACCAGTATCTTTGAATTTTTCCAAGTGCCCTAATCTTTGTAAAAGTAGTTTTAAACATTACCCCGGCAATGTGCCTTTTGTTTCTTCCTTTCCTACATTGTGAAGAGAGGAATCTTATTTGGCCCTCTGATGGAACCTTCCTGGATGTGTGGGGAATTTTGATCATTTAAAACCAGCAGGTCCACTCACTTTTAAGACCTGAGACCAAGGGTAAATGCCTAGTGACTCATGACTCCCATAGATTGCTCAGTTCCACTGTCCTGGTGTTTGCCTGCCCTCCCCTTCGCCCCACCCCCACCATTTTCTGATGTACAGCTATTTCTGGAATTTTGTAGTGAAGACTGGTGCAAAATGCCTGTTTTACAAGAATTGGAGGAACAAGCCAAGGCCACTCGCAAATTGGCAAAACAACACCTAATATTCCGTCTGGGCACGCTCTAGCCTGACGGCACTTTCACAGTCCCCTTCTCTCTCTCCCTTCCTCCAGCCCCCTTTCCCCCCCTCCATTCAGAGAGCTACCTCCTCCCCTAACACTTTCCAGCATTTTTCTCTTCTGCCCTGCCACCCATATCCTCTTGTGACCTCTTGCCTGTGGAATTGTGCTCCTCTCTTCCACCCCCCATCCCCGGCCCTCATCCCCACCATTTTATTCAGGCGTCTGCCTGTGTTTTCCTCGTACGTTGACGAAGGGCTCTGGTCCAAAGCATTGGTTACATTCCTTTTCTATATAGGAATGCTGCAGGACCTGCTGAGTTTCTTCAGCATTTTGGTGTATAGAACTACAATTGCAGTGACTGCGGACTTTCTTGTTTAACTTGTTCATTTGTTCTCTCTTGCAGTTGGAGGAGCTGAGCTCTTCAATGTATCCTTTCATCCCATTAATTTCTTGCACTCCTCAGCAGCAGAACGTGCCTAGAGAAAGGGAAGTGTATTCCTGTACTACCTTCCACGATCTGAGGATGTGGCAAAGCACTTTGCCACCTGCTAAAAGAGCACTTTGAGATGTGGTCAGCCATCCCATGTCCAGCAGGCCTTGTAATTAAAGTCCAATTAATTCTTTCTGGATGCTTTCCCTCTCATTCCTTCCTGTGATACCAGTATACAGTAAAACTCCCAGTATCCAGCACCTATGGTGATTGGTAGATGCCAGATAAGCAAATTTATTGTTTGCCTGAGATTGCGTGTTGTGTGGATTGACGAACTGACCACGAGGGAGCACTAATTTAAACTTCAGGATTTTTTGCCCATTTATTTTCTGTGTTTTTTTTCCAGTTGCTTGAATTCAGGATAAGTGGTTTTACTGTATTTTCATTGGGTTCTATTCCAACCTGTATGGCTAGACTCTTGCCTTGGGTCAATGTTTTTATCCCAGTTTGTCCGAGACGGACTGAGCTGGAGAAAACTTTCTTCCAGTTAAGCTTTAGTTGCTCGGTCAGGTGGAATACCACAAGTCTTTCATGTGACTGGGTTATTGGTAACCATGTTCATAAATCCAGAGGCCTGGACTCATGATGCACTAACAAAAGATTGAATTTGTAATTGCATAAATATAATTAATTAAATAACATCAACAATAGGGAGGTCCGTGAAAGTGAGGCTTCTCTGGTTCATTAATAAGATCTGCTATTCTAATTTGGTTTAGCTGATCTGTAACTCTCCAGCCTGCATTTAACTTTTATCTGTCTGTTAAAATGCCACCCAATTCTGTGGGAAGTCGAGGATTGTCAGTGAGTGACCTTGCAGACCCAGGCGGCATAGTTGGCGTAGCAGCGCAATGCCTTTACAGCGCCAGCGATTGGGGTTCAAATCCCGTGCCTCCTCTCATGTCTGTGTGGGTTTTCCTCCGGGGGTTCGTGTTTCCTCCCACTGCATATAAATGCCACGAATGAATAAAGAAAATAACATTTCCTGACATTGGAACATCTCGTTCCTTCAGTCCTTCTGACTTGTGGTAGACTAAAGCAAATTCCACTATTTTTATTACATGGCAATGAAGAAACCTTGATTGGAATCAGGGTTGTGAGTGACCAAACAAGCTCGGGAGCTGCAGGACCACACTGTTAGAACGATAGAGCACCACAGCACAGAAGCCATCCCTTCGGCCCATCTACTCCATGCCAAGCTATTATTCTGCTTCGTTCTATTGACCTGCATGCAGTCCATAGTCTTCCATACCTCTCCCAACCACGTACCTGCCCAAATATTTCTTAAATGTGAAAATTAAGCCCGGATACACCACTTCAGCTGGCAGCTCGTTCCACACCCCCAGTCCTCTCTGTGTGAAGAAGTTCCCCCTCAACATTTCCCCTTTCACCCTTAACCCATGTCCTCTCGTTCTTCTCTCACCTAACTCAGTGGAAAAAGCCTGCTTGCATTTCCTCTAACTGTACCCCTCATAACTTCAGATACCTATATCTAATCTCCCCACATTCTCGACACTCCAGAGAATAAAGACCTCACCTGTTTGACTTTTCCTAGCAACTCCGGTCCCGGCAACATCCTCGTAAATCTCTGCACAGTTTACACATTCAGCATGGTCACAGGCCATTTCAATCTTATTGTTATCTCCATGCACAAGCAGACAGAAAGGCAGCGTAGGCAAGGTGTATGAAACTCTTGGAGTTGTTTTGTTATTTACCCTTAATCCATTGTGCATACCAGACAGAAACTGAACCTGGCTGATAATCAGGATGTGCCAAGAGCATCCACCTCATGAGGAAGGAAGGGCCTGCACGCGCAGCACCATGCAGTGACCAGTCATGGTGTGGTCTGCTCTTCGTTCAGATGTTAACCTCTAAACCTGCTCTACCTACACTTGCACCGCCGCTTACTGGAAGTTACGAATGGCTTGGCTATGAAGATGGGAGCAGTTCCCACCGTTAACTGGTGTCACAGTTGACCTGCACCTCTGTTCACTACAGTGACCACCCTTGGGGGAAGGGGAGGAATGGGTTCTACAACAACCAGCTGCTGTGGCGACGTTACTTGTCCGCTTGTTTTATTGAAAGGATCTGCTGTTGTTGGGGTACTGAGTAGCATGTCTGCCATCTTGCTCTCAGCGAGAGTCTGGTTGTTTGACAAAATACCTGATGTACTATGGGACCACGCGCATCTTTTACATTGGTTTGTGCAGTGATTTGGTTCTTGCTGAGATTGGAGGGGGGTGGAGGCGATGGGACCTTCTGACCTTGCTCCTGTTTCTGTGAGATGAGATGAGGTGTTCCTGCCTGCCTCCCTCCCTCTCATCACCTCCCTCCCACCCCCCCCCCCCAAACTACCCCTCTGTTCCAGAGTGGCTGTCAAGCCCTCGCACCCAGCCCACCTCGACTGGTGGAAGTCTGGCTTCCAGCCACAGTCTTCACTTTGCTTCTGAAGATTCAGACCACCTGTCTGGGGGGGGATGGGTGCAGGTCCAAGACTCCGTCCAGCTTCAACACTGGCTCTCCTCTGCAGCCATACTCTGTGACCGGAATCCCTGGGTCGAGAGGCAGGCGGGGTGACGTGGACGGAGGACGGGACTCTCCTTTCCAACCTACCACTGATTGGACTAGCTCCCCCATCACAGGTGAGGTCGCTGATTGTGGCTTCACTGGAGTATACATGGAGGGAGAATGGATCTGAAATCCCTAACTGAAGTGACTGCAACCAGAGAATTACCTTGCCTTATTCCATGTGAGGGGGTCAGGACCCTGTCTCAAGCTTTCTGGTTTGTTCCCACTCTCTGCAGCCTCCAAATCCAGGAACAGGATCGTATGAACCACCCAGAAAAATGGGGTGCGGGAGAGTTATGCCCTGACTGAGCTGGCCCATATACCAGTGCCAGTCAAACCAGCTGTGTGGATCCTGTTACGCGGGGGTTTCTCAGTCCACTGGATGTGTCCTGTCCTCTGTGTTATCACAGCCCTTTATATGTGAGGGGGGTTATTATCCAACAGCCATGCTTGCTGTAGTAGTATAACCCATGCTGTAGTAGTATAACCCATGCTGTAGTAGTATAACCCATGCTGTAGTAGTATAACCCATGCTGTAGTAGTATAACCCATGCTGTAGTAGTATAACCCATGCTGTAGTAGTATAACCCATGCTGTAGTAGTATAACCCATTTGTCAGTCCTTTCAGGCCAAAAGGCCGGAAGAGTGATTTTTAATTCAGCCACCATTCTGGTGATCAAATATGCTCACAGTCCCACTTCTGATGGTGGGTGGAGGTGTTAGTGTTTTCCAGGAGGAGAATGCATGCACCCCTGCCCATCTCTCTCTCTCTCTCTCTCTTCTTAGCTTCAAGCATTTTCCCAACCACAGATGTTAAAGTAATTAGCCTATAGATCCCAGTCTTTTGCCTGCATCCACTTTTGAATTGTGGCATCGAATTTGCTGTCTTCCAATTCACTGGGACCTGCCCAGTATCTGCAGAATTTTGGTAAATTATCACCAAAGCCTCAACTATAACTTCTGCCATGTTTTTTCCAGTACCCTGGGATGCTTTTCATCAGGATCAGAGAAGATAGTGATCTTTAAACCTTCAGGTTTTCTCATTATTATCACTTTTTAATGATGGCTGTTGCATTCATGTCCTCATCGAATCCATAGCATCTGTGTTTGGCATGGTTGATGTGTCTTAATGTGAAGACTGGCACAAAATAGTCATTCAAAGCCTTGGCCATATCCTCATTGTCCAATATCAATTCCCCTTCTCATCTTCCAAGGGACCAACCTTCACTTTAGCCACCCTTTTGTGCTTTATATAATTATAAAAACTTTCACTGTCCGTTTTGATATTTTGTGCTAAACTTTTCTCATCATCTACCTTTCCTCTCTTTATACTTTGCTTCATGGTTTCTTTGTTGCTTCTTAAAGTTTTCCCAATCTTCTAGTTTCCCACTGCTCTTGGCAACTCTGCACTTCCGAGCTTTTAGTTTGATGACTTCTTTGATCCCCTTGGTTATCCAGGGCTGGCTGTCTCCACCCTGACTGTCCTTTTAACTGGAAGATACTTTAGTTGAGCACGGTGAAAAATCTCTTTGAAAGTCCTCAACCCTCCTTCCACACAACCTTCATTCCCAGTCTACCCCGGCCAACTTCTTGTTTAGGCAAAACACCGGTTTTAGGCTGAACTATTGCATCCTCCATTTGTATGAGAACCTCGATCATTCTGTGATCACTCTTTCCAAGAGGATCCCTCACTACAAGATCACTAAAGTTATCTGTCCCAATCCACAGGACCAGATCCAGGATAGTATGTTCCCTTGTAGATTCAGTAATGTGCTTTTCAAGAACTCCATCCTATACACATTCTACGAAGTCCTCCTCAGGGTTGCTTCGACCAACCTGATTGACCTAGTCTATGAATGTTAAAGACCCTCATGATAACTGCTGTTCCATCCTTGCTGGCCTCCGATATTACTTGGTTTATTGCCCTGTGCTACTGTAATGTTATTGGGTGGCCTACAGCCCACTCCCACCAGTGATTTTTTTTCCTTTTTTTATCTTCTCTGTCTCTCTTCCCCCGCCCCTTACTATATCCTACTAATCTCTAAACAGATGGACTCAACGTTTTGCTCTTTGTATCGTTCGTCATCTCACTATTGCCCTGATCTCATCCTTAACTAAAAGCACTACCCCACCTCCCTTACCTTGGTTGCGTACCAAACTGTGTCGGGAGTGGTGCTGGTAGCCAGTGATGCACGGGTGTATAGGGCGCACACGCGGGTCTGTTCAGAAGGCTGCTACGCTGTGATGGATCTCGGACGCAGGAGGAGAGTGAGAGTGTCGGGATCACCTGTGTGGCGGAGAGGCAATGAAAGGGTCAGGGGGGCTTAGCTGGTGGTGTTTTGTGGAATGAAGAATTTAATGTTGTGTCTGAGAAGAATAAGGAGAATAGACTCCATTTTCGACAGAGGAATTGTGTGTATATTGGGTACATTTCAGCTACTCCTTGTTACCCAATATCCTTGGATATTTAATTCCCAATCCTCTAAAGCCTGAAACCACGTTTCTGTAATGGCCACTAAATCATACCCCTTTGGACTGATTTGTGCCACAAGTTTACTGACCCGGTTTCGAATCCTACAGGCATTCAGATAAAGGCTCCTTTAATACTCGAGTGCTTTTGAAATCTATGCAAAATCTTTTCCTTTTTTGCAATGGACTTTTTACTCGCCTCTAACTTTTCTCCTTTTTAAACTTTTGCTTTTACTTTATCCATCCTTCTCCAATCCACTATTTAGTTTAAAGGCCTGTCCACAGTCCCAATTATGTGATTCACCAGGATCCAGGTCCCATCGTGGTTCAGATGGACCCCGTGTCCTTCCTTCCCCCCTACAGATGCCAGTTCCCCATGAATTGGAACCCACCTCCCACACCAATCCTTGAACCACACATTTAACTCTCTAATCTTGTGGACCTTGGGCCAGTTTGCCCGTGGCTGAGGTACTCTTTTTGGTTCGGCCTTTTAATTGGTCCTCAGCTCCTTAAATACCCTGAGCAGAACCTCTTTCTTGGACCACGACAACTGGATCCCTTCCCTCCTGCTGCAAATTCCTCTTCAGGTCAGGTAAGACGTCTCAAACCCAGGCATTAGGCAGCCTTCTGAATGCTCTACCTCTGCGACAGGGAACCTTTGTCTGTTCCTAGCCTGGCAGTCCTAATTTTAATGCCCCCTTTACCTCCTTTCTGATGGCAGTGGGTCAAAGATCCTGTGGTCGAAAGGGATCTCGATCATTCTTTGAGCCCTATTTAAGCAACACTCCCGGTGAATGTTGTCACTCGGAGAAAGGGAGACCCCAGTGATCGTCTCTACTGGTTTTCGGACTTCCGGCCCGAAGCTTTGCTGCTACCGTAGCACACGATGCAGCCAGGACGGGACAGTCTCAATCAAAATCTTGTCAAGAGAGAGCCTGCAGCCTTGCTCTGGTGGAGTGTGGTGATATGTAATTACACCACTAAGGTCACCAGGGGTCATCCCGGTGACCTTGTCTACAAAGCAGTCCAGAGCTACAGTCGAGCCTTCCGCGTTCGTCTTGCAGAGAGACAAGACCTCTTAGTGGACATATTAGTTTATTAAAGCTGTCTTATACTCGCACTGCTGGTGTGGTTATTGTCAGTACAGAGAGTTTTTTCTTTGGGGAAATCCTAGGCTGGATCCCCACTTGCTGCTCCTCGTGTCACGGTGCCGCAGGCTCCCGCTGCTGGGGTCCTTCCTCTCTGCAACGCTGACTGGGCTGGGGACCCCTGATGGTTCTCCAAGGAGCAACAGCATTCCTGTGTGACAGCCCGGGTCATTGGTTTGGCCTGCGGACTGACAAGAGGAAACGGTTTATCTTGCAGAATTTTAATGCGCTGCAGTAAATCAAGGAAGTGTGCACAAAGTAGGGAGGGGGGGGGGGGGGGGTGTGGTTGACAGACCATAAAGATATAAATTATAACTTGGTTCCAGTTTGACTCCTAGTTTGACAGCACTGAAAGAGGCCCTTTGCCCCAACTTGTTTGTGCTGGCCAATTTGCCTATTGGAGCCAGTCCCATTTGTCTGTGCTTAGCCCATATCCCTCTAAATGTCCCTAGACGTGCATATGTCAACATTACCTTTAGACAGCAAGGTGGGTGTAGTGGTTAGTGCAATGCCTTTACAGCAATCAGGAGGGGACCGGCATTGGAATCCCACACTCACTGTAAGGGGTCGGTCTGTCTGTTCTCCCCGTGTCTGTGTGGGTTTTCCCCAGGGGCTCCAGTGTCCTCACACTGTTCAATGGGGTTTAAATTGGGCGACACGGACTCATGGGCTGAAATGACCTGTTCACGTGCTGTTTGTCTAAGATAATTTTTAAAAAATGATGTACCCAGCTCCATTACTTCTTCCGGGACCTCACTCTGAATACCCTGTGAGGAGAGTGGTTGCCCCTCAGGTCCCTATTTAAATCTTTTGCCTCTCTCCTTAAGCAAAGCAAGGTTACCGGCCCCCATCTTGACAACATTTTATAGGAGCGCCATTGAGAGGGTCCTGTCTGGCTGCATCACTGCGGGGGGATGGCAGCTGCAATGCATTGGACGGGAAGTCAATGCAGAGGACCATCAAAAAGATTGAGACGATCACTGGGGTCTCCCTCTCTTCTATTGATGACATTTGACACGGACTTTTTGCTTGAATACCAAAGATTTATTGAGGGCCCTTTCCATCCAGCACACAGTTGATAAACTAGCATCAGGAAGCGGGTGCAGGAGAATCAAAATCAGGACTGTCAGGCTGGGAAACAGCCTCTTGCTGCAGTCTGGCTGATTGATGAATCTTGTAACTGAGTAAATCATTCCAAAATGTATTTCAAATTATATGGTTATTTATAAACCATGTGATTATTATGTGTTGCGCATTGCGTATGCACCATGGTCTGGAGAAACATTGTTTTGCTTGGTTGTGTATGCACAGACAGATGGTAATAAAGTGCTGTCAGCTCCGTACAGACCTTAAGTGGCCTGGAAATGGAGCAGACAGTGGTTTTATTTAAAAATGCTGCGACTGCAGGGTCTGCGACCAAGATGATGGCGCCTATGATCGACAGCTGTTACGGGGTGGTGGGGGGGTTGGAGACTGGGGAAACAGAGGAGATGACCCCCCACAGGACAATGACCATGTTGTAGACCAATGGGGTGGGGGGGGGGTGGTCTGAGCCTGAAGAACGCACAGACAGTGGGCTGTTGTTGACTCCAGGCGAGGAATCCCTGAGGGCTGCCAATGACTGTGGTCGAGGGATTCATCCTGGGCTGCAGACAGGTGGAGATTGGCTGACGGGGTACCAGGAATCAGAGCTGGGATGTGAGGGGGTGCTGAAGGGTTCCTGCTCGTTGCAAGTTTGGGCTGCTGACAGTTTGTACTGGACCCTGTGTGGTCTGCAGGAGCGCTGGAGGCGAATCCACAGACACACTGTCTTGGGGGGGGGGGGGGGGGGGTGGAGAGTGACTTATGTGACAAACATTTCTATTCACAGAGCATTGATGGCACAGGGATTACTTCAGGTGGAAAGGTTGAACTAGAGGCACAGATTCGAGATTCAATTTTTGTCATGTAATAAAGTCATCCTCCCCCCTCCAACAAAAAAGGACAGTAGATTCTCCTAGTCTAGTTTTTGGATTCAACTACCTTATTTTTTGATTAATCTCAGATTTACCTGGGATTGGTTCACCCAAGCTGATGGACTTCAGCACCTTTCTGCCCCTTTGTTCAGTTCCTCGTCACTTGGCTCTGGTGACCCCTGACTGAACGGGTCGGCTGATCCCAATTCCACATCCACGCTTTCTGAATTAACTTCGTTTTTTTCTGGCACGTGGTAAAGTCAATTTTACAGGGGAATACAAGTGTGGTTGGTCACGTGGTCTGGCTGGTCAACAAGGGAGACTGCAGGCGCTGGGAAACTGGAGCAACACACCAAAAACAAGGGCAGCAGTTAGCACTGTGCTATTACAGAGCCAGCCACCCCGATTTGATTCCAAGGAGTTTGTACCTTCTCCCTGTGTGGCGTTCCCCAGGACCTCCGGTTTCCTCCCACCCTTCAAAATGTCTGCAGTTGTAGGTTAATTGAGTGCAATTGGGCGGCATGGATTTAAATGGCCGGAATCGGGGTTGATTGTCTGGTGGTCCACCACCGGCCTACTGCAGGGGGCAACCTCTGTACCTGTAGGAGTGTACCGCTGGCCTACTGCAGGGGGCAACCTCTGTACCTGCAAGAGTGTACCACCGGCCTACTACAGGGGGCAACCTCTGTACCTGCAGGAGTAAAGCACCGGCCTACTGCAGGGGGCAACCTCCATACCTGCAGGAGTGTACCGCCGGCCTACTGCAGGGGGCAACCTCTACCTGCAGGAGTGTACCGCCTGCCTACTGCAGGGGGCAACCTCTACCTGCAGGAGTGTACCGCCTGCCTACTGCAGGGGGCAACCTCTGTACCTGCAAGAGTGTACCACCGGCATACTACAGGGGGCAACCTCTGTACCTGCAGGAGTAAAGCGCCGGCCTACTGCAGGGGGCAACCTCCATATCTGCAGGAGTGTACCGCCGGCCTACTGCAGGGGGCAACCTCTACCTGCAGGAGTGTACCGCCTGCCTACTGCAGGGGGCAACCTCTACCTGCAGGAGTGTACTGCCGGCCTACTGCAGGGGGCAACCTCTACCTGCAGGAGTGTACCGCCGGCCTACTGCAGGGGGCAACCTCTACCTGCAGGAGTGTACCGCCTGCCTACTGCAGGGGGCAACCTCTACCTGCAGGAGTGTACTGCCGGCCTACTGCAGGGGGCAACCTCTACCTGCAGGAGTGTACCGCCGGCCTACTGCAGGGGGCAACCTCTACCTGCAGGAGTGTACCGCCTGCCTACTGCAGGGGGCGACCTCTGTACCTGCAGGAGTGTACCACCGGCCTACTGCAGGGGGAAACCTCTGTACCTGCAGGAGTATACCGCCGGCCTACTGCAGGGGACAACCTCCATACCTGCAGGAGTGTACCGCCGGCCTACTGCAGGAGGCAACCTCTGTACCTGCAGGAGTATACCGCCGGCCTACTGCAGGGGGCAACCTCTACCTGCAGGAGTATACCGCCGGCCTACTGCAGGGGACAACCTCCATACCTGCAGGAGTGTACCGCCAGCTTACTGCAGGGGGCAACCTCTGTACCTGCAGGAGTATACCGCTGGCCTACTGCAGGGGGCAACCTCTACCTGCAGGAGTGTACCGCCGGCCTACTGCAGGGGGCAACCTCTACCTGCAGGAGTGTACCACCGGTCTACTGCAGGGGGCAACCTCTGAACCTGCAGGAGTGTACCGCCAGCCTACTGCAGGGGGCAACCTCTACCTGCAGGAGTGTACCGCCTGCCTACTGCAGGGGGCAACCTCTACCTGCAGGAGTGTACCGCCTGCCTACTGCAGGGGGCAACCTCTACCTGCAGGAGTGTACCACCGGTCTACTGCAGGGGGCAACCTCTGTACCTGCAGGAGTGTACCGCCGGCCTACTGCAGGGGGCAACCTCTACCTGCAGGAGTGTACCGCCTGCCTACTGCAGGGGGCAACCTCTGTACCTGTAGGAGTGTAAGGGGACAGGACAACACCTGGCCGACTGTCAATAACAACATAACATAACAATTACAGCACGGAAACAGGCCATTAGGCCCTTCTAGTCCGCACCGAACCAAACACCCCTTTCTAATCCCACCTCCCTGCACAATGCCCATAACCCTCCATCTTCCTCTCATCCATATACCTGTCCAACCTTTTCTTAAATCAATCGGCCTGAAGGGATCAAGCCCCACCCAGTCGGGTGTCAATCACCCTCTGGGCTATAAGCCTGCGCCGGCCTCCCGAGGCCTCACACAGAGTTGCTGCAGCCACAGCCTGGCTCTATGGAAGTCTTTGTGGATTAAAGCCTGTTGTACAGTCTTTACCTTGTGTGTGTCTGATTCTGGCTAACAGCGCACCACAGACTGCAACTCACCAAAGTGCTGGAATTGCACTGTCTTCAGCTACGAAGTCTACTCGAGGAATGCCTACCCCGAATCTCCTGTCTTTTGAGTTTCTCCACCACCTGCGCATTGATCCTGCCTGCTGCCTTCACCCCAAACCCTCAATACCACACCCATTGTATTCACCAGGAATCTGTGAGCTACCCGACGCTGGAGAACTATAGCTCAATCCCACAAATGTGTGCCTCCCCCAGAAATGACTAGGCTTACCCCATAGCCCTCTATTTTTCTAAGATACGTGTACCTATCCAAAAGTCTCTGAAAGGACCGTAAGGTATCCGCCTCCACTACCATTGCCCATTCCTCACACCCACCGCTCTCTGCGTTAATGTATAAAAAAATCCCTGTTGGCATTGCCTTCTGGTGCAATTCCTCTCACTGGCCCCATGTCCCTGAGGTGATACGTAATTACACCAGTAGGTCACCAGGGGTCATCCCAGTGACCTTGTCTATAAAGCAGTCCAGAGCTACAGTCTAGCCTTCCATCTTGGAGAGAGACAAGACGTCTTAGTGCACAGATTAGTTTATTAAAGCTGTCTTATACTCACACTGCTGGTGTGGTTATTGTCAGTACAGTCCCATCCATGTCAGAGAGTACCTTTTCCCCTTCGAGACCCTCCCTTCTCCGCTCCCCCCAATCGGGGATTAATTTGTGCAGGAGAAGCTCAGCAGGTGAAGTAAAAGGCAGCCAACGTTGTTCTTGACTTCCTGTGGATGCTGCGGAACCTGCTGAGTTTCTCTGGTGAGTTTGAGCACTGCAATGGACCTCGGCCTCTACAGATTTTCTGGTTGAACTTGGGAGGCTTTCCCCTTGACCCAGAGGTGCTCTCAATTGATGAGCCACAGTGATTTTTCCAACCCCCTCCCCCCCCCCCCCCCAACCAGGACTGCCCCAGGGTGTGAAGTGCGGCTAGATTCTGCCCTGCAGCCCACCAGATCATGAATACGGGCCATTGAAGTGCCACAATGTTGCCTGTAGCCTGGACTGCTTCATGCCGGCGGAGGGAGGAGCGGCCATGGATCCAGAAGCAGGTGGCCTGTTGGAGAAGTGAGGCACCCCAGAGCAATAGCCCGCGACCCCCCGCCCTGACCTCACTCCTGGTCGCCTCTTTATTTGCAAGGCTTTTCCAGTGGTTGTGCGGCTGCCTCCGAGTTCGATCCCCACCTCTGCTGCTGTTGGTGTGGGAGTTTATGCACTCTCCCGGTGACCGTGTGGGATTTCTCCCAACCCAACCCCTGGCTTTTCTTGGTAGAATATGGGGGAGCTGATGGAAATGGGCTTAATTGTAATGAGATGGCTAACACGAGTCTGTGGGCCAAAGGGCCTGATTCTGCACTGTATGATCTTCTGACCAGGAAGTGGCCACTCTGCTTGAGGCTTCCACCAAGATTACGGCTGATCTTTAACCTCACCATTATTTCCTGGATGACTCCTGTATTCCTCAATTCCCTTAACATCCAGAAACTGGCTTTTGAATGATGTCAATGACTGAGCCTCTGTTGCTCTGGGAGAC
This sequence comes from Narcine bancroftii, assembly GCF_036971445.1. NCBI lineage: Eukaryota > Metazoa > Chordata > Chondrichthyes > Torpediniformes > Narcinidae > Narcine > Narcine bancroftii. The sequence continues at coordinate 9,663,484 of NC_091472.1, forward strand.
AGAGAATTCCACAGGTTCGTCCTTCATGGTAGGCTCGTTCAGAAAGTCGAGAGGCATGGAATGCAAGGATCTCCAGCTGCTTGGATTCTGAATTGGTTTGCTCGCAGAGGGTAGTAGTAGATGGCACATTTTTTGCCTGGAGGTCAGTGACAAGTGGAGTTCTGCCGGGATCTGTTCTGGGGCCTCTGCTCTTTGTGATTTTTTTTTTAAACAAATGACAACGAAGAGGAAGGATGGCTCAGTCAGTCTGCAGATGATGTAAAGGTTGGAGGTGTAGTGGATAGTGTAGAAGGCAACTACAGGAAATGGAGAGGATGCAGAGTTGGGCAGAAACATGGCAGAAGGAGTTCAATCCGGATAAGTCTGAAGTGATGTGCTTTGGAAGGTTGAACCTGCAAGGTGAATGGCAGGATTCTTATCAGTGTGGAAGATCAGGGACCTCGGGGTCCAAATCCCATAGATCGCTCAATGATGCCACGAAGATTGATAGGCTAGATAAAAAAGGCTTATGGGATGCTGGGCTTCGTTAGTCGGGGGATTGAGTACAAGAGTTGAGAGGTCACGTCACAGCTCTATACAACTTTGATTAGACTGCACAGAGTATTGCATTCACTTCTGGTTGCCTCATCACAGGAAGGTTGTGGAAGCCATGGAGACGGTGACGAGGGGATTGACTAGGATGTGGCCTGGATTGGAGATCGTGTTTTTGATCTCGGACTTTTCTCTTTGGAGTGTGAATGGAGGAGTCACGTGATGGAGTAGTGGCTGGTCAGGGAACTCCAGCCCTCTCCGGAAAAGTTTTAAAAAAACACACAAAACACAGAGGCACAAACATAAAAATTAAAACAAAGTGAAAGTAAAGGTGGGAAGAAAATGGCAGCGAAGAAAGAAAAGTCGAAAGCAACGGGAAGAGAGAAGAAAGAACGTTGAAAGAAGAAGGTGAAGGCCTTACCTGTCCGAGGAGGCCCGCCGCGGAGAGAGAAGCCCGCTCCCTAAGGTCAGTTGAAGTCCCGAGCTCGGGACTATAAAAATGGCTTGCGGAGCCAAGTAAGAATGCGCAACTGCGCATGAAAAAAAAACACCGACGGGAGGGGGGACCAGCTGAGGAGTCGATCTCCACAGCTGAGAATGACAGCTGCAACACAACAGGAAGAGAACATAGAAAACAACGAGAACAAGAAAGAAGAGAGTAAAAAGAAAACAAGGAAACAACAGATGACCAACCCAGAGGAAGAAGAAGAACATAGAGAAATGGAAGAAGAAGGGAAAGGCAAGACAATGGATATTTTTTTTTAAAGAATATATGGAATCAGTAAAAGAATGGCAATTACAAGAATTTAGTGAAGTAAAAAGAATTAAAAGTACAGAAGAAAAAATGAATAGATTAGAGATGGTCATGTCAGATATAGGAAAAAGAGTGGACAAGGTGGAAGAACGAGAAACAGCCGTAGAGGAAGTAGAGGACTTAAAAAAGAAATTAGAAGAATCTAATAAAAAAGTTAAAGAGACACAAGAGCTGTTAGCTCAGAAGATAGATATAATGGAGTGTGTATGATATAACGAGTATTGTCATATACATGGTATTCAGTCCGTAGGTACCCAAATTCTTATTTGCTGCAGCTCAATAGGGTCTTGGAATGCAAATAAAACCAATGATATAACGGTGTATATTACATTAAAAATAGATGATAAAGGTGGAGCCGTGTTAGCCCCGAGAAATCCTGAAGGATGTATTGGTTGTCCTGAGGCGTGAGGCCTCAGGGCGTTCAGATTGTCCAAGGTCGGGATGGCTTTGAGGCAAACTGTTGCTCTGCCGCCCCTTTTGACACCGATAAACAAACCCCAAGATGTCCGTGGTGGGACTTTTTGTAACGTCCGAACAGAATTGTATTCACTGCTTGTTCTTTGATGTCTAGTGTTTGTACCACTGTTCATTTGAAATTTGGAGGTTGTACATTGCTGCGATCGGGAGGAACGGTTTAGGGTTTAAATCATTGATGTTCTAAGTGGGAAATTTTCTGTAAAAAGATGGCCGCACCGGTGAATTTTGGCTGCCTGTCGTCGTTTAGATAGAAACCATTTTATTCCTAATTGTATGTTCAGCGCTTTGTGTTAAATGCACTATATAAATAAAAATAAAAAAGAACAATAAATATTGAGTTTCCATCATACAAGAAAATAAAGTGGTGGTACAATAGTCCCTTTGTGGTGTTGGACCAGTCCCTAATCAGTGTCACAAGGGGAGGTTCAAGAGCCTGATCACTGTCCGAAACTGTTCTGGAGAAGAGGTGCGACCAGGGCAATGGGGCCCTTTATGATGTTGGCTGCCTTTATGATGCAACACCCCACATGGATGTCTGATGTCAGAGGCTGGAGCCTGTGATGGACCTGGATGTGTTTGCTTCCTTCTTCAGCCAACTGCATTTCCTGGGCAGTTGAATTCCAAAACCATACTGTGACGTTGATATAGTTTGCACAGTGCACCTGTAGAGATTTGGTAGCGTATCCAAGGCATGCCAAATCTCCTCAGACCCCTTACAAAGCACAGTCACTGGTGTGACTGCTTCACAGTTGCCTTGATGTGCTGGATCCAGGAGAGGTCTTCAGATGTATGGACTCCCCCTGGAACTTGCCCGCTCTACCTCCAGCCCCATCAATGGGGACTGGAGCTCAGTCCCTTGAATTCTCCTTCCTCAAGTTATCAATACGCTCCTTGGTCCTGGTGATCTTTGTTCCCCTTCACTTTCCAGTCAATTGCAACTCCAAGGGCAGTGGCAGTGTGCTCATTGATGGTGAGGCACGGAATGGGCTGCGAACGTACTGAATGATGGTGTAGATGCAGGGACCACAGAGTGTACTCCTGTTTACTGACTGGGTCGCAGACTCCTCCGGGGGCTTTTTACCTTCGACAGTGCTCACCATTAGCAGAAAGTGACTGCAAGGCGAAGTCTGAGGGCAGCAGAGGCTGATGTGTTGAAAGCTGGGGTGTTCGCTGCTGCTGCCGAGAAAACTATTCTATTGGGACGGGGAGCAGCCTTTCCCTTCCACCAAATGTTTGCTACTGGAAACAGATACAGTTTTCATATCCTCCAACCCAGGGCTCTCCAAAGTGGTCGATGGAACTATCCAAGGAGTTGATAGACCCTGGGGGGGTCGATAAACTTTAGGGGGGGGGGTGTTTGATTGAGCTTTTGCAGTTGAAAGTAGGGCGTATTCATAGAAAATAATGCCTATGGCAGGGTAGCTGACCTTTCGCGAGAGCGGGGCTTGGTGGCCACCAGGTGTGTTTGGCTTCGGCCTTTTAATAAGTTGAGAGCGAACAGGAGAACAAGGGAGGGTGGATGGAGCGGAGAAGAAAGGGGTGTGTGTTCTTTGTAGGTCAGGAGGAGTGGCGGCGCCACCATCACCCTGCCCCCCCCCCCCCCCGATATACTAAGAAAGTCGGCGGGGATGGGGTTGGAATTCCACGAAGGCCTTCTCCCAGGTGGCTTCCCTGCTCTGGAGGAATAACATCAACAATCACTCCAACCCATGTTCAAGAGTGACACGGGTAAAGGTGCTCACATTGGGGATCTGTGAGTGAGAGAGCATCCAGGCTGGCTGCATCATAATGTGATATGGTAGCTGCACAACATCAGATCAGAGTGATTAAAACAGCTGAGAAGATCACTGGGGTCTCCCTTCCCTCTATTGACGACATCTAGAGGCTCAGAGAATCATTCTGGATCCTGACCATCTATCCTTTGTATCTTTAAGTCACTACCTTCAAGGAAGAAGTAGAGATCTTAACATCCTGCACTTACAGAGGTCCTGGCCACAAGTGGTTGCAGAAAGGAATCTTGAAATCGACAGCAACTCTTGCTGGTCTCTATCCAAATCACACACACTGTGGGAAGCATTCACACAGGTACAGCACCTCGTACCGGTCCCACACACACCACAGGCTCCATTCACACAGGCAGACAGGTCTGCTTCCGTTCTCTGTCTAATCAGAGACCATGATTTGATGTAATATCACTAAAATCAGCCAGGGCTGAACTCTCGCATTCAATCTGGAAGGCAAAGTGTGGGTACACACTGAAGACCCACTGACAGCTGTGCGACACCGGCAACACGAGGCTCATGTGCCAAGGTCACAATGGATTACAAGTCAACCCCTTGCAAATGAGGACATGACGACTCCCTTCCGCACAGACTGAACATCTTGAATGCATGTAAAAACACATGCTGGAGAAACTCAGCAGGTCAAATAGTGTCCTTTATGTTGCAATGGTAAAGATACAGAACCGACGTTTCGGGCTTGAGCCCTTCGTCAAGGTATGGATGGGGGGGGGGGGGGGGGGGGGAGAGAAGAGAAAGGCCAGAGATGACAGGTGGAGAAGGATGGGAGGTGACATCAGCAATCAAGAGGAGGAAGGATGGATGGATGGAGGGAGAAGAGAGAACTGGAAAGGGGGAGGGGAAAAGAGGTGAGCAGCTTAGCAGAAAGCAGATGTCAGCAGGCACTTTTAAGCTGCAGCACCAGGGTAGCCCTCCTGCGACCCAGGTGCGATTCCTGGGGTGAAGATGCTTCCAGCACCTTTTAAGCTGCAGGGGGATCAACCCATTAAATCACCAACCCAGCAATTTAAGGGGAATCCTGCTCCTGAGATGACGTGGTATGTGACACATCATGCACTCAGGGGAACTATTGGAAGATGACCCCCACCGGCTGTCAGTCGCCCCCCTCCGACCCCTCTCCACCCCCCCCATGGCATCGACTTCTCTCCTGCTGATGGGGCAACCTCCCCCCCACGACCAACCTCTCCCCCCCCCACCCCCCAATTGCGGCAGGCTCTTCACCCAGGGGTTTCCCTGTGACATCACTGGGTCGGCTTGAACTGGGTTCCCTGACTACCTCTGAGGTAGGGCAGGGACCCGGTTGGATTTGGACCACACTGACCAGGCCAGACCCTTTCAAGCTGCCTTGTGAGTGGGGCGCTAACTGGGCAAATTGCCCAGTTAACTCCATTTTACACGCCAGCTTGAAAGGGCCCCCTGTTCATGCCATTTGGCTGAAGAGGGCCATATGGAAAATAAAATGCTGTTACTTCAATTGCAGTTGGTTAGAGTAGGATAGTACACAAGGCCATGGACAGACGCGAGTCTGGGAGTGCGACTCAGAATTGAAATGGTTGGATACTGGGAGGTCTCTGTTACTGTAGTGAAGGGAGTGGAGGTGCCCAGAGAAATGATTTCCCAATCTGCGACCATTCTTTCCAATGTAGAGAAAACCACAAAGGGGAGCACCTGATGGGGAGGCCCGACAAAGAGATACAAGCAGCTCATTAGGAAAAACTGAAGAGATACAGACACAGAAGAAGAGGAAGAAGACCAAGATCTTCACAAATAGAAGGTAAAACTGATGAACAGAATATAGATAAAGTCTTTTTTGAAGACACTAAAAGAATGGTCAGCATTAGAGTTTAAAGCAATTAAAAGGAAAATGAAAAGAACAGAAGATAAAATGCAAATAGGGAAAAGAGTCGAGAATGTGGAAGAACGGGAAACGGCTGTAGAAATGGAAGTGAATGACTTAAAGAGAAAAATTGGAAGAAAGTGACAAAAAAATTAAAGAGACACAAGAGTTGTTATCTCAGAAAATTGATATGTTGGAAAATTATAGAAGGCGAAACAACATAAAAATAGTGGACCTGAAGGAGGGTGAAGAAGGCACAGACATGAAGGAATTTATAAAAGGATGGATCCCGAAGGTCCTGGGAGCGACAGAAATGCAGGAAGAAATGGGAATAGAAAGGGCACATAGAGCATTAGCTCCCAAACCGCAGATACATCAAAAACCAAGATCCATCTTAGTAAAATTTTTGAGATATACGACAAGAGAAAATATAATGGAACGGGCAAGGAATAAAATTAGAGAAGATAATAAACCATTGGAATTCAAGGGTCAAAAAATATTTTATTACCCAGACATAAGTTTTGAACTCCTAAAGAGGAGGAAGGAGTTTAATGCAGCGAAAATGATTTTATGGAAAAAAGGTTACAAATTCATATTAAAACATCCAGCCGTGCTTAAAATATTTATACCCGGGGAGCAAAACAGACTGTTCTCGGATCCAGAAAAAGCGCAAGAATTTGCAGAACATTTGCAGGACTGGATGTAACAAGAATGAAGAACGACAATAAAGTATATATAAAGATGTAAAAACAATGTATGTGTAAAGAACTAAAGAGGGAAAAGAGAAGGGAGTGGAAAAGAGAGAGCTTTGTTTTACGTGTTGAAAAAAAATGTTTTCTGGAGAGGGCTGGGTGGAGGGGGAATAACCGTCACTGCAAAATCAGTTGATGCTGTGAACAAGATCACAACCCAAATGGAAAGGGGAGTTGTGGTTGCCCGGCAAGGGGTATGGGGCAACTCAGAGGGGGGGGGGGGGAACTTTTGGGGTTAAGGTATTAGTGGAAGTGGGAACTGCGGGGGTACTTTATGTCTTAAATGTGTTGTCGTACATTAAGTGTAATAAGAGAAAACTAAGATGAAAATGGGGAAAAGGGGGATGGAGGCAGTGAGGAAGCAGAAAAGTGGTGTAAACAAGATACAAGATGACCACGTTGAACTATATGACTATAAACATTAATGGAATATATAACTAAATTAAAAGCAAGAGGCTACTAAATTTATTGAAGGAAAAAATAGATATAGTATTTGTGCAGGAAACACATCGAACTGAAGTGAAACATAACAAACTAAAGAGAGACTGGGTCGGACACGTAACAGCAGCATCCTATAATTCAAAAGCTAGGGGTGTAGCATACTAGTTAACAAAAATGTACCAAACAAAATAGAGGAGGAAATAATAGATCCGGCAGGAAGGTATGCAATGATAAAGTGTCAGATATATTCAGAATTTTGGAATTTGCTCAATATATACACACGCACCTAACAAGGAGGATCAAAAGTTTATGCAGGATATTTTTTTTGAAGATTGCAGACACAGAAGGAAATATTGATGGGAGGGGATTTTAACCTTAATTTGGACCCAATGTTGGATAAAACTGGACAAAAGACAAGTAAAAAGAATAAAGTAGCCAAATTTATGGTTAAATCAATGCAGGAAATGAAAATGAATAAATGTATTCCATTGGAAAAAAAATAACATATAATTTAAAAAATCAAGTCACAATGTTTGAGCAAATTTTGAAACCATACATGAACATATCAGAGAGAGCTTGCCTACGACCTCCATCCTCTAAAATGAGAATGAAAATGCTAAAAAGACAAAACGACTCGATTCAGTGTGTAATAAATAGACGCATTTTTCTTGTTTATTTTCCTTTGTGTGAAAATATTGTTTTATGGTTTTATTGTATTGTATATGTTGAATGTTAGGGATGAACTCATCCCTAACATCGAAGTACTCGAGATGGCAGAGGCCGACAGCATCGAATCCACGCTGTTGAAGATCCAACTGCGCTGGGTAGGTCAAGTTTCCAGAATGGAGGACCATCACCTCCCCAAGATCATGTTATATGGCGAGCTCTCCACTGGCCATCGTGTCAGAGGTGCACCAAAGAAGAGGGAAGAAATCTCTTGGTGCCTGCCACACTGACCATCGCCAGTGGGCTGATATTGCCTCAAACCATGCATCTTGGCGCCTCACAGTTCGGCGGGCAGCAACCTCCTTTGAAGAAGACCGCAGGGCCCACCTCACTGACAAAAGACAAAGGAGGAAAAACCCAACCCCCAACCCCAACCCACCAATTTTCCCCTGCAACCATTTCTGCCTGTCCCGCATCGGACTTGTCAGCCACAAACGAGCCTGCAGCTGATGTGGACATTTACCCCTCCGTAAATCTTCGTCCACGAAGCCAAGCCAAAGAAAGAAAGAAAGATGTTGAATACACTTATGGGTTTTGGAGGGGGGTGGGTAGAGGGGAGGGAGGGAAAGGGGAAAAAAAGCAGGAGAAAAGACCACTGTAAATTTAATGAGAAACGTTTTTACATATTTTGGTTGATATGGTCATAGTGTGAAAAATAAAAAATTATAGAAAAAAAGAAAACTCCGTGTCCCCACCACAGCCACGCCAAAGGAAACCCTAACCAAGGTGAACCCACACAAGGTGGTAGGACCAGCCACATATCTGATTGGATACTGAAGGACAGCACAGACCAATTGGCAGAGGTCTTCACAAACATCATTAACCCCTCACTGTAGCAGTCCATCGTTCCCACAGGGTTCAAGACAGGCACCATCACCCCAGTACTCAAAAGAACGACAACAGGCTTCTAATGCCCCTTTCACATTTTCATCCCACAAAATTGGCTATTCAATGTCCCAGGATAGGAATGGGGGCTTGGCTTTTCAAACTAGACCACTCCTAACTGGGACACTGAACACTTTCATACTTGCAAGGAGCCATCCCCAGGGTTAGGACTGTTCTACATTCTACTGGTGACATCATGACACATCGAGCGATGGTGGACCTGCCCTAAATCCTGATCAATGTATTATGATCTTGTATTTGAACAAAATTAATCATGCCTAATTATAACATAATTAAGCTTTATGTACAGCACACTATGAGCCCTTCAGCCCCTGTTGTTGTTGTGCCAACCTATATAAACCTTTATAAGGGACCATGAGAAAGGACTAGCAATAGCAATAGCGGACAATTTTTAAACAGTGTGTGAAAGTTGGTCGTGCTATCGCGTACAATTTAAACAGTGTTACAAACCAAGAGGACCCATAAACCCAGCAGCAATAGATATTTACCAAGACAAATGGTTACTTAAACAAAGGTTGCTTTTAATTATCTTTAAACATGAAAACAAAAATCACACTTTAACATCACGAATGACTTAACTAATCTAACTTAACCCCCTTCTAATTCTGTGCACATGTGTGTAATATGTGTGTAAGTTCAGAAAAGTTCTTTGGTTCACAGTCCAATCTCACTTCTCACTCTTCCAAGTTCACTGGTTGCAGGCAATTCTTAAACTGTGAACAGAATTGAACATAAAGTTCACCAGGCTCTGGTGCTTGAAAGGTAAATGATTACTGCTCAGGAAGGTTCTCGTCAGATTTGAGAGAGAGATTTGTTGTACATTTACATCCATCAGCCACTTCAGTGTCATGCTGAAGAAACATACCCCTTCAGGGTTCTCCATATGATAACCTCTTTCTTTCAGGTCACCACAGAGTTCCTTCTTGTTTATTCCAAGTGAAACATTATACAGCCTCTTGCATAAACCACAAGGGCTTTGACAAGGTTGAACTAGAACTCACAACCAGTCTTCCTAAATGGGGCTTTCCACAAGCTTGCCAGCTTGTCCTGTCCCTATCCCAGTCCCAGCTGCCTCTGCTGGCTGTAACACTGTAGACAAGGGGAAAGCATACAAACTCCTTACAGACAGCGTGGGATTCAAACCCTGGTCACTGAGACTGCAATAGTGTGGTACCCATCACTACAGCACACTAACTATGCTGTCCTTTTGTTTACCTGTTTACCTGGTGACTTTACTCTTCTGAGCGCGAGCAGCTCGATTTTTCCAGCCCCCCCCCCCCATTATTCCTGTTCCTTTTTTCAAAGAGGTCCAATACAAAGCATCGGCCATTCTATTTCTCCCACTGATGCTGCTCGACCTGCTGAGTTTTTCCAGCAGCTTGTGTGTGGTTTTTCGATCCAGATTCCAGCGACTGCGATCTAATGTCTCCATTCTTTGAACCAGACCATTTGATAGTTTTCATCACCTGTCCTGCTCCCCTCCACCCCCCCCCCCCATTTCAATGATTTGACAAATCACTGAAGATCCTCAGCGCATGTTGCAGTGGTAAAAGGCACCAAATCAAAGCTCAAATTTACATACATTACATAATGTACAACCCTGAGATTCTTTTTCCTGTGGGCCAGGTAGAATTTCTACTTATCGGTGACTATGAAATGTACCCGAGGAAGATATGCACACAAGAGATACGTATGAAAACAAATCATTGTTACAGGTGATTTTAGAATAGTTATGGGTAAAATGTTATTAAAAGAGATAGATTGTGGGGGTTTAGCGTAGGTTAAACTTCACAAACAGAGTAACACTTCACAAAAGACATTGCATTTAAAATGCAAGAGCTTTGCTGAAGCTCGATGTTGAGGCCACAGCTGACTTTGCAGAAGCAATGAATGCTGATCTATTGTGTATGGGCAATAAAGTCCTGGCTCAGAAGAGAGAGAGTGTGTGTGAGTGAGAGAGAGAGAGAGAGAGAGTGTTGTACAATAGATGTTGAGGCTACAAAATGGCAAGCTGGCAGGCTTGTTGAAAGACCCCATTGGGTTGTGAGTTCTGAGTTCAGCCTGTTCAAAATTCTTGTCATCCTTACAAGAGGAAATGTTTCTCCTGAAATAAGGGAAACGAGGAACTCTGTGGTGACCTGGAAGAAGAGGTTATCATTTGGAAAACACATGATGGGGCAAGTTTCTTCGGCAAGATACTGAAGTGTGTCCAATGAGCAATAACTTTCTCTCTGAAGCCAACAAGAACTTTCCTGAGCATCAACCAGTTAATTTTAAGTAACAGAGCCTGGTGGAAATTATAAATGTTAAATCCTGTGCATAGAATATACCAGTGAACTTGGAGAAGTGATAAGTGAATAATTGGACAGTGAAGCAGAGAACTTTCGAGAACATATACACATTTTATACACGTGCGCTTAGAATTAGAAGGGGGTGGGGTTAAGTTAATAGCAATAGGTTAAAGTTTGATCCTGTTTTTATATTTAAAGAAAATTAAAAGCAACTCTTGTTTAAGTAGCCATTTGTCTTGGTGAATTTCTATTGCTGCTGGGTTTTGGGGTCTTCTGGGCTTGTAACACCATGGCAATACAAGAGATATGTATGGAAACAAACTGTGAAAATACAACAAAATAAATATTCAGTACTAAATAATGAGAAAGAATCCTTAATTGAGTTTCTGAGTATTATTTCAGACTCTGATGGCGAGAGTCTTGTGACACGCATACCTCTTTCCCGATGGCAGCAGCGAGAACCAAGCATGTGCTGGGTGGTGTGTATCTTTGATGATTGATGCAGCTTTCTGATGGTGGTGTTCCCTGCAGATGTTCTTGATGGCGAGGAGAGTTTTGCCAGTGATGAACTGGGTTGGGTCCACCACCTTTTGCAGGGCGTTCCACTCAGAGGTATTGGTCCCCCCCTCCCCATACCAGATCACAATGTAGCCGGTCAGCACACTACGCATCCAAGGTTTCCGATGACATACCAAAGGAGTATGAGGAAGTAGGTGCTATCGAGCTTTCTTCACAATGACATTAGCGCGTTGGGTCCAGGAAAGATCCTCCGAAATGGTGACTCCCAGGAATTTAAAATTTGCTCACCCTCTCCATCTCTGATTCCCCCAAATAATCACTGGATTATACACCTCTTGTTTTTCTTTCCTAAAGTCTACAATCAGCTCCTTGGTCTTGGTGAAACTGAGTGTGAGGTTGTTTTAGTACAAAGTTTTCAATCTCACTTCTTTATATACAGCCCACAAATGTGGTATCATCAGAAATTTTGTAAATGGCCTGGTTGTCATATCGAGCCACGCAGTCGTAGTGTAAAGTGTGTAGGTTGTTATGGATATGGGGTGGTTTTAAAAAAGGAACAGAATTTTAGTGGAAATAAAACTGAGGGTCATGTGGTTTCCAAGATTTGGGACTGACCTTGTTGATGACATAAGTGTCACATGATGTGGAGAAATACATCCTCAAAACGAGAGAGTTCAGTTTGGAGTGTACAGAATGCAAAACTCTGACACACAGGGGTTGGAACCTTGTGAAAGATGGGTTGAATTACAGTAACCAGAATAGGTGCTGTTGTGTGTTATTCCTGGAAAATGGGGAACACAGAATCAGTGGCTTTGAAATAAGGAAGATCACTTTGCTGTCTCTTAGGAAAAGAGGGCAGAATTCTACTAGGTCAAATTTGTATGGCCACTTTGTTTCTGAATTAATCGTGGAAGAAAATAGCAATATTCGCAGTCTCTTTGAAAAGAGGGGTAGATACTTCGTGTGGAAAAGAGATTACAAAATCTTTAGTAAAAAAGTTTGATCCTTGGAAGACAGGAATTGTATTCTCCTTTTCACAGGAGTACAATGGTGGCTCAAAAGGTCACTTTTATTTAAGGAATATCTTTCAAGACATCTCAACGAAAGAATTGTGAGTAAAGAGGCCTGAAGATAGGATGGTTTATAATTATTTCTGAACTGAGAACTTAAAACCATCAATGATCGTCTTAAATGATGCTAAGGTTTTCAGACACACACACACAATTACATTTGCAATGTAGGGTTAAATGTTATGTTGTCGAGTTTAATAAAAACTATTATTTTGGATTTACCATTGTCTGGAGAATTTTCCATTGGTGTTCCTTTGCTGGTACTAACAAAGTCATTGAGTCCCAAACAAAAATTAAAAGCGTTATTAGTTTGTAACAGCAATCCTATGGTGCTTGTAGAGATTGTAGGGACATTCTTGCCAATGGCACTGATTTGAGGTGAGGAAATCCAGGATCCAATTGCACATTTGGGTTCTGAGGCCCAAGTCTTGGGAGTTTGCTGATTATGAGTTTGGAGACGATGTTGTCGTCGAATGCAGAACTGAATGCAAGTTTAATTAAATTATATCCTGGGGCAACTGTGAGCTTGCCCAAATCAGCCCTCTGCGAGGCTCTACACTGTCATCGTTTATTTAGCAAGTACAGGAGCCAATTTAGCCAAACCCGTCATCTCTCTGAAGCAGCGACCATGAGCCCTTGCATTGTACTAGTTCTTTTATCAGGACTTCAACTGAGCTTGCTCCCCTCGTATGGGAAAATCACCACTTGCTCAGGAGGCTCAAAGAAAGCTGAGAGCCCTATATAATTCAGTGTGTTTGCTTTGATTCATCACTCCAGGCAAAGGAAAGGACAAGATTAGCCGGTGACCAATCTCACTCGAGTCGCTTGCACAAGGTTAGTATTTTCGATGCAACTTGTTTGAAGTCCTTGCTCAGTATGAGAGCCCTGCACTGTTGCTAGAGGGAGGAAAGGGTGGTGATAACAGATTTGGGCTCGGTGTTCAAGCATTGCTCCTGCTGCTGACAGATGCGATTGATTTACAGATCCTTCTGAAGGCAAACTGGTACCTGGTCAAGGCTCAGGAAGCAGTTCAGATGCACAACCCCACTGAAAAACTTTGTGTAACCTGAAGGCAGGAGGTGGAGCTCTCCAATTCTGAAATAAAAACACACAATGCTTTATAGAGCAAAGGTGAAAATACATAACAGAAGTTTGGGGCTTCATTAAGGTATGGAAAAATGTCAGCAGGTGTCCGAGGAAAAGAGTAAGGGCAGGTGATAGGTGGAGAAGGGAGGGGACAGCAGCGATCAAGGGGAGGAGGGATGGCTGGGTGAAGGGAGGGTGGAGAACTGCAAATTGAAGGAGCACCACCTGATTTTCCATCCGGCACTCTCCAACCAGATGGCATTAATGCCGTCATTTTGTCCACACCTTGAAGAAGAGCTCAAGCCCAAAACGTCAGTTCTGTATTTTTACCGTTGCCGTATAAAGGACAGTTTGACTTGCTGAGCTTCTCGAGCATTGTGCGCTCTCTCTAGTTCCAAACTTCCTCCTCCTCCTTTTCCCTCACTACTCCATGCTCCATCCGGGATGGTGAGATATCTGCACTGGTCTCAGGTGCCACTATCCTCGCTGGTTTTCAGGAGGTGATCTCAATTGGTTCAGTGATCCCCCCCCCTGCCCTGGTACTGAAGAAACCTTTGATCCTTGCCTTCTGGTTCTGTTGAGACTAAATCTCTAGTCATGATGTGTTTTAATTGTATCCCATTCTCACGTATGGTGCAGCAGCTGTTCCAGTAGATACTGAGAAAATTAAGGAGCTCTAGTAGCAATCAGACATCAGCTCAAGCATGGAAAATAATCCAGAGAAGTCCCGACGGGGAACACGATTAAAGGTCACATCTTTTGGACGTTAAAGTTCAATCATCTCATTGTGTGAGATGTGAAATATTCTGTGGCTCTACTGGAGGGTCACAGAACTACACACTGTGTGGTTACATTATCCAAGACACAGAAAAGCTGGAGGGACCCAGAAGGTCTCACAGCATCAATAGGCCACTTCAGGCCTGAGCCCTTCCTCAAAACACGAGTGAAAAAAGACAGACATCTGAATTAAAAGCTTGGGGAAGATGAAAGGAGGAGGAGTCCAGACCAATAAAAGGCTGGATATGATGAGAGGAAAGGTGAGATTGATTTTGGCTCTGAAAAGAGATCAAGAACTTTTGGTTTCCTTCCCTAGGGTTTGAGGACATTAATGATGTGAGGCCTCTTCCTTTTCAATTAGGTCCTACTTTGGTGTCAAGAACTAAATCTTTGAAGTCAATCTTAAGACATCACTCAGTCAAAAAACAAATGGCAGCGCTGCCAGTGATGCAGACCCGAGAGAGTTGGGAGTGGAGACACGGCACTGCTCTGCAGGGTCCAGCCACCTGATACTAGTGTAAACAGCTCTGTACAAGCTTTAAACAACTATTAAAAGGCGGCGTGTTTTGAATTAGCAACTGCAGGGTCTGTGCTCGATAGTTTTTCAAGGAAGTTACCAAGAAAGTTGATGAAGGCTGCTACCGACATGGACTTCAGTAAGGCCTTTGACAAGGTCCTACATGGGAGGTTCAGACCCTAGGTATTCTTGGTGAAGTGAAATAGATTCGACAATGGCTGGATGGGAGAGGCCAGAGTGTAGTGGTGGATGTTTGCTTCTCAGACTGGAGGCCTGTGACCAGTGGTGTCCTCAGGGTTCAGTGCTGGGTCCATTGTTGTTTGTCATATATATCAATGATCTGGATGATAATCTGCAAACTTGCTGATCAAATTGAAGATTGGAGGTGTGGTGGAGTGCAAAGGTTTTCAAAGCTTGCAGAGGGAGCTGGTCCAGCCGGAAAAAGGGGCTGAAAAATGGCAGATGGAATTTAATGCAGACAAGTGGGAGGTGTTGCATTTTGGAAGAACAAACCAAGGCAAGACGTATACGGTAAATGGTAGGGCACTGAGGAATGCAATAGAAGAGGGATCTGGGAATAGAGATACATAATTCCCTGAAAGTGGTGCCACAGGTAAATAGAGTTGTAAAGAGAGTTTTTGGCATATTGGCCTTTGTGAATCAAAGTACTGAGTACAGGAGTTGGGATGTTATGTTAAAGTTATACAAGACATTGGTGAGGCCAAATTTGGAGTATTGTGCGGTTTTTAGACATGTAGACATATGGCATGGGAACAGGCCATTTTGGCCCATGAGTCTATGCCACCCAATTAACCTCATCCCAGTATGTTTCAAACGGTGGAAGGAAACTGGAGACCCTGGGGAAAACCCACGCAGACACGGGGAGAATGTATCAATTCCTTACCGACAGCGTGGTATTCAAACCTAGGTCACGATCGCTGACGCTAACTTCTACACTAACCATCCCACCCCTTGGCCACCTAACTACAGGAAAGATATCAATAAGACAGAAAAAATGCAGAAAGATTTACTGGGACATTGACCGGACTTCAGGAAACGAGTTACAGTGCAAGGCTGAACAAGATGAGACTTTATTCCCTGGAGTGCAGAAGAATGAGGGGAGATTTGTTAGAGGTATTTAAAATTATGAGGGGGACAGAGAGGGTAAATGAAGATTGGCTTTTTCCACTGAGGGTGGGTGAGATATGAACCAGAGGACATGGGTTCAGAATGAAAGGGGAAAAGTTTAGGGGAACCTCTTCACACAGAGAGCAGTGGGGGTGTGGAACAAGTTACCAGCTGTAGTGGTGAACGTGGACAGATACATGGATGGGAGAGGTATGGAGGGCTATGAATTGGGTACTAGACTAGGCAACAAAAAAAATGGTTCAGCACAGACTAGAAAGGCCGAAGAGGCTGGTTTCTTTGCTGTTATGTTCTATGGTTTTAAGATGGTGATGTCCAAGCTCAGCAACGGCCACGAGGGGGTTGTAGATTCCAGGAAAACAGTGCAATGGCACAGAGAACCCGAAGCAGGGAAAACACCCTCCATTGAGAAGGAAAAGAGTAGGAGATGACACTACAGGGTTGTGACCAGGGCAGCAGACAAGTGAGGAGTTCAGCAGCTAAAGAATCAACACAAGCTGCGTGCTGTTGGCTACTTGTGGTTGAAGAGAATGGCTCATGGGAAACAGGTATGAGAAATGGAAGTCAAGAAGGTGCTGAGGGCAAGAAGGGCTCTGGGTGCTGAAGTATTCCTGGAGCATGTTGGAGGTTTGGATCTGGAGCTCGGGCTGCCAGTGAATCAGAGAGGGGTCTGTGTGCTGCTACAGAAGCACTGGAGGCGAATCCAGGGATACTTAGTGACTCTGAGGTACTTTCTTTTGCTTCCCTCTCTCTTACTGTAAGGGGTGTTGGGCAATACTCATGCCAACTCTGCCTTACAGCGGGCAAAATAGCGTAATATATTTTCTGTGTATTACATGACAATAAAGGAATCTTTAATTTTAAAGCATGTTGAAGACATCCCATATTTGAAACGTAATGTGTATTTCTTCACCACCCAAGTTTAAAATTCCTCACTCCCATTTTACTTACAGATCAGGTCTTCACATACCAAACATTAGGTGATTATCCAAACACAAGTTTCCTTTTTGCTCCTGGTACAGTTCTTGGCTATTGGTGATAAAAGTTGCGGGCACTCCTTTGATGCTACTATAAGCACAAATTGTCAATTAAATACTTCAGCATACTACTTGTTGAAATATTCAGAATTATAAATACATAATATCTCACAAACAACCTTGAGGTAAAATGATTTAATGAAATTAACTGCCGAGGATCCAAAATGTGGCCACCATTGAAGTACACACTTCTCGTTTCAATACGTTCTTTGGAGAAGAAACTGTCCACTGCAATCTGAGCAGGTACATTCACTTTACATTCTACAAATTCAATTTGGCAGCAAAGTTTTGAGTGAGACATCAAATGTGGCTGCTGCCATCCTGTTGCGTATCCAACTAAGTGAGAACCCTTATTCAACCATGTGGCAGCAAAATAATTTTTTTAATATAAAAAAGCTCAAGTGAATTTTTTCCCCCTCATCTGTCAGAGATCCAAAATGCATTTGTACCACAAGGATCAAAACTACAATGGAGTTATGGAATAGAGAGAGAGGAAGACTAAATCTGCTGGCTGCCCACACTAGAAAGTGCCATTCATGCTGCCGTGGTGGAGCAGGTAATTATTCACTCAAAGCTTTCAACTGCAATAGACAAGGACAGAATGACATACCAAGGGATTCCCAGCTCCACCGCCGCCGCCCCCCCACTCCCCCACCACACCCTCAAGCTCTCCAATTTTAACTGGATTATTTGCAGTTTTTAAAGAAATTTTGATTAATGTTGATGCTTCTCTAAAAGGCCGGTCACATTATATCGCCCCAAGCCCTTGGTAGATTTGCTAAACTGCTGCTCACAAAAACTAAGCCTTGTATGGTGCAAATTTTTTCATGAGGCACATCACCAGCTGATTACTGAAAGAGTAATTGTCAAATAATTTCTTGCGAGGAAAAGAAATATTCAACTTCAGTAGAATTCTTGCTTGCAGTTGAGCGCAATCATTCTGCCAGTAAGTGGGACTATGTTAGTTTGTCTGCTGGTTCCATTGGTGACTGGGGTCCTGGGCACAGAGTAATGCAATATCGTGCATTCTGCGCCGTGATTCATGAACAAGAAACACGACTAAGCTTCGCTTGCCAAATATCAATCAAAAAACTTCCTCAAAGAGCCATAGATTCTTTTGTAGCTACATTATCCCAAAAGCCAATCTTACTAACTAATTTCACAGTAAAGTTTGCATTGCTTTGAGAACAATTGGTCTAAAATATTCGTTTACATATTGCTACATTTAGTTTCCAAGTTTCTGTCGAACTCGAAGGGCAAATTCAGTTTTGTTTGAGTGCATTTAAAAAAAAAGCCAAGCTTTTTCTTCTGGGCGATTACAGTTGTAGATTCTCTCAAACACAAGGCTCAAGATTCATCTTTTATTCCCCCACTTAGTACTATACCCTTGGTTCCCCATTTTTGGTGGTGGATGTCAATTACAAAGCCAGCTTATTGTTGATTCTAATTGTGCTCAGATGGGTCCTAGGAGTCACCGTGAAGGTTTCCCAGAGTACCATCAGATCAGAACAGCAAACTCACTTCAGCAGGCTCTTCAGGAATTTATGATAGAAGGTGAATTAGCCAAAAACACCAGACTTTTAACAATGGGCTTCTTGGACCCCTTGCAAAGAGATGGTTTAGTATTGGTCTTTAATTCCAGTAAATTCCAGGAAAATTTACCACCTGCTTTTACATCAATGTCGCAATTGCAGATTAGCAATCCTACTTTGAGAAATGAGTCTGAATAAACAAACGGGGACTGGAGCAAGGTGTCAGATAAAATATTGTGCCGATTTATTTGTGTAAAAATCAGAGTTGCTACTTTGCTCTGCCAAGATGCATCCATGCAGTTTCACACCCACCATCCCAGAGCTAAAATAAGCAATTAAATAGATTTGCTGTTAGTCAGCAATTTAATGCAAATTTACATACAAGATCAAAAGTGTGTATAATACAATTTACATCATACTCCTTCGACAGGACATTGACCTGAATAGCAAGGTAGCTCTCATTGGGTGAAAATGGAAAGCTTCCCCCCTTCATCCATCTGAATATCCCTCTCTATTAAACTACGTCCAGAATGGTAAGGCTTGAAGTTATCAAACCAAATAATATCCCAACTGAAAGCATCTTGTTTTCTTAAAAAAAAATTACAGATAAGAAGCTGCAAATCATACTAAGAATACTGAATGATGTTGAACAATTATAAAAATTTTGCTCTTTGCATAATAATTTAAAAAAAAATTCTCTAGTTCTGTATAATCTTCAATTAATTTCCAAGTGTTACATTTGAATTACCTTGAGCTGTATTGGGAAGGTGGACAGCATTTATCAGTCCTCAGAATGCTACATGGGGGAACAAAAACGGGTGAGCAAAATTTGATCAATAGCATGCAGACATAGGCTGTGCTGTGAGACATCACAACTGCAAATCAGTAACAAACACATTAAAACCGTCATTCATAAGTCACAATATAGCCCCGCAGACCCTACCCCACAAACCCACACCTTGTCATTTCCATTGAGCATAGAGGCTGGGGGAAAAGAGTATAGATACACCGGTTTAATGCACTACTCAAACAGACTGCACGCACATGGCGGTTATACCCAAGGTGCCATACACGTACACACAACTGTACTCACCAACACCCTACACAAATCCACCCCCGTGTTTGCAGTTCATGCTGCAGTCATTTCCCACACGAATCTTTTCACAGAACTAATGGGATACGGCTGCACTGCAGCTTTTAGTGAGTTCAGTGCACTCAGTGTCAAAATAAAACAGCTTCTCGACACATTCAAGCCAAACTTCCTGCTTTGGCATAAACACGCCAGCTGTTGGTCCTTACATTTATACAAAAAAACCCTCATTGACAAACTCCACATTCTCACCCTGACCAAGCATATATTATCTTCTACACCTTCCAATTAAAGTGGTTTTGAACCATATCTAGCAACACATTTATACTTCAATAGTGCAAAATATTTCATTAGATATCTCTAACCAACCCCTACAACAGCAACGGCTGATCCAAACGGTTAGGGACACTGTTGTTAGTGTTTTGCTGGCAGTAATACAATGGGAAAAGTTTTTGAAACAAAGAAACAAGAAAGTAAGGGCCAAAAGGAAGCCCCTTTTTTAAAAAATACAAACTGAAGCTTCAAATGAAAGGACAGCTATGAAAATTCAGATATCGGGGTGGGGGGCAGGAAAGAAACGACAAGCATTTTGAGACACCCCTTTGAACACTGATACAGGAAAATATTCATCCACTCAAACATAACTCTTCCATCCCATGTTTCTCAATTCTACCAAAGTGATATTCCCCAGCGCTATAAACCACCTGACACTGGCTTTCTGAGCATAATGATGAAACAGACTGGCACCTATCCCTCCTTCAACCGGCGACTCCAGGACTCAACAGGCATTCACCTAGCATGCACATGCACGCCTTGTGTACGCACTTTTGGCAAGCCATTTCTCCTGTCTGAGTTGAGGACTGATTTGAAGGGAGGGAAATGGGAAAGGGGTGGGGGGGGGGGGGAATTAAAATATTTTGCTGTTCTGTAGAATCAAGACTACTGTAATTGCCTCTGCTCCTCACCTTGTGCCCAGGGCCTGAATTATTTCACAGCTCCTTTTATTTTATTCCTCCCTCTTTTTGAGCAAATGGCACCCACATGACAAGTGAGCAGCTCTATGACATTAACCTTGGAAACATTAATCACTGCATAGGAGACCCACAAAGCCGAGGTAAGCTGCCTGCAGGGAGTAGTCAGGATCCAGTGGCACATCTGCATCAAACACGACCTCCTGCTTCGTCCACGCAGTCAGGAAGCTCCAGCGTTACAAGTGTGAAAATGGCCGCAGCTGCTCCAATTGTACCTCCAGGGAGATTCTTTCCTCCAGTACGTCCTGCAATGATCAGCCAGGCAGAGGGATGAGAGAGAGAAAAGTCACATCTTGGTTCATGCTTTTGTTTAAATATACACTCCAATTCATTTCTGTTCCTCCATTTTGTTAACCCAATTTCACAATTCTTGACAAATGAACCCAAACACAGCTGTCAAGTACTTCATTTCTAGAACACAAGAACATTACAGCAGACAACTGTACGTATTTCTTAGAATTTTTGGGGGATTGATTAATCAGGGCTTTTACTACCTGGCCAAATAAGGTCTCTATCAGCTCGAGCTGATAACAACGAAGATATGCAGCTAGCTTCCCTCTTCTCGTCAACATTTAAAAAATTACACTCTCAAATATTTATTCTTCCTTCCTGCTGCACGAGGTAACAGTGGGCTGCCCTCAACCCCCAGCAAGAGAAATCAAAGAGCTCGTCACAAGATACAGAAAGCTTCAGTACTGCACGCAGAATCTCTGTACCTGCACACCACTACTCAGATGAAGCTGACATTCTGGAACTTGTGCTACATCTACTCGACAAGAACAGAAGATGTGATCCCTGTTATATGGACTGAGAAGGCAGCCTACACCTCAAAACAGGTGGTGCAGCAGTTGAGCAGAGTTCTGAACTGTTTCAACATTCAGAGTCTGAACATGGGACTTACCAAAAACCAAACCGAAATGTTGCAAGATGAGGGGCTTTTAACTTCCCTGATATATTTAAATGTGGCTTAAAAAACCACTGGCATTCCCTTTTTATGATTTTGTGCAACATTTGTAAATAACTCCTTTTAAATGTGGACAGAATTCTGCCAAATAGAACTGAGTATTTCTTTCACCGTCCAAACTGGAACATGTTAATTTCCTACATTTTATGCCAATTTGCCAAACCTGAACTTGGGTCCAGGTCCAAATGATCCCTCAAGCTTGCCATGCAAGTTGATAGAGTAATTAAGAAGGTGTATGATGTGTTGGCCTTCATTAATTGGGGGATTGAGTTCAGGAGCCATGAGGTAATGTTACAGCTCTCCAAAACTCTAGTTAGATTGCACTTGGGGAGTATTGGGTTCCATTCTGGTCACCTTATTACAGCAAGGATGTAGGTGCTTTGGAGAGGGTGCAGAGGAGATTTAGCAAGATATTGCCTGGATTGGAGAACACGTCTTATCAGGCAAAGTTAAATGGGCAGTACCAGAGGAACTTAAAAAAGTCATAGAATAGTGGGTGCCTGGAATGCATTGCCGGGAGTGGTGGTGGAGGCTGGTCCAACAGGGTCCTTCAGACTCTTAGATAGGTACATGCATGAAAGAAACAGAGGGTTATGGATGGGAGGTAGGGACAAATTAAGATTGTGGTGGAGTAGGTTTACATAGGTCACACGCCATTGAGGCTCAAAGTGCCGGTGCTATTCTTTCTTTTCTTTTCTTCTTTGGCTTGGCTTCGTGGACGAAGATTTATGGAGGGGGTAAAAAGTCCACGTCAGCTGCAGGCTCGTTTGTGGCTGACAAGTCCGATGCGGGACAGGCAGACACGGTTGCAGTGGTTGCAGGGGAAAATTGGTGGGTTGGGGTTGGGTGTTGGGTTTTTCCTCCTTTGCCTTTTGTCAGTGAGGTGGGCTCTGCGGTGTTCTTCAAAGGAGGTTGCTGCCCGCCAAACTGTGAGGCGCCAAGATGCACGGTTTGAGGCGTTATCAGCCCACTGGCGGTGGTCAATGTGGCAGGCACCAAGAGATTTCTTTAGGCAGTCCTTGTACCTCTTCTTTGGTGCACCTCTGTCACGGTGGCCAGTGGAGAGCTCGCCATATAACACGATCTTGGGAAGGCGATGGTCCTCCATTCTGGAGACGTGACCCATCCAGCGCAGCTGGATCTTCAGCAGCGTGGACTCGATGCTGTCGACCTCTGCCATCTCGAGTACTATAATGTTATCTTTCTTTCTTTGGCTTGGCTTCGCGGACGAAGATTTATGGAGGGGGTAAAAAGTCCACGTCAGCTGCAGGCTCGTTTGTGGCTGACCAGTCCGATGCGGGACAGGCAGACACGATTGCAGCGGTTGCAAGGGAAAATTGGTTGGTTGGGGTTGGGTGTTGGGTTTTTCCTCCTTTGCCTTTATGTTCTGTGATATCACATGTCCTTTGAGCTACTTGACAGGCTAGTTGCAGATCTTCTAACTATATAAAGATTGTGTCGTCTTTGAACTGTGGGTGCTGTTTGCACAAGTGAAGCTGAAATACAGTGGGGTCAGCAAAGATTAAATGCAAGTGTATATTGTGTTGCCACCAAGAATCTATTATTTAGCAATGAAATTATTATTTTATCTCCTTAATTTACCTCAAGTGATAAATTATATGTTTATCACACAATACAAGGTAACAGCTCTCAGATTTCTTCAGACCACCAAGGCTCTTGTGCAAGGTGGAATAGACTAGCAAATGACTACAGAACTCTTAGGTCTTTGTTATCTCCCTCTATATATAATGCTTTATTTATTTATTTCAATGATAGGGACTCCCCCGTGGCCAAACATTTCAATTCTGCATCCCACTCCCCCACTGATATGTCAGTCCACGGCCTCGTGCATTAACCAAGACCACCCGCAAATTGGAGGAGCAACACCTAATTATACCGCCTGGGCACTCTCCGACTGGATGGCATTAACTGACTTCTCCAGCTTCTGCTAGCCTACACCCCATTCTCCCTCTCTTCCTATCCCTCCGCCTTCTTTTCTCTAGCTTTCCACCCCCTTCCCTCTCCATTCCAGAGCCATCCCCCCCCCTCCTCTTGTGTGCTCTCCTCCCTCATTCACCTATTATCTCTTGCCTATGTGATTTTGCTCCTATGTTTCTCCACACCCACCCCCCTCCCTCACCATTTTATCCAGGCACCTCCCTACATTTTGATCATACCTTGATCAAACGTGAAACATTGGTTATGTATAAATCACAGAAACCGACAGCACAGTACAGGCCCTTCGGCCGTCGATGTTGTACCTGCCCATATATTCCCTATGAAAAAACTATACGTACCCTGCCCATTTCAGCCTCCACCACCATCCCTGGCAAGGCATTCCAGGCACTCAAAACTCTGCCTAAAATCCCCTAAACCACCCTCCCTTTACTTTGTACATATGTCCTCTGGTGTTTGCTATTCCTGCCCTGGGAAACAAGTGCTGGCTGTCCACACTATGTATCCATTTCATAATCTTGTAAACCTCTATCAAGTCTCCTCTCATCCTTCTATGCTCCAAAGAGAAAAGTCCCAGTTCTACTAACCTGGCCTCATAAGACTGGTTTTCCAATCCAGGCAACATCCAGGTAAATCTCCTCTGCACTCTCTCCATAGCTTCCACATCCTTCCTATAATTAATGAGGTGACTAGAACTGAACACAATACTCTAAGTGTGTTCTTACCAGAGATTTGTAGAGTTGCAACATGGCCTCTCGACTCCTGATCTCAATTCCCCAATTAATGAAGCCCAGCTTCTTAACTATCCCATCAACCTGTGTAGCAATATTGAGGGATGTATGGATTTGAATCCCAAAGTCCCTCTGTTCATCAACAATCTTTAAGTAACTGACCATTAACCCTGTACTCAGCCTTCTGGTTTGTCCTTCCAAAATGCGTCACCTCACACTTGTCCGGATTAAAGTCCATCTGCCACTTTTCTGTCCAGATCTGCATCCTGTCTATATCCTCTGTAACCTTCGACAACGTTCAGCTCCATCCACAACTCCTTCAAACTTGGTGTCATCCACAAACTTACTGACCCATCCTTCCACCTCTTCATCCATGTCACATAAAAATCACAAAGAGCTGGGCTCCCAGAACTTGCAGCACTCCACTAGTCACCGACCTCCAGGCAGAATATTTTCCTTCCATGACTACTCGGCTTTCTTCCCGCATGTCAATTAAAAAATAAATCCACACAGCCAAGGTTCCATGGATCCCATGTTTCAAGACTTTCTGAATGAGTCTCTCATGGGGGACCTTGACAATGGGCTTACGAAAATCCACAGACCACATCTACCACCCTACCCTCATCGATTTTTGTTAGCTCCTCAAAAAACTCAATTAGGCTTATGAGGCACGACCTTCCCTTCACAAAGCCATGCTGACTATCCTTGAGTAAAGGTGAAGGTTCCATTATTGTCACGTTATACTACATTTAGAATGTAAAATACATGAAATTCTTTAACTTTGTCTACTGTAATGAAGTTAGAGAGTCACCACTTTGTCCAGCGCCCCTCACAAAAAGTAGACTGGACTTCTCCAAATGCTCACAGATCCTTATCCTTAAGAATCCTCTTACTTTACACCTCAATGATGCAAGACTCACTGGTCGATAATTCCTAGGATTCTCCCTATTACCTTTTTTAAACAAGGGGACTACATTTGCCAATATGTCATCTCCAATACTCCGGCACCCTCCTCCTCTCTTCCCCACACCCCCCCCCCCCCCCCCCCACCCCTGCGGCCAAAGAGGACTCAAGGATGCCCCAGCTATCTCTTCCACAGCAAACTGGGATATATCGCGACCAGCCTCAGGGACTTATCAATCTTGCTGTTTTCAATACGATCTTTCCCTTTGCTACATAAAGTACGCCGTTTGATCAGCTGAGTTTCTCAGCATTGTGTTTTAACTTCAATCACTGCGTCAGACTTTCACTTGTGTTTGAGTAAAAGACGAATGTGCTCATCAGGTAATCAAAACCTGCAAAAACCAATGCTTTCGAGCGTTCCTGCGGAGAACTCCAATCTCCTACCTTCAGCTGCTGTTGTAATTCACTGTTGAGTCTGGCTAACACAGTGTTAGTTTCCTTGTTTCTTCTGATCGAAGCCTGAATGGACTTTTTATCTTTACCAACTGACCTAAAAGGAAATGAGATATGAGCATGCTGGCCCATTTTTATATTATTTTTCACTTGTGTTCTCTATGTCGTGAGCAAGGGCAGGAGCTACCCCATGGTAATAAGCAGCAATCATTTTGTGGTGCACATGGTTGGGTCAAACACAGCTGCATGCAGTCGGACTCTTGCAACGAACACCCAATTAATATTCTGGGACTAATTCTCTTCGTGGGTGCAAGTGTAACTGGGGAAAATATGATGACGAGGTATACCTAGGGTTGGATCAGAAGTAAGAGACCTTATTTAGCGTCAACAATAAATTTCATCCGTGACAGCTGGGGAATTTAAATAATAAATGTGGAGTCAATGCCAACACTGGTGACCTCATTCCAACCAGATTATGGTGAAAGCCCATCTAATCCAGTACAGTTCTTTGCGATCTATTATCTTTGCACATCTCTAAATCAATATTAATGACCTTGGTTCTCAGTTGGCCCTTGAAATGACCCAGCCTATAGCTAGTTTAAAGGACCATAGGATATGGTAGCAGAAGTTGGCCATTTGACCAATTGGTCAATTGCACTCCCCCATTCTACCATGAGGTGATTCATTCTTCACTCAGCCCCACTCCCCTTTCTTCTCCCCACAACTTTGATACCGTAACAATTCAGAGATCTATCAATCTGTGCCTTACATACACCCAACAACCTGGCCTCCACAGCTGCCCACGGGAGTAAAATCCGAAGGTTCACTCGCTCTGGCTAAAGAAATTCCTCCTGAACTAGACTCCCCTACAAGTTGAGGGGCAATTAGAGATTGGCAACAGCGGGCCTGTCAGCCACACTCTCACTGAGTAATGACCAAGAACAAATGGCTGGAGTCAAGTTCTCTACAAACCTTCCTTCCTCGCACCAAAATGTGTCAGCAGTATTTGGCTGAGCTTATTGCAAATGAAAAACCAGACCACAATTAAACATGCAAATGTTTAGTTAATGTTTAGAGGTAGGGTGGGGGCAGTGAGACTGAAGAAAGAGAATGGACAATATTTTCAACCAACTCCAGCTGCTTGCTCTATTGAGAATTGTCATAGAGCAGGGAATATTTCAGTGCATGGGGAGGGTGTGAATATATTTATATTATACACATACTAGTGGGTGCCTAGAATGCATTTTCAGGGTGGTGGAGGAGGCTGGAACAATAGTGACATTTAAAAGACAGGAAAACGGATGTAGGAAAATAGAGGGTTATGGGTGTGAGATTGGGAAGATTTAGAATCTTGACTAGGTTTACATAAGTCAGCACAACATCATGGGCTGAAGGGGCTTTATTGTGTGGTAATGTTCTCTATGTAGGATGTACATGGCTACAGAGAAGATGAGATTATAGCAATCATAAATTTATCATGTTGTAAGTCTCCAGCTCATACAAAATATTGTGAGAGAGTACCCAGTGGAGGTAAGGAACATGCTCAGAGATGTACTTTGCATAGAATAAATAAATGTGGCACCAAAATGATTGGTACACCCAATTGACCTACCACCCTCGATATGTTTGTAGGATGGGAGGAAACTGGAGCCCCCAGTGAAAACCCAAGCAGATGCGGGGAGAACGTACAAATTCCTCATGGACAGCGCGGGATTCAAACCGCGTTGCCCTAACCGCGCCGCCCCACATCATTTAAAGAGATGGAGGACGAGACAGAAGGCTAAACTGCATTCTTGGTGGGGAGGACGGAGGGGCTTCAAAAGGGAAAGTGGAGAAAATATCCCTCAGCCCATCTGACAATGAAGCGTGGAACTGATCCATCTCATACAAAAGGTCAAAAAGTGGGTTCTCTATAGATCAGGCCACGGAGTGGTTGCAATTGGGTCGGTGAAGGGAATTAAAGAGAATCCTATGCACCTCGACACTGATGAGTGCGTGGCTAATACAGTATTGATGACGCTGGTTTGATGGGTAAGCTCATCTGTGTCACCACGTAGCTCTTCTTCTGACTGCAGTCTGCGGCGAACGGGTTTTGGAGGAGGAACAAGACACGTTGTATTTTTAACCTGTAATTGGGGGGAAAAAAAGTCGGACTCGTTTAAACATCCAGAGTTAACTTCTTTCCGTTAACGGGCAAATAAATTTCAATTTCAGGGAAGCACCTCTCGAATTTTATTCTCCCTAAACAATTTTTTACCAGCATTATGTACCTCTGTACATTTTAGCATTTTTTTATATAAATACCTTTAATAAATGCAAACCATTGAAAGCAGAAACAATGCTGAATATGAAAATCTAAAATGAAAAATTGTTTAAAAAATGGGCCAACATCAAGTGAACTTAAAAACAAAATTTAGACATACAGCACTGTAACGGGCCCTTTCGGCCCATGAGCCTGTACAGCCATATATACGTTCTTGAGAGGTGTGAGGAAACCGGAACTCATGGGGAAAACCCAAGCAGACACGGGGAGAATGTACAAGCTCCTTAGAGACAGCGGGGGGTTCGATCCTGGTCCCGATCACAGGCGCTGTGCTAAATGCTACGTTAACCATGACGGTTAGAGAATGGGAGCACGAGGTTGCTGGGTCATTTCAAATTTAAACAGAAACAGGTCCACAATGTTTGGGACCAAAATTTTTTTTTCTTTTATTTGCCCCATGCTCCACAGTTTAAAATATGGAATCAAACAGTTCATGCTACGAGAGGCATAGATAAGGTAGTCAGACTTTTCCCCAGGGTGGAAGTGTCAAATGTTAGAAGGCATAGTTTTATGGTGGGAGTATCTGAAGTCAGGGAATCAATTGTTATGGGGAGAAAGCAGGGGAGTGGGACTGAGTGGGGGAAAGGATCAGCTCATGTGGAATGGTGGAGCAGACTCGACAGGCTGAATTGCCAACTTGCGCTCCTATATCTTATGGTCTTCCTACTCCAACCAATTGAATCACAATCTATTAGCAGCCATATAAAATTTTGTGTGTTACGAGACAGTTGGAAGAATAAAGATGAGACCCATTAATGGTGTTATTTTAACATTCAATCAAACATACTACATACTGTGTTTGCAGTTGGCTTTTCATCACAGGAACCAGCTAACTTTACTGTTCTGAGCGTCCCTGACGGATCAGGCGGCTTTTCAGGCTACACAAAATGAAAAGAAAATTGCTTTGAGTCAGGGAGGCAGTCCAGTGACACGTGGGGTACCCAACCCCATGCTGCAATTATGCTCACCTGAATAGCTTCCGAATGCCTGTCGGTGTCATCCATCGGCTGTTCCGTGCCCTTCGAAACAAATGCTTCAAACTGCCGAAAATCGGCAAAGTTTGGCTGCTCCGGCATCTGTTGTGGCGAGGTACCGGGGTGAGTCACATGACCGTCAGCATCCACCGGCCGATGTAATGGAGGCACAGTGACCTGAGGAAAACGCAGCAGAGGTCAGAGAAAGTCCTCACACAAAGAAAACGTGAACATTGAGAGTCTGGAATTTAAATCAATATACTCATCCCACATGCCATTTTTTTTTGTTTAGAATTGCCAAAGTGGATTAAAAATAGACCAAAACTAAAAGTTCCGACATGTACTTTTCATAGAATAAATAAACGTGGCACCAAAATGATTTGTACAATCAAATTTCCAAATGCTCAGGGGAGCAAATGCAAAAGATTAATTATAAATAGGTTTGGGTGGCAGTTAGCGCAAAGCTATTACAGCGCCCCAGTTTGAATCCGGCGCTGTCTGTAAGGAGTTTGTACGTCGTCCCCTTGTCTGAGTGGGTTTCCTCCCTCCTTTCAAAACATATGAGGTTGTATTTAATTGGAGTGTAATTGGGCGACATGGGCTTAAATAGCTGGAATCAGCTTCTACCATGCTGTAAATAAAATGAATTAAAATTTTTTTTTTACATTTTGCAATTCTGTTCTATTGGCCTTCAGATCCAAATTTCAGAAGAGAGATTCAAAACAGTTACCACCTTGGATGAACTTCCATGCAGTGGCCAACAGGTATGAATAATGGTTTAATGATACCAACCCTTTCATATCGAGAGAAAGGGACAGAATTTGAAGTAATATGATATTAATCCTACAAGTCCAGTTTATTTCCAAAAAATGTGCATCTTTTGCATTCATTCAAGTATTTGCTAAGTTTAGGGGGAGTTCCCCACCCCCCCCCCCCAATAACAGAGTAGTGAGTGTCTGGAATGTATTACCAGTGGTGGTGGTGGAACAACAGAGTCATTGAGAAGACTCTTGGACACATGGATGCAAGAAAAAAAAGAGGGTTATGGGTTTGAGGTAGGGAAGGTTTAGATTGTTGAGTAGGTTTATACAAGTTGCCACAGGACCTGTACTGCGCTATAATGTTTTATGTTCAATGCTCAATCTCAAAAATTTAATCCAGTTACCTGTGTAGGCTGTGGTCTTGGAGGCACTGCAGGGGGGCAGGCAACTACTCCAGCCTGTGGTTGCCCTTAAAAAAAAGCGGTATAGAAAGAAAAAATATATAATCACTAAATATTCTCATGCATGCATTGCAAGTTACAGAAGCTAACAAAGCGACACACCAGTAGCCATTTGGAAGTGGCACAATTGAAATCTTTCGCATAATTTCTGTGCTGGTTTAATCATTGCACAGATCCCTGCTGTCACCAGCTCGTGTATGCTGTGATGAAGATAAACTGTCTGACAAATGTTCCCCACCTGTGCTCCCTGTTGAAAAAGTTCTGTTCATATCCAGTGATGACGACCGTGAATGTGACGGCTGTGGTCTTGGTGGAGGTGGAGGTGGTGCAGTTTTGAGCGTGTTGTCTGGAGAGGTGCCCGAATGGGAACTGTAAAAAGAAATACTCTGAGACAGTAATACAAGCTTTCATCCCTGTGATCAGTAACATTTTCCAAATTAATTCCATTATGCTCTTTCTAAAATCCAATCGTAAGTCTTTTCCAAGCAGTAATTCAATTTTATGAAGATTCAACTTCAGAAATTCCCTAGAGAAGCAGTCACTCACCGTTGCCGGGTTATGCTGTTCCCAATCTGCTCAGATTCCGAAACAAATGAATCAGAGCTGCTGTATCCATCTGTTGAAAGAAAAACGAATCAAATTTTGACTCGTCATGCAATCCAAAATCCTGGAGGAAATTTCACAACAACACATGCAGTTCAGGAATATCTACACCTCAGCATTAAGATGAACATCACTGCAATGTTAACAAAAACACAACTGAAGGCCCATCCCTTTTACAAAAGAAACTACAAAAACAGGTGCATTTTCCCCCAAAACCCAACAATGTGAACAGAAATAATGAAAGAGCAGCCTGTATGTGGATCCATGTGCTAACTAGCATTTGCTTCTCTTACCTACAGTGTTTCCAGCAACAAATTTCACAGTGGTAGGTAGTTTAGTCTCATCTGAAAGCTCCGGCGAGTTTGTAAGCAAGGGACTAGTTGGGTTGGTCAATTCTGTAACATAATGAGACCACCCATTTAGTCTTCAGTAACCATAGTTCAAAATATGAAAAAAATATGTAGTCAGGTTACATTTTCCAATAGTGCTATTGCATTTTTCACATCCAGATCTTTGTAATGCACACAATAGAATACGTCCCAGGCAAGAGTTTTGTGCAGAAATCCATCATTCCAATACATCTTTATTTATAGTGACACACAAGGAGACATGCAACCTATTGGGTCAATGCTGGAGCCCAGAAGAACCATTCCATGAATCCCATTCCCTTTCCTATTTCCCTGTAATCCTGCAACATGCTCTTTGATTTTCTGTTGACAGGAGGGATTTTAAAAAAAAGCCAATTATTCTTGCCACATCCCAAGGTCATTAATCCCAAATATGGTGCTGTCCAGCATTACACACTATTCAACTTCCAGCCAACTAATCCAGCAATAGCAAATTTGTTTTTAACTTTAAGGTAAATGGCGGCAAAAATACACAATAAAAGCAGCAAAGAGTCCATGTCAAACCACAAAGTATTCCCATTAGAAGCCTTCAGAGTTTTACAGTGGAGGAAAAGGCCCTTTGGCCCCACTTGTTCACGCCAACCAAGTGGTTTACCAACATTAGCCTCATTTGTCCCTTTTCATTTTTTCTAACTACGTAATTGTTGAAAAATCTTTTAAAAGTTAATTGTAGATGCCACGACCACTTACAATGCATATTCTACCTTGGTTTGTCCTTCCAAAATGCAACACTTCACACCTGTCTGCATTAAATTCTATCTGCCATTTTTTTTAGACAACTTTTCCAGCTGGTCCTGATCCCTCTGCAAGCTTTGAAAACCTTCCTCATTGTCCACCACACCTTCAGACTTTCTACCATCTCCATACGTGCTGATCCAATTTACCACACTGTCATCTATCAATAACCTGGATGATAAACAACAATGGTCCCAGCACTTATCCCTGAGGCACACCACTAGTCACAGGCCTCCAGTCTCAGAAGCCATCATCCACCACCACTCTCTGGCTTCTCCTGTATAGCCACTATTTCACCATGAATACCAAGCGTCTGAACTTCTGAACTAACTTCCCATGCAGGACTTTATCAGCCTTACTAAAATCCATGCAGACAACATCCTTGAAAAAATCAAGATTGGTTCGACACAACAAGCACAGAGCATCGTTGAATATCCAAACACCTGTATATCTGATCTCATGGAATACCTTCCAATAATTTACCTACCACTGACGTCAGGTTCACTAGACTATAATTTCCTGGTTACTTTTGGGGCCTTTTTTAAAAAAACAAGAGCAACATGAGCTACCCTCCAATCTGACAGCAGTTTAAATATTTCAGCGAGGGCCCCTGCAATTTCTACCCTCGTCTCCCTCAAGGTCTAAGGGAATATCTTGTCAGACCCTGGAGATTTATCCACCATTATTTGCTTTAAGACAGGCAAGGCTGCAGGTATTGTACAGTTGCCACAGAGAGGAATGCAATATTTATTTAAACAGGATGCTTTTCAATAATATCAGCCAATGTAAGCTCGTACCAGGTAGTGTCATTAATTCTGTCCAGACACTGTCCGATTTGGCCCACTTTGTTCCTGCTGGATTATAATGTTCATTTACCTACATTGAGCTTGTTTACACATATTCCTTTCCTATCCAACATCCTGTCCATTTGCCTTTTAAATGTTAACTGTATCTGCCTCTACCACTATCTAAATAGTTTGTTCCAGATATCAACCACCCTTTTCTTTAGTAAATTTCTCCCTTCTCTCCTCAAACCTGTGTCCTCTAATCCATCTCTTCTGCCTTGGGAAATCAAATCCGACCACCCATCCTTTCCACACTCAATTTTACAAACCTTTTTGCAAGGTTACTCCACAATCTCCTAACAGTGAGATAAACCCACCATATCCAATTTCCCCTTGTAATTACTGCTCTCCATTCCAGGCAACATTCTGGTCTCTTCTGCACTCTACAGGAAGCATTTGGTGGCAAGAGTGTGGCAACCAAAACTGCACACGACCAAGGTTTTGGACAACTGCGACAGGAATTAAACATATCCTTCAGAAAATCAAGGGAATATGTTGATTAGTGCAAGAAGGGGGGAGCATCAATAAAATCTACAATTTAGCACTTATCCTTTTGCTGAATGAACCCATTATCACAACTTGCAAATTGATTTGGTTTAAATTTCTATCAAGGATATCTCTGTTTATTTCTGCATTCACAAGAATTTGAGGATTAAATTTACTGTCATTATTTCACCAAATAAAAGCATGGCTGGGCAGAGAGCTGAAGCAGATAATCAATTCCTAGTTTTGAGATTTTTGCTCAAAGTCAGACCAAAATGATCAGACCTCTCTCTCTCTCAGGAGAGATTGTTCCAAAGCATTATAAATTAAATTTAGACCTAGAGCACAGTAACAGGTCCTGCCCCCAATTAAGCTTCAGCCCCCATACATTTTTGGAGAGTGGGAAGAAACCAGAGCACCAGGGGAAAACCCATGCAGACACAGGGAGAACATACAAACTCCTTACAGACAGTGTTGTGCTAACTGTGCCGTACCTCTACCGAGCAGCAGATGCATCATTTTACAATAGAACTGCAAATGGAGCTTTCATTAAAACTCTGGAATAGGCAGTGATCTGGATTTCGTAGTTGCAACAAACTGACAGCTAGGTATGTGCTTTCTTAGATGACTCCCAAGATGCTTTGGCCTTTCTTTCCCTCCTTGACATCTCTTTCAAGGGAAAGCTACTCAGCCTCCTCAATCCTGCAGCTCCAGCCTCAAGAACAAGTAATAAAGGCAATGATCAATATTCATAGCTGCCACAAACAATAGGCGAAGAGGTGACACAACGATCAAAAATTGGGGGCAATAGGCACAGATTTGTTCAAATGAAAGATCAATGCCATGGAATTGATAAGGGATTTGTAACAGCAATCGCATCCATACACTTAATTTTGCAACCTAATTCTATTGCAAAGTGAATTTGAATCAGCTACAAAATGGGTAAACTATATTGAACTTCATTCTGCCCAAGACTCCTTGCAAATTCTAAAAAGGAAAGGCAATCGGGGGACCGCACTTGAGCCAAGACTGATCACGAATACTGCTCTACTCGCTGACAGAGCCAAGATCGTATGTTTTGGAGATATAATTGGCCTTCACCAACAATGAAGCCTGGGAAACTAGAGGACAATCCATTAACAGCTAGCATCAACTTTATCAATCACAGCTAAACAAAAGGGGCAATTCAAATCATAAAGTGATAACCAGAGACACCAACTTTTTGT